>NW_028225397.1:0-509197 GCF_052327205.1 Somniosus microcephalus | reverse complement strand
TTCTCCTTCTGCTTTTCTGCTTCTTCTGATTCACCCCTCCAGACTTCACCTTCTCTTCTCCTTCTTCTACTTCTCTGAATAACCCTCAGACTTCACCTTCTTCTCTCCTCTTCTCCTTCTTCTGATTCATCCTCCAGTCTTCACCTTCTCCTTCTCCTTCTTCTGCTTCTTCTGATTCACCCTCCAGACTTCACCTTCTCCTTCTCCTTCTTCTGATTCTTTTGATTCACCCTCCAGACTTCACCTTCTCCTTCTCCTTCTTCTGCTTCTTCTGATTCACACCTCCCTGACTTCACCCTCTCCTTCTCCTTCTTCTACTTCTTCTGATTCACCCTCCTGACTTCACATTCTCCTTCTCCTTCTTCTACGTCTTCTGCTTCAACCCTCCAGACTTCACCTTCTCCTCTCTCTTCTTCTACTTCTTCTGATTCACCCTCCAGACTTCACCTTCTCCTGCTCCTTCTTCTGCTTCTTCTGATTCACCCTCCAGACTTCACCTTCTCCTTCTCCTTATTCTGCTTCTTCTGATTCACCCTCCAGACTTCACCTTCTCCTTCTCCTTCTGCTGCTTCTTCTGTTTCACCCTCCAGACTTCACCTTCTCCTTCTCCTTCTTCTGCTTCTTCTGATTCACCCTCCAGACTTCACCTTCTCCTTCTCCTTCTTCTGCTTCTTCTGATTCACCCTCCAGACTTCACATTCTCCTTCTCCTTCTTCTACTTCTTCTGATTCACCCTCCAGACTTCATCTTCTCCTTCTCCTTCTTCTGCTTCTTCTGATTCACCCTCCAGGCTTCACCTTCTCCTTCTCCTTCTTCTGCTTCTTCTGATTCACCCTCCAGACTTCACCTTCTCCTTCTCCTTCTTCACTTCTTCTGATTCACCCTCCAGACTTCACCTTCTCCTTCTCCTTCTTCAACTTCTTCTGATTCACCCTCCAGATTTCACCTTCTACTTCTCCTTCTTCTGCTTCTTCTAATTCACCCTCCAGACTTCACCTTCTCCTTCTCCTTCTTCTGCTTCTTCTGATTCACCCTCCAGACTTCACCTTCTCCTTCTCCTTTTTCTGCTTCTTCTGATTCACCCCTTCAGACTTCACCTTCTCCTTCTCCTTCTTCTGCTTCTTCTGATCACCCTCCAGACCTCACCATCTCCTTCTCCTTCTTCTACTTCTTCTGATTCACCCTCCAGACTTCATCTTCCTCCTTCTCCTTCTTCTGCTTCTTCTGATTCACCCTCCAGACTTCACCTTCTCCTTCTCCTTCTTCTGCTTCTTCTGATTCACCCTCCAGACTTCGCCTTCTCCTTCTCCTTCTTCTACTTCTTCTGATTCACCCTCCAGACTTCACCTTCTCCTTCTCCTTCTTCTACTTCTTCTGATTCACCCTCCAGTCTTCACCTTCTCCTTCTCCTTCTTCTGCTTCTTCTGATTCACCCTCCAGACTTCACCTTCTCCTTCTCCTTCTTCTGCTTCTTCTGATTCACCCTCCTGACTTCACCTTCTCCTTCTCCTTCTTCTGCTTCTTCTGATTCACCCTCCAGACTTCACCTTCTCCTTCTCCTTCTTCTACTTCTTCTGATTCACCCTCCAGACCTCACCTTCTCCTTCTACTTCTTCTCCTTCTTCTGATTCACCCTCCAGACTTCACCTTCTCCTTCTCCTTTTCTGCTTCTTCTGATTCACCCTCCAGACTTCACCTTCTCTTTCTCCTTCTTCTACTTCTTCTGATTCACCCTCCAGACTTCACCTTCTCCTTCTCCTTCTTCTACTTCTTCTGATTCACCCTCCTGACTTCACCTTCTCCTTCTCCTTCTTCTGCTTCTTCTGCTTCACCCTCCAGACTTCACCTTCTCCTTCTCCTTCTTCTGCTTCTTCTGCTTCACCCTCCAGACTTCACCTTCTCCTTCTCCTTCTTCTGCTTCTTCTGCTTCACCCTCCTGACTTCACCTTCTCCTTCTCCTTCTTCTTCTTCTTCTGATTCACCCTCCAGACTTCACCTTCTCCTTCTCCTTCTTCTGCTTCTTCTGCTTCACAATCCAGACTTCACCTTCTCCTTCTCCTTCTTCTGCTTCTTCTGCTTCGCCCTCCAGACTTCACCTTCTCCTTCTCCTTCTTCTGCTTCTTCTGCTTCACCCTCCAGACATCACCTTCTCCTTCTCCTTCTTCTGCTTCTTCTGCTTCACCCTCCTGACTTCACCTTCTCCTTCTCCTTCTTCTACTTCTTCTGATTCACCCTCCAGACTTCACCTTCTCATTCTCCTTCTTCTGCTTCTTCTGCTTCACCCTCCAGACTTCACCTTCTCGTTCTCCTTCTTCTGCTTCTTCTGCTGCGCCCTCCAGACTTCACCTTCTCCTTCTCCTTCTTCTGCTTCTTCTGCTTCACCCTCCTGACTTCACCTTCTCCTTTTCCTTCTTCTACTTCTTCTGCTTCACCCCACTGACTTCACCTTCTCCTTCTCCTTCTTCTGCTTCTTCTGATTCACCCTCCTAACTTCACCTACTCCTTCTCCTTCTTCTGCTTCTTCTGAATAACCCTCCTGACTTCATCTTCTCCTTCTCCTTCTTCTGCTTCTTCTGATTCACCCTCCAGACTTCACCTTCTCCTTCTCCTTCTTCTGCTTCTTCTGATTCACCCTCCAGACTTCACCTTCTCCTTCTCCTTCTTCTGCTTCTTCTGATTCACCCTCCAGACCTCACCTTCTCCCTCTCCTTCTTCTACTTCTTCTGATTCACCCTCCAGACTTCATCTTCTCCTTCTCCTTCTTCTGCTTCTTCTGATTCACCCTCCAGACTTCACCTTCTCCTTCTCCTTTTCTGCTTCTTCTGATTCACCCTCCAGACTTCACCTTCTCTTTCTCCTTCTTCTACTTCTTCTGAATAACCCTCCAGACTTCACCTTCTTCTTCTCCTTCTTCTCCTTCTTCTGATTCATCCTCCAGTCTTCACCTTCTCCTTCTCCTTCTTCTGCTTCTTCTGATTCACCCTCCAGACTTCACCTTCTCCTTCTCCTTCTTCTGATTCTTTTGATTCACCCTCCAGACTTCACCTTCTCCTTCTCCTTCTTCTGCTTCTTCTGATTCACCCTCCTGACTTCACCCTCTCCTTCTCCTTCTTCTACTTCTTCTGATTCACCCTCCTGACTTCACATTCTCCTTCTCCTTCTTCTACGTCTTCTGCTTCACCCTCCAGACTTCACCTTCTCCTTCTCCTTCTTCTACTTCTTCTGATTCACCCTCCAGACTTCACCTTCTCCTGCTCCTTCTTCTGCTTCTTCTGATTCACCCTCCAGACTTCACCTTCTCCTTCTCCTTATTCTGCTTCTTCTGATTCACCCTCCAGACTTCACCTTCTCCTTCTCCTTCTGCTGCTTCTTCTGATTCACCCTCCAGACTTCACCTTCTCCTTCTCCTTCTTCTGCTTCTTCTGATTCACCCTCCAGACTTCACCTTCTCCTTCTCCTTCTTCTGCTTCTTCTGATTCACCCTCCAGACTTCACATTCTCCTTCTCCTTCTTCTACTTCTTCTGATTCACCCTCCAGACTTCATCTTCTCCTTCTCCTTCTTCTGCTTCTTCTGATTCACCCTCCAGGCTTCACCTTCTCCTTCTCCTTCTTCTGCTTCTTCTGATTCACCCTCCAGACTTCACCTTCTCCTTCTCCTTCTTCTACTTCTTCTGATTCACCCTCCAGACTTCACCTTCTCCTTCTCCTTCTTCAACTTCTTCTGATTCACCCTCCAGATTTCACCTTCTACTTCTCCTTCTTCTGCTTCTTCTAATTCACCCTCCAGACTTCACCTTCTCCTTCTCCTTCTTCTGCTTCTTCTGATTCACCCTCCAGACTTCACCTTCTCCTTCTCCTTTTTCTGCTTCTTCTGATTCACCCTTCAGACTTCACCTTCTCCTTCTCCTTCTTCTGCTTCTTCTGATTCACCCTCCAGACCTCACCTTCTCCTTCTCCTTCTTCTACTTCTTCTGATTCACCCTCCAGACTTCATCTTCTCCTTCTCCTTCTTCTGCTTCTTCTGATTCACCCTCCAGACTTCACCTTCTCCTTCTCCTTCTTCTGCTTCTTCTGATTCACCCTCCAGACTTCGCCTTCTCCTTCTCCTTCTTCTACTTCTTCTGATTCACCCTCCAGACTTCACCTTCTCCTTCTCCTTCTTCTACTTCTTCTGATTCACCCTCCAGTCTTCACCTTCTCCTTCTCCTTCTTCTGCTTCTTCTGATTCACCCTCCAGACTTCACCTTCTCCTTCTCCTTCTTCTGCTTCTTCTGATTCACCCTCCTGACTTCACCTTCTCCTTCTCCTTCTTCTGCTTCTTCTGATTCACCCTCCAGACTTCACCTTCTCCTTCTCCTTCTTCTACTTCTTCTGATTCACCCTCCAGACCTCACCTTCTCCTTCTACTTCTTCTCCTTCTTCTGATTCACCCTCCAGACTTCACCTTCTCCTTCTCCTTTTCTGCTTCTTCTGATTCACCCTCCAGACTTCACCTTCTCTTTCTCCTTCTTCTACTTCTTCTGAATAACCCTCCAGACTTCACCTTCTTCTTCTCCTTCTTCTCCTTCTTCTGATTCATCCTCCAGTCTTCACCTTCTCCTTCTCCTTCTTCTGCTTCTTCTGATTCACCCTCCAGACTTCACCTTCTCCTTCTCCTTCTTCTGATTCTTTTGATTCACCCTCCAGACTTCACCTTCTCCTTCTCCTTCTTCTGCTTCTTCTGATTCACCCTCCTGACTTCACCCTCTCCTTCTCCTTCTTCTACTTCTTCTGATTCACCCTCCTGACTTCACATTCTCCTTCTCCTTCTTCTACGTCTTCTGCTTCACCCTCCAGACTTCACCTTCTCCTTCTCCTTCTTCTACTTCTTCTGATTCACCCTCCAGACTTCACCTTCTCCTGCTCCTTCTTCTGCTTCTTCTGATTCACCCTCCAGACTTCACCTTCTCCTTCTCCTTATTCTGCTTCTTCTGATTCACCCTCCAGACTTCACCTTCTCCTTCTCCTTCTGCTGCTTCTTCTGATTCACCCTCCAGACTTCACCTTCTCCTTCTCCTTCTTCTGCTTCTTCTGATTCACCCTCCAGACTTCACCTTCTCCTTCTCCTTCTTCTGCTTCTTCTGATTCACCCTCCAGACTTCACATTCTCCTTCTCCTTCTTCTACTTCTTCTGATTCACCCTCCAGACTTCATCTTCTCCTTCTCCTTCTTCTGCTTCTTCTGATTCACCCTCCAGGCTTCACCTTCTCCTTCTCCTTCTTCTGCTTCTTCTGATTCACCCTCCAGACTTCACCTTCTCCTTCTCCTTCTTCTACTTCTTCTGATTCACCCTCCAGACTTCACCTTCTCCTTCTCCTTCTTCAACTTCTTCTGATTCACCCTCCAGATTTCACCTTCTACTTCTCCTTCTTCTGCTTCTTCTAATTCACCCTCCAGACTTCACCTTCTCCTTCTCCTTCTTCTGCTTCTTCTGATTCACCCTCCAGACTTCACCTTCTCCTTCTCCTTTTTCTGCTTCTTCTGATTCACCCTTCAGACTTCACCTTCTCCTTCTCCTTCTTCTGCTTCTTCTGATTCACCCTCCAGACCTCACCTTCTCCTTCTCCTTCTTCTACTTCTTCTGATTCACCCTCCAGACTTCATCTTCTCCTTCTCCTTCTTCTGCTTCTTCTGATTCACCCTCCAGACTTCACCTTCTCCTTCTCCTTCTTCTGCTTCTTCTGATTCACCCTCCAGACTTCGCCTTCTCCTTCTCCTTCTTCTACTTCTTCTGATTCACCCTCCAGACTTCACCTTCTCCTTCTCCTTCTTCTGCTTCTTCTGCTTCACCCTCCAGACTTCACCTTCTCCTTCTCCTTCTTCTGCTTCTTCTGCTTCACCCTCCAGACTTCACCTTCTCCTTCTCCTTCTTCTGCTTCTTCTGCTTCACCCTCCTGACTTCACCTTCTCCTTCTCCTTCTTCTTCTTCTTCTGATTCACCCTCCAGACTTCACCTTCTCCTTCTCCTTCTTCTGCTTCTTCTGCTTCACAATCCAGACTTCACCTTCTCCTTCTCCTTCTTCTGCTTCTTCTGCTTCGCCCTCCAGACTTCACCTTCTCCTTCTCCTTCTTCTGCTTCTTCTGCTTCACCCTCCTGACATCACCTTCTCCTTCTCCTTCTTCTACTTCTTCTGATTCACCCTCCAGACTTCACCTTCTCCTTCTCCTTCTTCTACTTCTTCTGATTCACCCACCAGACTTCACCTTCTCCTTCTCCTTCTTCTGCTTCTTCTGATTCATCCTCCAGACTTCACCTTCTCCTCCTCCTTCTTCTGCTTCTTCTGATTCACCCTCCAGACTTCACCTTCTCCTTCTCCTTCTTCTGCTTCTTTTGATTCACCCTTCAGACTTCACCTTCTCCTTCTCCTTCTTCTGCTTCTTCTGATTCACCCTCCAGACCTCATCTTCTCCTTCTCCTTCTTCAACTTCTTCTGATTCACCCTCCAGACTTCATCTTCTCCTTCTCCTTCTTTTGCTTCTTCTGATTCACCCTCCAGACTTCACCTTCTCCTTCTCCTTCTTCTGCTTCTTCTGATTCACCCTCCAGACTTCGCCTTCTCCTTCTCCTTCTTCTACTTCTTCTGATTCACCCTCCAGACTTCACCATCTCCTTCTCCTTCTTCTACTTCTTCTGATTCACCCTCCAGTCTTCACCTTCTCCTTCTCCTTCTTCTGCGTCTTCTGATTCACCCTCCAAACTTCACCTTCTCCTTCTCCTTCTTCTGCTTCTCCTGATTCACCCTCCTGACTTCACCTTCTCCTTCTCCTTCTTCTGCTTCTTCTGATTCACCCTCCAGACTTCACCTTCTCCTTCTCCTTCTTGTACTTCTTCTAATTCACCCTCCAGACTTCACCTTCTCCTTCTCCTTCTTCTGCTTCTTCTGATTCACCCTCCAGACTTCACCTTCTCCTTCTCCTTCGTCTGCTTCTTCTGATTCACCCTCCAGACTACACCTTCTCCTTCTCCTTCTTCCACTTCTTCTGATTCACCCTCCAAACTTCACCTTCTCCTTCTCCTTCTTCTGCTTCTTCTGATTCACCCTCCAGACTTCACCTTCTCCTTCTCCTTCTTCTACTTCTTCTGATTCACCCTCCAGACTTCACCTTCTGCTTCTCCTTCTTCTACTTCTTCTGATTCACCCTCCAGACTTCACCTTCTCCTTCTCCTTCTTCTACTTCTTCTGCTTCTCCCTCCAGACTTCACCTTCTCCTTCTCCTTCTTCTGCTTCTTCTGATTCACCCTCCAGACTTCACCTTCTCCTTCTCCTTCTTCTACTTCTTCTGATTCACCCTCCAGACATCAGCTTCTCCTTCTCCTTCTTCTACTTCTTCTGATTCACCCTCCAGACTTCACCTTCTCCTTCTCCTTCTTCTACTTCTGCTGATTCACCCTCCTGACTTCACCTTCTCCTTCTCCTTCTTCTGCTTCTTCTGCTTCACCCTCCAGACTTCACCTTCTCCTTCTCCTTCTTCTGCTTCTTCTGCTTCACCCTCCAGACTTCACCTTCTCCTTCTCCTTCTTCTGCTTCTTCTGCTTCACCCTCCTGACTTCACCTTCTCCTTCTCCTTCTTCTTCTTCTTCTGATTCACCCTCCAGACTTCACCTTCTCCTTCTCCTTCTTCTGCTTCTTCTGCTTCACAATCCAGACTTCACCTTCTCCTTCTCCTTCTTCTGCTTCTTCTGCTTCGCCCTCCAGACTTCACCTTCTCCTTCTCCTTCTTCTGCTTCTTCTGCTTCACCCTCCAGACATCACCTTCTCCTTCTCCTTCTTCTGCTTCTTCTGCTTCACCCTCCTGACTTCACCTTCTCCTTCTCCTTCTTCTACTTCTTCTGATTCACCCTCCAGACTTCACCTTCTCATTCTCCTTCTTCTGCTTCTTCTGCTTCACCCTCCAGACTTCACCTTCTCGTTCTCCTTCTTCTGCTTCTTCTGCTGCGCCCTCCAGACTTCACCTTCTCCTTCTCCTTCTTCTGCTTCTTCTGCTTCACCCTCCTGACTTCACCTTCTCCTTTTCCTTCTTCTACTTCTTCTGCTTCACCCCACTGACTTCACCTTCTCCTTCTCCTTCTTCTGCTTCTTCTGATTCACCCTCCTAACTTCACCTACTCCTTCTCCTTCTTCTGCTTCTTCTGAATAACCCTCCTGACTTCATCTTCTCCTTCTCCTTCTTCTGCTTCTTCTGATTCACCCTCCAGACTTCACCTTCTCCTTCTCCTTCTTCTGCTTCTTCTGATTCACCCTCCAGACTTCACCTTCTCCTTCTCCTTCTTCTGCTTCTTCTGATTCACCCTCCAGACCTCACCTTCTCCCTCTCCTTCTTCTACTTCTTCTGATTCACCCTCCAGACTTCATCTTCTCCTTCTCCTTCTTCTGCTTCTTCTGATTCACCCTCCAGACTTCACCTTCTCCTTCTCCTTTTCTGCTTCTTCTGATTCACCCTCCAGACTTCACCTTCTCTTTCTCCTTCTTCTACTTCTTCTGAATAACCCTCCAGACTTCACCTTCTTCTTCTCCTTCTTCTCCTTCTTCTGATTCATCCTCCAGTCTTCACCTTCTCCTTCTCCTTCTTCTGCTTCTTCTGATTCACCCTCCAGACTTCACCTTCTCCTTCTCCTTCTTCTGATTCTTTTGATTCACCCTCCAGACTTCACCTTCTCCTTCTCCTTCTTCTGCTTCTTCTGATTCACCCTCCTGACTTCACCCTCTCCTTCTCCTTCTTCTACTTCTTCTGATTCACCCTCCTGACTTCACATTCTCCTTCTCCTTCTTCTACGTCTTCTGCTTCACCCTCCAGACTTCACCTTCTCCTTCTCCTTCTTCTACTTCTTCTGATTCACCCTCCAGACTTCACCTTCTCCTGCTCCTTCTTCTGCTTCTTCTGATTCACCCTCCAGACTTCACCTTCTCCTTCTCCTTATTCTGCTTCTTCTGATTCACCCTCCAGACTTCACCTTCTCCTTCTCCTTCTGCTGCTTCTTCTGATTCACCCTCCAGACTTCACCTTCTCATTCTCCTTCTTCTGCTTCTTCTGATTCACCCTCCAGACTTCACCTTCTCCTTCTCCTTCTTCTGCTTCTTCTGATTCACCCTCCAGACTTCACATTCTCCTTCTCCTTCTTCTACTTCTTCTGATTCACCCTCCAGACTTCATCTTCTCCTTCTCCTTCTTCTGCTTCTTCTGATTCACCCTCCAGGCTTCACCTTCTCCTTCTCCTTCTTCTGCTTCTTCTGATTCACCCTCCAGACTTCACCTTCTCCTTCTCCTTCTTCTACTTCTTCTGATTCACCCTCCAGACTTCACCTTCTCCTTCTCCTTCTTCAACTTCTTCTGATTCACCCTCCAGATTTCACCTTCTACTTCTCCTTCTTCTGCTTCTTCTAATTCACCCTCCAGACTTCACCTTCTCCTTCTCCTTCTTCTGCTTCTTCTGATTCACCCTCCAGACTTCACCTTCTCCTTCTCCTTTTTCTGCTTCTTCTGATTCACCCTTCAGACTTCACCTTCTCCTTCTCCTTCTTCTGCTTCTTCTGATTCACCCTCCAGACCTCACCTTCTCCTTCTCCTTCTTCTACTTCTTCTGATTCACCCTCCAGACTTCATCTTCTCCTTCTCCTTCTTCTGCTTCTTCTGATTCACCCTCCAGACTTCACCTTCTCCTTCTCCTTCTTCTGCTTCTTCTGATTCACCCTCCAGACTTCGCCTTCTCCTTCTCCTTCTTCTACTTCTTCTGATTCACCCTCCAGACTTCACCTTCTCCTTCTCCTTCTTCTACTTCTTCTGATTCACCCTCCAGTCTTCACCTTCTCCTTCTCCTTCTTCTGCTTCTTCTGATTCACCCTCCAGACTTCACCTTCTCCTTCTCCTTCTTCTGCTTCTTCTGATTCACCCTCCTGACTTCACCTTCTCCTTCTCCTTCTTCTGCTTCTTCTGATTCACCCTCCAGACTTCACCTTCTCCTTCTCCTTCTTCTACTTCTTCTGATTCACCCTCCAGACCTCACCTTCTCCTTCTACTTCTTCTCCTTCTTCTGATTCACCCTCCAGACTTCACCTTCTCCTTCTCCTTCTTCTGCTTCTTCTGATTCACCCTCCAGACTTCACCTTCTCCCTCTCCTTCTTCTGCTTCTTCTGATGCACCCTCCAGACTTCACCTTCTCCTTCTCCTTCTTCTGCTTCTTCTGATTCACCCTCCAGACTTCACCTTCTCCTTCTCCTTCTTCTACTTCTTCTGATTCACCCTCCAGACTTTACCTTCTCCTTCTACTTCTTCTGCTTCTTCTGATTCACCCTCCAGACTTCACCTTCTCATTCTCCTTCGTCTACTTCTTCTGATTCAGCCTCCAGACTTCACCTTCTACTTCTCCTTCTTCTGCTTCTTCTGATTCACCCTCCAGACTTCACCTTCTCCTTCTCCTTCTTCTGCTTCTTCTGATTCACCCTCCAGACTTCACCTTCTCCTTCTCCTTCTTCTGCTTCTTCTGATTCACCCTTCAGACTTCACCTTCTCCTTCTACTTCTTCTGCTTCTTCTGATTCACCCTCCAGACTTCACCTTCTCATTCTCCTTCGTCTACTTCTTCTGATTCAGCCTCCAGACTTCACCTTCTACTTCTCCTTCTTCTGCTTCTTCTGATTCAACCTCCAGACCTCACCTTCTCCTTCTCCTTCTTCTACTTCTTCTGATTCACCCTCCAGACTTCATCTTCTCCTTCTCCTTCTTCTGCTTCTTCTGATTCACCCTCCAGACTTCACCTTCTCCTTCTCCTTCTTCTGCTTCTTCTGATTCACCCTCCAGACTTCGCCTACTCCTTCTCCTTCTTCTACTCCTTCTGATTCACCCTCCAGACTTCACCTTCTCCTTCTCCTTCTTCTACTTCTTCTGATTTACCCTCCAGTCTTCACCTTCTCCTTCTCCTTCTTCTGCTTCTTCTGATTCACCCTCCAGACTTCACCTTCTCCTTCTCCTTCTTCTGCTTCTTCTGATTCACCCTCCTGACTTCACCTTCTCCTTCTCCTTCTTCTGCTTCTTCTGATTCACCCTCCTGACTTCACCTTCTCCTTCTCCTTCTTCTACTTCTTCTGCTTCACCCTCCAGACTTCACCTTCTCCTTCTCCTTCTTCTACTTCTTCTGATTCACCCTCCAGACTTCACCTTCTCCTTCTCCTTCTTCTGCTTCTTTTGATTCACCCTCCAGACTTCACCTTCTCCTTCTCCTTCTTCTACTTCTTCTGATTCACCCTCCAGACCTCACCTTCTCCTTCTACTTCTTCTCCTTCTTCTGATTCACCCTCCAGACTTCACCTTCTCCTTCTCCTTCTTCTGCTTCTTCTGATTCACCCTCCAGACTTCACCTTCTCCCTCTCCTTCTTCTGCTTCTTCTGATGCACCCTCCAGACTTCACCTTCTCCTTCTCCTTCTTCTGCTTCTTCTGATTCACCCTCCAGACTTCACCTTCTCCTTCTCCTTCTTCTACTTCTTCTGATACACCCTCCAGACTTCACCTTCTCCTTCTCCTTCTTCTACTTCTTCTGATTCACCCTCCAGACTTCACCTTCTCCTTCTCCTTCTTCTGCTTCTTTTGATTCACCCTCCAGACTTCACCTTCTCCTTCTCCTTCTTCTACTTCTTCTGATTCACCCTCCAGACCTCACCTTCTCCTTCTACTTCTTCTCCTTCTTCTGATTCACCCTCCAGACTTCACCTTCTCCTTCTCCTTCTTCTGCTTCTTCTGATTCACCCTCCAGACTTCATCTTCTCCTTCTCCTTCTTCTGCTTCTTCTGATTCACCCTCCAGACTTCACCTTCTCCTTCTCCTTCTTCTGCTTCTTCTGATTCACCCTCCAGACTTCGCCTACTCCTTCTCCTTCTTCTACTCCTTCTGATTCACCCTCCAGACTTCACCTTCTCCTTCTCCTTCTTCTACTTCTTCTGATTTACCCTCCAGTCTTCACCTTCTCCTTCTCCTTCTTCTGCTTCTTCTGATTCACCCTCCAGACTTCACCTTCTCCTTCTCCTTCTTCTGCTTCTTCTGATTCACCCTCCTGACTTCACCTTCTCCTTCTCCTTCTTCTGCTTCTTCTGATTCACCCTCCTGACTTCACCTTCTCCTTCTCCTTCTTCTACTTCTTCTGCTTCACCCTCCAGACTTCACCTTCTCCTTCTCCTTCTTCTACTTCTTCTGATTCACCCTCCAGACTTCACCTTCTCCTTCTCCTTCTTCTGCTTCTTTTGATTCACCCTCCAGACTTCATCTTCTCCTTCACCTTATTCTGCTTCTTCTGATTCACCCTCCAGACTTCACCTTCTGCTTCTCCTTCTTCTGCTTCTTCTGATTCACCCTCCAGACTTCACCTTCTCCTTCTCCTTCTTCTGCTTCTTCTGATTCACCCTCCAGACTTCACCTTCTCCTTCTCCTTCTTCTACTTCTTCTGATTCACCCTCCAGACTTCATCTTCTCCTTCTCCTTCTTCTGCTTCTTCTGATTCACCCTCCAGACTTCACCTTCTCCTTCTCCTTCTTCTGCTTCTTCTGATTCACCCTCCAGCCTTCACCTTCTCCTTCTGCTTCTTCTACTTCTTCTGATTCACCCTCCAGACTTCACCTTCTCCTTCTCCTTCTTCAACTTCTTCTGATTCACCCTCCAGACTTCACCTTCTACTTCTCCTTCTTCTGCTTCTCCTGATTCACCCTCCAGACTTCACCTTCTCCTTCTCCTTCTTCTGCTTCTTCTGATTCACCCTCCAGACTTCACCTTCTCCTTCTCCTTCTTCTGCTTCTCCTGATTCACCCTCCAGACTTCACCTTCTCCTTCTCCTTCTTCTGCTTCTTCTGATTCACCCTCCAGACTTCACCTTCTCCTTCTCCTTCTTCTGCTTCTTCTGATTCACCCTCCAGACTTCACCTTCTCCTTCTCCTTCTTCTGCTTCTTCTGATTCACCCTCCAGACTTCACCTTCTCCTTCTCCTTATTCTGCTTCTTCTGATTCACCCTCCAGACTTCACCTTCTGCTTCTCCTTCTTCTGCTTCTTCTGATTCACCCTCCAGACTTCATCTTCTCCTTCTCCTTCTTCTGCTTCTTCTGATTCACCCTCCAGACTTCACCTTCTCCTTCTCCTTCTTCTGCTTCTTCTGATTCACCCTCCAGACTTCACCTTCTCCTTCTCCTTCTTCTACTTCTTCTGATTCACCCTCCAGACTTCACCTTCTCCTTCTCCTTCTTCATCTTCTTCTGATTTACCCTCCAGACTTCACCTTCTACTTCTCCTTCTTCTGCTTCTCCTGATTCACCCTCCAGACTTCACCTTCTCCTTCTCCTTCTTCTGCTTCTTCTGATACACCCTCCAGACTTCACCTTCTCCTTCTCCTTCTTCTGCTTCTTCTGATTCACCCTTCAGACTTCACCTTCTCCTTCTCCTTCTTCTGCTTCTTCTGATTCACCCTCCAGACCTCACCTTCTCCTTCTCCTTCTTCTACTTCTTCTGATTCACCCTCCAGACTTCACCTTCTCCTTCTCCTTCTTCTGCTTCTTCTGATTCACCCTCCAGACTTCACCTTCACCTTCTCCTTATTCTGCTTCTTCTGAATCACCCTCCAGACTTCACCTTCTCCTTCTCCTTCTTCTGCTTCTTCTGATTCACCCTCCAGACTTCACCTTCTCCTTCTCCTTCTTCTGCTTCTTCTGATTCACCCTCCAGACTTCACCTTCTCCTTCTCCTTCGTCTACTTCTTCTGATTCACCCTCCAGACTACACCTTCTCCTTCTCCTTCTTCTACTTCTTCTGATTCACCCTCCAGACTTCACCTTCTCCTTCTCCTTCTTCTGTTTCTTCTGATTCACCCTCCAGACTTCACCTTCTCCTTCTCCTTCTTCTACTACTTCTGATTCACCCTCCAGACTTCACCTTCTCCTTCTCCTTCTTCTACTTCTTCTGATTCACCCTCCAGACTTCATCTTCTCCTTCTCCTTCTTCTGCTTCTTCTGATTCACCCTCCAGACTTCACCTTCTCCTTCTCCTTCTTCTGCTTCTTCTGATTCACCCTCCAGACTTCACCTTCTCCTTCTCCTTCTTCTACTTCTTCTGATTCACCCTCCAGACTTCACCTTCTCCTTCTCCTTCTTCTACTTCTTCTGATTCACCCTCCAGTCTTCACCTTCTCCTTCTCCTTCTTCTGTTTCTTCTGCTTCACCCTCCAGACTTCACCTTCTCCTTCTCTTTCTTCTGCTTCTTCTGATTCACCCTCCAGACTTCACCTTCTCCTTCTCCTTCTTCTGATTCTTCTGATTCACCCTCCAGACTTCACCTTCTCCTTCTCCTTCTTCTGCTTCTTCTGATTCACCCTCCTGACTTCACCTTCTCCTTCTCCTTCTTCTACTTCTTCTGATTCACCCACCTGACTTCACCTTCTCCTTCTCCTTCTTCTACTTCTTCTGCTTCACCCTCCAGACTTCACCTTCTCCTTCTCCTTCTTCTACTTCTTCTGATTCACCCTCCAGACTTCACCTTCTCCTTCTCCTTCTTCTGCTTCTTCTGATTCACCCTCCAGACTTCACCTTCTCCTTCTCCTTCCTCTGCTTCTTCTGATTCACCCTCCAGACTTCACCTTCTCCTTCTCCTTCTTCTGATTCTTCTGATTCACCCTCCAGACTTCACCTTCTCCTTCTCCATCTTCTGCTTCTTCTGATTCACCCTCCTGACTTCACCTTCTCCTTCTCCTTCTTCTACTTCTTCTGATTCACCCTCCTGACTTCACCTTCTCCTTCTCCTTCTTCTACTTCTTCTGATTCACCCTCCTGACTTCACCTTCTCCTTCTCCTTCTTCTACTTCTTCTGATTCACCCTCCTGACTTCACCTTCTCCTTCTCCTTCTTCTACTTCTTCTGATTCACCCTCCTGACTTCACCTTCTCCTTCTCCTTCTTCTACTTCTTCTGATTCACCCTCCTGACTTCACCTTCTCCTTCTCCATCTTCTGCTTCTTCTGATTCACCCTCCTGACTTCACCTTCTCCTTCTCCTTCTTTTACTTCTTCTGATTCACCCTCCTGACTTCACCTTCTCCTTCTCCATCTTCTAATTCTCCTGCTTCACCCTCCTGACTTCACCTTCTCCTTCTCCTTCTTCTACTTATTCTGCTTCATCCCCCTGACATCACTTGCTCCTTCTCCTTCTTCTGCTTCTTCTGATTCACCCTCCTAACTTCACCTTCTCCTTCTCCTTCTTCTGCTTCTTCTGATTCACCCGCCTGACTTCACCTTCTCCTTCTCCTTCTTCTGTTTCTTCTGATTCACCCTCCAGACTTCACCTTCTCCTTCTCCTTCTTCTGCTTCTTCTGATTCACCCTCCAGACTTCACCTTCTCCTTCTCCTTCTTCTGCTTCTTCTGATTCACCCTCCAGACTACACCTTCTCCTTCTCCTTCTTCTACTTCTTCTGATTCACCCTCCAGACTTCACCTTCTCCTTCTCCTTCTTCTGTTTCTTCTGATTCACCCTCCAGACTTCACCTTCTCCTTCTCCTTCTTCTGCTTCTTCTGATTCACCCTCCAGACTTCACCTTCTCCTTCTCCTTCTTCTGCTTCTTCTGATTCACCCTCCAGACCTCACCTTCTCCTTCTCCTTCTTCTACTTCTTCTGATTCACCCTCCAGACTTCATCTTCTCCTTCTCCTTCTTCTGCTTCTTCTGATTCACCCTCCAGACTTCACCTTCTCCTTCTCCTTCTTCTGCTTCTTCTGATTCACCCTCCAGACTTCACCTTCTCCTTCTCCTTCTTCTACTTCTTCTGATTCACCCTCCAGACTTCACCTTCTCCTTCTCCTTCTTCTACTTCTTCTGATTCACCCTCCAGTCTTCACCTTCTCCTTCTCCTTCTTCTGCTTCTTCTGCTTCACCCTCCAGACTTCACCTTCTCCTTCTCTTTCTTCTGCTTCTTCTGATTCACCCTCCAGACTTCACCTTCTCCTTCTCCTTTTTCTGATTCTTCTGATTCACCCTACAGACTTCACCTTCTCCTTCTCCTTCTTCTGCTTCTTCTGATTCACCCTCCTGATTTCTCCTTCTCCTTCTCCTTCTTCTACTTCTTCTGATTCACCCTCCTGACTTCACCTTCTCCTTCTCCTTCTTCTGCTTCACCCTCCAGACTTCACCTTCTCCTTCTCCTTCTTCTACTTCTTCTGATTCACCCTCCAGACTTCACCTTCTCCTTCTCCTTCTTCTGCTTCTTCTGATTCACCCTCCAGACTTCACCTTCTCCTTCTCCTTCTTCTGCTTCTTCTGATTCACCCTCCAGACTTCACCTTCTCCTTCTCCTTCTTCTGCTTCTTCTGATTCACCCTCCAGACTTCACCTTCTCCTTCTACTTCTTCTGCTTCTTCTGATTCACCCTCCAGACTTCACCTTCTCCTTCTCCTTCCTCTGCTTCTTCTGATTCACCCTCCAGACTTCACCTTCTCCTTCTCCTTCTTCTACTTCTTCTGATTCACCCTCCAGACTTCACCATCTCCTTCTCTTTCTTCTGCTTCTTCTGATTCACCCTCCAGACTTCACCTTCTCCTTCTCCTTCTTCTGATTCTTCTGATTCACCCTCCAGACTTCACCTTCTCCTTCTCCTTCTTCTGCTTCTTCTGATTCACCGTCCAGACTTCACCTTCTCCTTCTCCTTCTTCTACTACTTCTGATTCACCCTCCAGACTTCACCTTCTCCTTCTCCTTCTTCTACTTCTTCTGATTCACCCTCCAGACTTCATCTTCTCCTTCTCCTTCTTCTGCTTCTTCTGATTCACCCTCCAGACTTCACCTTCTCCTTCTCCTTCTTCTCCTTCTTCTGATTCACCCTCCAGACTTCACCTTCTCATTCTCCTTCTTCTACTTCTTCTGATTCACCCTCCAGACTTCACCTTCTCCTTCTCCTTCTTCCACTTCTTCTGATTCACCCTCCAGTCTTCACC
The DNA here is from genome assembly GCF_052327205.1 of Somniosus microcephalus. Taxonomy (NCBI): domain Eukaryota; kingdom Metazoa; phylum Chordata; class Chondrichthyes; order Squaliformes; family Somniosidae; genus Somniosus; species Somniosus microcephalus. Next base: position 492,212 of record NW_028225397.1, on the reverse strand, counting down.
TTCTCCTTCTCCTTCTTCTGTTTCTTCTGCTTCACCCTCCAGACTTCAACTTCTCCTTCTCTTTCTTCTGCTTCTTCTGATTCACCCTCCAGACTTCACCTTCTCCTTCTCCTTCTTCTGATTCTTCTGATTCACCCTCCAGACTTCACCTTCTCCTTCTCCTTCTTCTGCTTCTTCTGATTCACCCTCCTGACTTCACCTTCTCCTACTCCTTCTTCTACTTCTTCTGATTCACCCTCCTGACTTCACCTTCTCCTTCTCCTTCTTCTACTTCTTCTGCTTCACCCTCCAGACTTCACCTTCTCCTTCTCCTTCTTCTACTTCTTCTGATTCACCCTCCAGACTTCACCTTCTCCTTCTCCTTCTTCTACTTCTTCTGCTTCACCCTCCAGACTTCATCTTCTCCTTCTCCTGCTTCTGCTTCTTCTGATTCACCCTCCAGACTTCACCTTCTCCTTCTCCTTCTTCTACTTCTTCTGATTCACCCTCCAGACTTCACCTTCTCCTTCTCCTTCTTCCACTTCTTCTGATTCACCCTCCAGTCTTCACCTTCTCCTTCTCCTTCTTCTGTTTCTTCTGCTTCACCCTCCAGACTTCACCTTCTCCTTCTCTTTCTTCTGCTTCTTCTGATTCACCCTCCAGACTTCACCTTCTCCTTTTCCTTCTTCTGATTCTTCTGATTCACCCTCCAGACTTCACCTTCTCCTTCTCCTTCTTCTGCTTCTTCTGATTCACCCTCCTGACTTCACCTTCTCCTTCTCCTTCTTCTACTTCTTCTGATTCACCCTCCTGACTTCACCTGCTCCTTCTCCTTCTTCTACTTCTTCTGCTTCACCCTCCAGACTTCACCTTCTCCTTCTCCTTCTTCTACTTCTTCTGATTCACCCTCCAGACTTCATCTTCTCCTTCTCCTTCTTCTACTTCTTCTGTTTCACCCTCCAGACTTCACCTTCTCCTTCTCCTTATTCTGCTTCTTCTGATTCACCCTCCAGACTTCACCTTCTCCTTCTCCTTATTCTGCTTCTTCTGATTCACCCTCCAGACTTCACCTTCTCCTTCTCCTTCTCCTGCTTCTTCTGATTCACCCTCCTGACTTCACCTTCTCCTTCTCCTTCTTCTACTTCTTCTGATTCACCCTCCTGACTTCACCTTCTCCTTCTCCTTCTTCTACTTCTTCTGCTTCACCCTCCAGACTTCACCTTCTCCTTCTCCTTCTTCTACTTCTTCTGATTCACCCTCCAGACTTCACCTTCTCCTTCTCCTTCTTATGCTTCTTCTGATTCACCCTCCATACTTCACCTTCACTTCTCCTTATTCTGCTTCTTCTGATTCACCCTCCAGACTTCAACTTCTCCTTCTCCTTCTTCTGCTTCTTCTGATTCACCCTCCAGACTTCACCTTCTCCTTCTCCTTCTTCTGCTTCTTCTGATTCACCCTCCAGACTTCACCTTCTCCTTCTCCTTCTTCTGCTTCTTCTGATTCACCCTCCAGACTTCACCTTCTCCTTCTCCTTCTTCTACTTCTTCTGATTCACCCTCCAGACTTCACCTTCTTCTTCTCTTTCTTCTGCTTCTTCTGATTCACCCTCCAGACTTCACCTTCTCCTTCTCCTTCTTCTACTTCTTCTGCTTCACCCTCCAGACTTCATCTTCTCCTTCTCCTGCTTCTGCTTCTTCTGATTCACCCTCCAGACTTCACCTTCTCCTTCTCCTTCTTCTACTTCTTCTGATTCACCCTCCAGACTTCACCTTCTACTTCTCCTTCTTCCACTTCTTCTGATTCACCCTCCAGTCTTCACCTTCTCCTTCTCCTTCTTCTGTTTCTTCTGCTTCACCCTCCAGACTTCACCTTCTCCTTCTCTTTCTTCTGCTTCTTCTGATTCACCCTCCAGACTTCACCTTCTCCTTTTCCTTCTTCTGATTCTTCTGATTCACCCTCCAGACTTCACCTTCTACTTCTCCTTCTTCTGCTTCTTCTGATTCACCCTCCTGACTTCACCTTCTCCTTCTCCTTCTTCTACTTCTTCTGATTCACCCTCCTGACTTCACCTCCTTCTCCTTCTTCTACTTCTTCTGCTTCACCCGCCAGACTTCACCTTCTCCTTCTCCTTCTTCTACTTCTTCTGATTCACCCTCCAGACTTCATCTTCTCCTTCTCCTTCTTCTGCTTCTTCTGATTCACCCTCCAAACTTCACCTTCTCCTTCTCCTTCTTCTGCTTCTTCTGATTCACCCTCCTGACTTCACCTTCTCCTTCTCCTTCTTCTGCTTCTTCTGATTCACCCTCCAGACTTCACCTTCTCCTTCTCTTTCTTCTGCTTCTTCTGATTCACCCTCCAGACTTCACCCTCTCCTTCTCCTTCTTCTGATTCTTCTGATTCACCCTCTAGACTTCACCTTCTCCTTCTCTTTCTTCTGCTTCTTCTGATTCACCCTCCAGACTTCACCTTCTCCTTCTCCTTCTTCTGATTCTTCTGATTCACCCTCCAGACTTCACCTTCTCCTTCTCCTTCTTCTGCTTCTTCTGATTCACCCTCCTGACTTCACCTTCTCCTTCTCCTTCTTCTACTTCTTCTGATTCACCCTCCAGACTTGACCTTCTCCTTCTCCTTCTTCTACTTATTCTGATTCACCCTCCAGACTTCACCTTCTCCTTCTCCTTCTTCTGCTTCTTCTGCTTCACCGTCCTGACTTCACCTTCTCCTTCTCCTTCTTCTACTTCTTCTGCTTCATCCCGCTGACATCACCTGCTCCTTCTCCTTATTCTGCTTCTTCTGATTCACCCTCCTAACTTCACCTTCTCCTTCTCCTTCTTCTGCTTCTTCTGATTCACCCTCCTGACTTCACCTTCTCCTTCTCCTTCTTCTGCTTCTTCTGATTCACCCTCCAGACTTCACCTTCTCCTTCTCCTTCTTCTGCTTCTTCTGATTCACCCTCCAGACTTCACCTTCTCCTTCTCCTTCTTCTAATTCTTCTGATTCACCCTCCAGACTTCACCTTCTCCTTCTCCTTCTTCTGCTTCTTCTGATTCACCCTCCTGACTTCACCTTCTCCTTCTCCTTCTTCTACTTCTTCTGCTTCACCCTCCAGACTTCACCTTCTCCTTCTCCTTCTTCTGCTTCTTCTGATTCACCCTCCAGACTTCTCCTTCTCCTTCTCCTTCGTCTACTTCTTCTGATTCACCCTCCAGACTACACCTTCTCCTTCTCCTTCTTCTACTTCTTCTGATTCACCCTCCAGACTTCACCTTCTCCTTCTCTTTCTTCTGCTTCTTCTGATTCACCCTCCAGACTTCACCTTCTCCTTCTCCTTCTTCTACTTCTTCTGATTCACCCTCCAGACTTCATCTTCTCCTACTCCTTCTTCTGCTTCTTCTGATTCACCCTCCAGACTTCACCTTCTCCTTCTCCTTCTTCTACTTCTTCTGATTCACCCTCCAGACTTCACCTTCTCCTTCTCCTTCTTCCACTTCTTCTGATTCACCCTCCAGTCTTCACCTTCTCCTTCTCCTTCTTCTGTTTCTTCTGCTTCACCCTCCAGACTTCACCTTCTCCTTCTCTTTCTTCTGCTTCTTCTGATTCACCCTCCAGACTTCACCTTCTCCTTTTCCTTCTTCTGATTCTTCTGATTCACCCTCCAGACTTCACCTTCTCCTTCTCCTTCTTCTGCTTCTTCTGATTCACCCTCCTGACTTCACCTTCTCCTTCTCCTTCTTCTACTTCTTCTGCTTCACCCGCCAGACTTCACCTTCTCCTTCTCCTTCTTCTACTTCTTCTGATTCACCCTCCAGACTTCATCTTCTCCTTCTCCTTCTTCTGCTTCTTCTGATTCACCCTCCAGACTTCACCTTCTCCTTCTCCTTATTCTGCTTCTTCTGATTCACCCTCCAGACTTCACCTTCTCCTTCTCCTTATTCTGCTTCTTCTGATTCACCCTCCAGACTTCACCTTCTCCTTCTCCTTCTTCTGCTTCTTCTGATTCACCCTCCTGACTTCACCTTCTCCTTCTCCTTCTTCTGCTTCTTCTGTTTCACCCTCCAGACTTCACCTTCTCCTTCTCCTTCTTCTACTTCTTCTGATTCACCCTCCAGACCTCACCTTCTCCTTCTCCTTCTTCTACTTCTTCTGATTCACCCTCCAGATTTCATCTTCTCCTTCTCCTTCTTCTACTTCTTCTGCTTCATCCCCCTGACATCACCTGCTCCTTCTCCTTCTTCTGCTTCTTCTGATTCACCCTCCTAACTTCACCTTCTCCTTCTCCTTCTTCTGCTTCTTCTGATTCACCCTCCTGACTTCACCTTCTCCTTCTCCTTCTTCTGCTTCTTCTGATTCACCCTCCAGACTTCACCTTCTCCTTCTCTTTCTTCTGCTTCTTCTGATTCACCCTCCAGACTTCACCTTCTCCTTCTCCTTCTTCTGATTCTTCTGATTCACCCTCCTGACTTCACCTTCTCCTTCTCCTTCTTCTACTTCTTCTGCTTCACCCTCCAGACTTCACCTTCTCCTTCTCCTTCTTCTGCTTCTTCTGATTCACCCTCCAGACTTCTCCTTCTCCTTCTCCTTCGTCTACTTCTTCTGATTCACCCTCCAGACTACACCTTCTCCTTCTCCTTCTTCTACTTCTTCTGATTCACCCTCCAGACTTCACCTTCTCCTTCTCTTTCTTCTGCTTCTTCTGATTCACCCTCCAGACTTCACCTTCTCCTTCTCCTTCTTCTACTTCTTCTGATTCACCCTCCAGACTTCATCTTCTCCTACTCCTTCTTCTGCTTCTTCTGATTCACCCTCCAGACTTCACCTTCTCCTTCTCCTTCTTCTACTTCTTCTGATTCACCCTCCAGACTTCACCTTCTCCTTCTCCTTCTTCCACTTCTTCTGATTCACCCTCCAGTCTTCACCTTCTCCTTCTCCTTCTTCTGTTTCTTCTGCTTCACCCTCCAGACTTCACCTTCTCCTTCTCTTTCTTCTGCTTCTTCTGATTCACCCTCCAGACTTCACCTTCTCCTTTTCCTTCTTCTGATTCTTCTGATTCACCCTCCAGACTTCACCTTCTCCTTCTCCTTCTTCTGCTTCTTCTGATTCACCCTCCTGACTTCACCTTCTCCTTCTCCTTCTTCTACTTCTTCTGCTTCACCCGCCAGACTTCACCTTCTCCTTCTCCTTCTTCTACTTCTTCTGATTCACCCTCCAGACTTCATCTTCTCCTTCTCCTTCTTCTGCTTCTTCTGATTCACCCTCCAGACTTCACCTTCTCCTTCTCCTTATTCTGCTTCTTCTGATTCACCCTCCAGACTTCACCTTCTCCTTCTCCTTATTCTGCTTCTTCTGATTCACCCTCCAGACTTCACCTTCTCCTTCTCCTTCTTCTGCTTCTTCTGATTCACCCTCCTGACTTCACCTTCTCCTTCTCCTTCTTCTGCTTCTTCTGTTTCACCCTCCAGACTTCACCTTCTCCTTCTCCTTCTTCTACTTCTTCTGATTCACCCTCCAGACCTCACCTTCTCCTTCTCCTTCTTCTACTTCTTCTGATTCACCCTCCAGATTTCATCTTCTCCTTCTCCTTCTTCTACTTCTTCTGCTTCATCCCCCTGACATCACCTGCTCCTTCTCCTTCTTCTGCTTCTTCTGATTCACCCTCCTAACTTCACCTTCTCCTTCTCCTTCTTCTGCTTCTTCTGATTCACCCTCCTGACTTCACCTTCTCCTTCTCCTTCTTCTGCTTCTTCTGATTCACCCTCCAGACTTCACCTTCTCCTTCTCTTTCTTCTGCTTCTTCTGATTCACCCTCCAGACTTCACCTTCTCCTTCTCCTTCTTCTGATTCTTCTGATTCACCCTCCAGACTTCACCTTCTCCTTCTCCTTCTTCTGCTTCTTCTTATTCACCCTCCTGACTTCACCTTCTCCTTCTCCTTCTTCTACTTCTTCTGATTCACCCTCCAGACTTGACCTTCTCCTTCTCCTTCTTCTACTTATTCTGATTCATCCTCCAGACTTCACCTTCTCCTTCTCCTTCTTCTGCTTCTTCTGCTTCACCGTCCTGACTTCACCTTCTCCTTCTCCTTCTTCTACTTCTTCTGCTTCATCCCGCTGACATCACCTGCTCCTTCTCCTTCTTCTGCTTCTTCTGATTCACCCTCCTAACTTCACCTTCTCCTTCTCCTTCTTCTGCTTCTTCTGATTCTCCCTCCTGACTTCACCTTCTCCTTCTCCTTCTTCTGCTTCTTCTGATTCACCCTCCAGACTTCACCTTCTCCTTCTCCTTCTTCTGCTTCTTCTGATTCACCCTCCAGACTTCACCTTCTCCTTCTCCTTCTTCTGATTCTTCTGATTCACCCTCCAGACTTAACCTTCTCCTTCTCCTTCTTCTGCTTCTTCTGATTCACCCTCCTGACTTCACCTTCTCCTTCTCCTTCTTCTACTTCTTCTGCTTCACCCTCCAGACTTCACCTTCTCCTTCTCCTTCTTCTGCTTCTTCTGATTCACCCTCCAGACTTCTCCTTCTCCTTCTCCTTCGTCTACTTCTTCTGATTCACCCTCCAGACTACACCTTCTCCTTCTCCTTCTTCTACTTCTTCTGATTCACCCTCCAGACTTCACCTTCTCCTTCTCCTTCTTCTGTTTCTTCTGATTCACCGTCCAGACTTCACCTTCTCCTTCTCCTTCTTCTACTACTTCTGATTCACCCTCCAGACTTCACCTTCTCCTTCTCCTTCTTCTACTTCTTCTGATTCACCCTCCTGACTTCACCTTCTCCTTCTCCTTCTTCTACTTCTTCTGATTCACCCTCCAGACTTCTCCTTCTCCTTCTCCTTCGTCTACTTCTTCTGATTCACCCTCCAGACTACACCTTCTCCTTCTCCTTCTTCTACTTCTTCTGATTCACCCTCCAGACTTCACCTTCTCCTTCTCCTTCTTCTGCTTCTTCTGATTCACCCTCCAGACTTCACCTTCTCCTTCTCCTTCTTCTGATTCTTCTGATTCACCCTCCAGACTTAACCTTCTCCTTCTCCTTCTTCTGCTTCTTCTGATTCACCCTCCTGACTTCACCTTCTCCTTCTCCTTCTTCTACTTCTTCTGCTTCACCCTCCAGACTTCATCTTCTCCTTCTCCTTCTTCTGCTTCTTCTGATTCACCCTCCAGACTTCACCTACTCCTTCTCCTTCTTCTGCTTCTTCTGATTCACCCTCCAGACTTCACCTTCTCCTTCTCCTTCTTCTACTTCTTCTGATTCACCCTCCAGACTTCACCTTCTCCTTCTCCTTCTTCTACTTCTTCTGATTCACCCTCCAGTCTTCACCTTCTCCTTCTCCTTCTTCTGTTTCTTCTGCTTCACCCTCCAGACTTCACCTTCTCCTTCTCTTTCTTCTGCTTCTTCTGATTCACCCTCCAGACTTCACCTTCTCCTTCTCCTTCTTCTGATTCTTCTGATTCACCCTCCAGACTTCACCTTCTCCTTCTCCTTCTTCTGCTTCTTCTGATTCACCCTCCTGACTTCACCTTCTCCTTCTCCTTCTTCTACTTCTTCTGCTTCACCCTCCAGACTTCACCTTCTCCTTCTCCTTCTTCTACTTCTTCTGATTCACCCTCCAGACTTCATCTTCTCCTTCTCCTTCTTCTGCTTCTTCTGATTCACCCTCCAGACTTCACCTTCTCCTTCTCCTTATTCTGCTTCTTCTGATTCACCCTTCAGACTACACCTTCTCCTTCTCCTTCTTCTACTTCTTCTGATTCACCCTCCAGACTTCACCTTCTCCTTCTCCTTCTTCTGTTTCTTCTGATACACCGTCCAGACTTCACCTTCTCCTTCTCCTTCTTCTACTACTTCTGATTCACCCTCCAGACTTCACCTTCTCCTTCTCCTTCTTCTACTTCTTCTTATTCACCCTCCAGACTTCATCTTCTCCTTCTCCTTCTTCTGCTTCTTCTGATTCACCCTCCAGACTTCACCTTCTCCTTCTCCTTCTTCTCCTTCTTCTGATTCACCCTCCAGACTTCACCTTCTCATTCTCCTTCTTCTACTTCTTCTGATTCACCCTCCAGACTTCACCTTCTCCTTCTCCTTCTTCCACTTCTTCTGATTCACCCTCCAGTCTTCACCTTCTCCTTCTCCTTCTTCTGTTTCTTCTGCTTCACCCTCCAGACTTCAACTTCTCCTTCTCTTTCTTCTGCTTCTTCTGATTCACCCTCCAGACTTCACCTTCTCCTTGTCCTTCTTCTGATTCTTCTGATTCACCCTCCAGACTTCACCTTCTCCTTCTCCTTCTTCTGCTTCTTCTGATTCACCCTCCTGACTTCACCTTCTCCTTCTCCTTCTTCTACTTCTTCTGATTCACCCTCCTGACTTCACCTTCTCCTTCTCCTTCTTCTACTTCTTCTGCTTCACCCTCCAGACTTCACCTTCTCCTTCTCCTTCTTCTACTTCTTCTGATTCACCCTCCAGACTTCATCTTCTCCTTCTCCTTCTTCTGCTTCTTCTGTTTCACCCTCCAGACTTCACCTTCTCCTTCTCCTTATTCTGCTTCTTCTGATTCACCCTCCAGACTTCACCTTCTCCTTCTCCTTATTCTGCTTCTTCTGATTCACCCTCCAGACTTCACCTTCTCCTTCTCCTTCTTCTGCTTCTTCTGATTCACCCTCCTGACTTCACCTTCTCCTTCTCCTTCTTCTACTTCTTCTGATTCACCCTCCTGACTTCACCTTCTCCTTCTCCTTCTTCTACTTCTTCTGCTTCACCCTCCAGACTTCACCTTCTCCTTCTCCTTCTTCTACTTCTTCTGATTCACCCTCCAGACTTCACCTTCTCCTTCTCCTTCTTATGCTTCTTCTGATTCACCCTCCATACTTCACCTTCACTTCTCCTTATTCTGCTTCTTCTGATTCACCCTCCAGACTTCAACTTCTCCTTCTCCTTCTTCTGCTTCTTCTGATTCACCCTCCAGACTTCACCTTCTCCTTCTCCTTCTTCTGCTTCTTCTGATTCACCCTCCAGACTTCACCTTCTCCTTCTCCTTCTTCTGCTTCTTCTGATTCACCCTCCAGACTTCACCTTCTCCTTCTCCTTCTTCTACTTCTTCTGATTCACCCTCCAGACTTCACCTTCTCCTTCTCTTTCTTCTGCTTCTTCTGATTCACCCTCCAGACTTCACCTTCTCCTTCTCCTTCTTCTACTTCTTCTGCTTCACCCTCCAGACTTCATCTTCTCCTTCTCCTGCTTCTGCTTCTTCTGATTCACCCTCCAGACTTCACCTTCTCCTTCTCCTTCTTCTACTTCTTCTGATTCACCCTCCAGACTTCACCTTCTCCTTCTCCTTCTTCCACTTCTTCTGATTCAGCCTCCAGTCTTCACCTTCTCCTTCTCCTTCTTCTGTTTCTTCTGCTTCACCCTCCAGACTTCACCTTCTCCTTCTCTTTCTTCTGTTTCTTCTGATTCACCCTCCAGACTTCACCTTCTCCTTTTCCTTCTTCTGATTCTTCTGATTCACCCTCCAGACTTCACCTTCTCCTTCTCCTTCTTCTGCTTCTTCTGATTCACCCTCCTGACTTCACCTTCTCCTTCTCCTTCTTCTACTTCTTCTGATTCACCCTCCTGACTTCACCTCCTTCTCCTTCTTCTACTTCTTCTGCTTCACCCGCCAGACTTCACCTTCTCCTTCTCCTTCTTCTACTTCTTCTGATTCACCCTCCAGACTTCATCTTCTCCTTCTCCTTCTTCTGCTTCTTCTGATTCACCCTCCAGACTTCACCTTCTCCTTCTCCTTATTCTGCTTCTTCTGATTCACCCTCCAGACTTCACCTTCTCCTTCTCCTTATTCTGCTTCTTCTGATTCACCCTCCAGACTTCACCTTCTCCTTCTCCTTCTTCTGCTTCTTCTGATTCACCCTCCTGACTTCACCTTCTCCTTCTCCTTCTTCTGCTTCTTCTGTTTCACCCTCCAGACTTCACCTTCTCCTTCTCCTTCTTCTACTTCTTCTGATTCACCCTCCAGACTTCACCTTCTCCTTCTCCTTCTTCTACTTCTTCTGATTCACCCTCCAGATTTCATCTTCTCCTTCTCCTTGTTCTACTTCTTCTGCTTCATCCCCCTGACATCACCTGCTCCTTCTCCTTCTTCTGCTTCTTCTGATTCACCCTCCAAACTTCACCTTCTCCTTCTCCTTCTTCTGCTTCTTCTGATTCACCCTCCTGACTTCACCTTCTCCTTCTCCTTCTTCTGCTTCTTCTGATTCACCCTCCAGACTTCACCTTCTCCTTCTCTTTTTTCTGCTTCTTCTGATTCACCCTCCAGACTTCACCTTCTCCTTCTCCTTCTTCTGATTCTTCTGATTCACCCTCCAGACTTCACCTTCTCCTTCTCCTTCTTCTGCTTCTTCTGATTCACCCTCCTGACTTCACCTTCTCCTTCTCCTTCTTCTACTTCTTCTGATTCACCCTCCAGACTTGACCTTCTCCTTCTCCTTCTTCTACTTATTCTGATTCACCCTCCAGACTTCACCTTCTCCTTCTCCTTCTTCTGCTTCTTCTGCTTCACCGTCCTGACTTCACCTTCTCCTTCTCCTTCTTCTACTTCTTCTGCTTCATCCCGCTGACATCACCTGCTCCTTCTCCTTCTTCTGCTTCTTCTGATTCACCCTCCTAACTTCACCTTCTCCTTCTCCTTCTTCTGCTTCTTCTGATTCACCCTCCTGACTTCACCTTCTCCTTCTCCTTCTTCTGCTTCTTCTGATTCACCCTCCAGACTTCACCTTCTCCTTCTCCTTCTTCTGCTTCTTCTGATTCACCCTCCAGACTTCACCTTCTCCTTCTTCTAATTCTTCTGATTCACCCTCCAGACTTCACCTTCTCCTTCTCCTTCTTCTGCTTCTTCTGATTCACCCTCCTGACTTCACCTTCTCCTTCTCCTTCTTCTACTTCTTCTGCTTCACCCTCCAGACTTCACCTTCTCCTTCTCCTTCTTCTGCTTCTTCTGATTCACCCTCCAGACTTCTCCTTCTCCTTCTCCTTCGTCTACTTCTTCTGATTCACCCTCCAGACTACACCTTCTCCTTCTCCTTCTTCTACTTCTTCTGATTCACCCTCCAGACTTCACCTTCTCCTTCTCCTTCTTCTACTTCTTCTGATTCACCCTCCAGACTTCACCTTCTCCTTCTCTTTCTTCTGCTTCTTCTGATTCACCCTCCAGACTTCACCTTCTCCTTCTCCTTCTTCTACTTCTTCTGATTCACCCACCAGACTTCATCTTCTCCTTCTCCTTCTTCTGCTTCTTCTGATTCACCCTCCAGACTTCACCTTCTCCTTCTTCTACTTCTTCTGATTCACCCTCCAGACTTCACCTTCTCCTTCTCCTTCTTCCACTTCTTCTGATTCACCCTCCAGTCTTCACCTTCTCCTTCTCCTTCTTCTGTTTCTTCTGCTTCACCCTCCAGACTTCACCTTCTCCTTCTCTTTCTTCTGCTTCTTCTGATTCACCCTCCAGACTTCACCTTCTCCTTTTCCTTCTTCTGATTCTTCTGATTCACCCTCCAGACTTCACCTTCTCCTTCTCCTTCTTCTGCTTCTTCTGATTCACCCTCCTGACTTCACCTTCTCCTTCTCCTTCTTCTACTTCTTCTGATTCACCCTCCTGACTTCACCTTCTCCTTCTCCTTCTTCTACTTCTTCTGCTTCACCCGCCAGACTTCACCTTCTCCTTCTCCTTCTTCTACTTCTTCTGATTCACCCTCCAGACTTCATCTTCTCCTTCTCCTTCTTCTGCTTCTTCTGATTCACCCTCCAGACTTCACCTTCTCCTTCTCCTTATTCTGCTTCTTCTGATTCACCCTCCAGACTTCACCTTCTCCTTCTCCTTCTTCTGCTTCTTCTGATTCACCCTCCTGACTTCACCTTCTCCTTCTCCTTCTTCTGCTTCTTCTGTTTCACCCTCCAGACTTCACCTTCTCCTTCTCCTTCTTCTACTTCTTCTGATTCACCCTCCGGACCTCACCATCTCCTTCTCCTTCTTCTACTTCTTCTGATTCACCCTCCAGATTTCATCTTCTCCTTCTCCTTCTTCTACTTCTTCTGCTTCATCCCCCTGACATCACCTGCTCCTTCACCTTCTTCTGCTTCTTCTGATTCACCCTCCTAACTTCACCTTCTCCTTCTCTTTCTTCTGCTTCTTCTGATTCACCCTCCAGACTTCACCTTCTCCTTCTCCTTCTTCTACTTCTTCTGATTCACCCTCCAGACTTCATCTTCTCCTTCTCCTTCTTCTGCTTCTTCTGATTCACCCTCCAGACTTCACCTTCTCCTTCTCCTTCTTCTACTTCTTCTGATTCACCCTCCAGACTTCACCTTCTCCTTCTCCTTCTTCCACGTCTTCTGATTCACCCTCCAGTCTTCACCTTCTCCTTCTCCTTCTTCTGTTTCTTCTGCTTCACCCTCCAGACTTCACCTTCTCCTTCTCTTTCTTCTGCTTCTTCTGATTCACCCTCCAGACTTCACCTTCTCCTTTTCCTTCTTCTGATTCTTCTGATTCACCCTCCAGACTTCACCTTCTCCTTCTCCTTCTTCTGCTTCTTCTGATTCACCCTCCTGACTTCACCTTCTCCTTCTCCTTCTTCTACTTCTTCTGATTCACCCTCCTGACTTCACCTTCTCCTTCTCCTTCTTCTACTTCTTCTGCTTCACCCGCCAGACTTCACCTTCTCCTTCTCCTTCTTCTACTTCTTCTGATTCACCCTCCAGACTTCATCTTCTCCTTCTCCTTCTTCTGCTTCTTCTGATTCACCCTCCAGACTTCACCTTCTCCTTCTCCTTATTCTGCTTCTTCTGATTCACCCTCCAGACTTCACCTTCTCCTTCTCCTTATTCTGCTTCTTCTGATTCACCCTCCAGACTTCACCTTCTCCTTCTCCTTCTTCTGCTTCTTCTGATTCACCCTCCTGACTTCACCTTCTCCTTCTCCTTCTTCTGCTTCTTCTGTTTCACCCTCCAGACTTCACCTTCTCCTTCTCCTTCTTCTACTTCTTCTGATTCACCCTCCAGACCTCACCTTCTCCTTCTCCTTCTTCTACTTCTTCTGATTCACCCTCCAGATTTCATCTTCTCCTTCTCCTTCTTCTACTTCTTCTGCTTCATCCCCCTGACATCACCTGCTCCTTCTCCTTCTTCTGCTTCTTCTGATTCACCCTCCTAACTTCACCTTCTCCTTCTCCTTCTTCTGCTTCTTCTGATTCACCCTCCTGACTTCACCTTCTCCTTCTCCTTCTTCTGCTTCTTCTGATTCACCCTCCAGACTTCACCTTCTCCTTCTCTTTCTTCTGCTTCTTCTGATTCACCCTCCAGACTTCACCTTCTCCTTCTCCTTCTTCTGATTCTTCTGATTCACCCTCCAGACTTCACCTTCTCCTTCTCCTTCTTCTGCTTCTTCTTATTCACCCTCCTGACTTCACCTTCTCCTTCTCCTTCTTCTACTTCTTCTGATTCACCCTCCAGACTTGACCTTCTCCTTCTCCTTCTTCTACTTATTCTGATTCACCCTCCAGACTTCACCTTCTCCTTCTCCTTCTTCTGCTTCTTCTGCTTCACCGTCCTGACTTCACCTTCTCCTTCTCCTTCTTCTACTTCTTCTGCTTCATCCCGCTGACATCACCTGCTCCTTCTCCTTCTTCTGCTTCTTCTGATTCACCCTCCTAACTTCACCTTCTCCTTCTCCTTCTTCTGCTTCTTCTGATTCACCCTCCTGACTTCACCTTCTCCTTCTCCTTCTTCTGCTTCTTCTGATTCACCCTCCAGACTTCACCTTCTCCTTCTCCTTCTTCTGCTTCTTCTGATTCACCCTCCAGACTTCACCTTCTCCTTCTCCTTCTTCTGATTCTTCTGATTCACCCTCCAGACTTAACCTTCTCCTTCTCCTTCTTCTGCTTCTTCTGATTCACCCTCCTGACTTCACCTTCTCCTTCTCCTTCTTCTACTTCTTCTGCTTCACCCTCCAGACTTCACCTTCTCCTTCTCCTTCTTCTGCTTCTTCTGATTCACCCTCCAGACTTCTCCTTCTCCTTCTCCTTCGTCTACTTCTTCTGATTCACCCTCCAGACTACACCTTCTCCTTCTCCTTCTTCTACTTCTTCTGATTCACCCTCCAGACTTCACCTTCTCCTTCTCCTTCTTCTGTTTCTTCTGATTCACCGTCCAGACTTCACCTTCTCCTTCTCCTTCTTCTACTACTTCTGATTCACCCTCCAGACTTCACCTTCTCCTTCTCCTTCTTCTACTTCTTCTGATTCACCCTCCAAACTTCATCTTCTCCTTCTCCTTCTTTTGCTTCTTCTGATTCACCCTCCAGACTTCACCTTCTCCTTCTACTTCTTCTGCTTCTTCTGATTCACCCTCCAGACTTCACCTTCTCCTTCTCCTTCTTCTACTTCTTCTGATTCACCCTCCAGACTTCACCTTCTCCTTCTCCTTCTTCTACTTCTTCTGATTCACCCTCCAGTCTTCACCTTCTCCTTCTCCTTCTTCTGTTTCTTCTGCTTCACCCTCCAGACTTCACCTTCTCCTTCTCTTTCTTCTGCTTCTTCTGATTCACCCTCCAGACTTCACCTTCTCCTTCTCCTTCTTCTGATTCTTCTGATTCACCCTCCAGACTTCACCTTCTCCTTCTCCTTCTTCTGCTTCTTCTGATTCACCCTCCTGACTTCACCTTCTCCTTCTCCTTCTTCTACTTCTTCTGCTTCACCCTCCAGACTTCACCTTCTCCTTCTCCTTCTTCTACTTCTTCTGATTCACCCTCCAGACTTCATCTTCTCCTTCTCCTTCTTCTGCTTCTTCTGATTCACCCTCCAGACTTCACCTTCTCCTTCTCCTTATTCTGCTTCTTCTGATTCACCCTTCAGACTTCACCTTCTCCTTCTCCTTATTCTGCTTCTTCTGATTCACCCTCCAGACTTCACCTTCTCCTTCTCCTTCCTCTGCTTCTTCTGATTCACCCTCCAGACTTCACCTTCTCCTTCTCCTTCTTCTGATTCTTCTGATTCACCCTCCAGACTTCACCTTCTCCTTCTCCTTCTTCTGCTTCTTCTGATTCACCCTCCTGACTTCACCTTCTCCTTCTCCTTCTTCTACTTCTTCTGATTCACCCTCCTGACTTCACCTTCTCCTTCTCCTTCTTCTACTTCTTCTGCTTCACCCTCCAGACTTCACCTTCTCCTTCTCCTTCTTCTACTTCTTCTGATTCACCCTCCAGACTTCACCTTCTCCTTCTTCTGCTTCTTCTGATTCACCCTACAGACTTCACCTTCTCCTTCTGCTTATTCTGCTTCTTCTGATTCACCCTCCAGACTTCACCTTCTCCTTCTCCTTCTTCTGCTTCTTCTGATTCACACTCCAGACTTCACCTTCTCCTTCTCCTTCTTCTACGTCTTCTGATTCACCCTCCAGACTTCACCGTCTCCTTCTCTTTCTTCTGCTTCTTCTGATTCACCCTCCAGACTTCACCTTCTCCTTCTCCTTCTTCTGATTCTTCTGATTCACCCTCCAGACTTCACCTTCTTCTTCTCCTTCTTCTGCTTCTTCTGATTCACCCTCCTGACTTCACCTTCTCCTTCTCCTTCTTCTACTTCTTCTGATTCACCCTCCTGACTTCACCTTCTCCTTCTCCTTCTTCTACTTCTTCTGCTTCACCCTCCAGACTTCACCTTCTCCTTCTCCTTCTTCTACTTCTTCTGATTCACCCTCCAGACTTGACCTTCTCCTTCTCCTTCTTCTGCTTCTTCTGATTCCCCCTCCAGACTTCACCTTCTCCTTCTCCTTCTTCTACTTCTTCTGATTCACCCTTCAGACTTCACCTTCTCCTTCTCCTTTTTCTGCTTCTTCTGATTCACCCTCCAGACTTCACCTTCTCCTTCACCTTATTCTGCTTCTTCTGATTCACCCTCCAGACTTCACCTTCTCCTTCTCCTTCTTCTGCTTCTTCTGATTCACCCTCCAGACTTCACCTTCTCCTTCTCCTTCTTCTGCTTCTTCTGATTCACCCTCCAGACTTCACCTTCTCCTTCTCCTTCGTCTACTTCTTCTGATTCACCCTCCAGACAACACCTTCTCCTTCTCCTTCTTCTACTTCTTCTGATTCACCCTCCAGACTTCACCTTCTCCTTCTCCTTCTTCTGCTTCTTCTGATTCACCCTCCTGACTTCACCTTCTCCTTCTCCTTCTTCTACTTCTTCTGATTCACCCTCCTGACTTCACCTTCTCCTTCTCCTTCTTCTACTTCTTCTGCTTCACCCTCCAGACTTCACCTTCTCCTTCTCCTTCTTCTACTTCTTCTGATTCACCCTCCAGACTTGACCTTCTCCTTCTCCTTCTTCTACTTATTCTGATTCACCCTCCAGACTTCACATTCTCCTTCTCCTTCTTCTGCTTCTTCTGCTTAACCGTCCTGACTTCACCTTCTCCTTCTCCTTCTTCTACTTCTTCTGCTTCATCCCGCTGACATCACCTGCTCCTTCTCCTTCTTCTGCTTCTTCTGATTCACCCTCCTAACTTCACCTTCTCCTTCTCCTTCTTCTGCTTCTTCTGATTCACACTCCTGACTTCACCTTCTCCTTCTCCTTCTTCTGCTTCTTCTGATTCACCCTCCAGACTTCACCTTCTCCTCCTCCTTCTTCTGCTTCTTCTGATTCACCCTCCAGACTTCACCTTCTCCTTCTCCTTCTTCTGATTCTTCTGATTCACCGTCCAGACTTCACCTTCTCCTTCTCCTTCTTCTGCTTCTTCTGATTCACCCTCCTGACTTCACCTTCTCCTTCTCCTTCTTCTACTTCTTCTGATTCAGCCTCCAGACTTCACCTTCTCCTTTTCCTTCTTCTACTTCTTCTGATTCACCCTCCAGACTTCACCTTCTCCTTCTCCTTCTTCTACTTCTTCTGATTCACCCTCCAGTCTTCACCTTCTCCTTTTCCTTCTTCTGCTTCTTCTGCTTCACCCTCCAGACATCACCTTCTCCTTCTCTTTCTTCTGCTTCTTCTGATTCACCCTCCAGACTTCACCTTCTCCTTCTCCTTCTTCTGATTCTTCTGATTCACCCTCCAGACTTCACCTTCTCCTTCTCCTTCTTCTGCTTCTTCTGATTCACCCTCCTGACTTCACCTTCTCCTTCTCCTTCTTCTACTTCTTCTGATTCACCCTCCAGACTTCACCTTCTCCTTCTCCTTCTTCTACTTCTTCTGCTTCACCCTCCAGACTTCACCTTCTCCTTCTCCTTCTTCTACTTCTTCTGATTCACCCTCCAGACTTCACCATCTCCTTCTCCTTCTTCTGCTTCTTCTGATTCACCCTCCAGACTTCACCTTCTCCTTCTCCATATTCTGCTTCTTCTGATTCACCCTCCAGACTTCACCTTCTCCTTCTCCTTCTACTGCTTCTTCTGATTCACCCTCCAGACTTCACCTTCTCCTTCTCCTTCTTCTGCTTCTTCTGATTCACCCTCCAGACTTCACCTGCTCCTTCTCCTTCTTCTACTTCTTCTGATTCACCCTCCAGACTTCATCTTCTCCTTCTCCTTCTTCTGCTTCTTCTGATTCACCTTCCAGACTTCACCTTCTCCTTCTCCTTCTTCTGCTTCTTCTGATTCACCCTCCAGACTTCACCTTCTCCTTCTCCTTCTTCTACTTCTTCTGTTTCACCCTCCAGACTTCACCTTCTCCTTCTCCTTCTTCTGCTTCTTCCGATTCACCCTCCAGACTTCACCTTCTCCTTCTCCTTATTCTGCTTCTTCTGATTCACCCTCCAGACTTCACCTTCTCCTTCTCCTTCTTCTGCTTCTTCTGATTCACCCTCCAGACTTCACCTTCTCCTTCTCCTTCTTCTGCTTCTTCTGATTCACCCTCCAGACTTCACCTTCTCCTTCTCCTGCTTCTACTTCTTCTGATTCACCCTCCAGACTTCATCTTCTCCTTCTCCTTCTTCTGCTTCTTCTGATTCACCTTCCAGACTTCACCTTCTCCTTCTCCTTCTTCTGCTTCTTCTGATTCACCCTCCAGACTTCACCTTCTCCTTCTTCTACTTCTTCTGATTCACCCTCCAGACTTCACCTTCTCCTTCTCCTTCTTCTACTTCTTCTGATTCAGCCTCCAGACTTCACCTTCTCCTTTTCCTTCTTCTACTTCTTCTGATTCACCCTCCAGACTTCACCTTCTCCTTCTCCTTCTTCTACTTCTTCTGATTCACCCTCCAGTCTTCACCTTCTCCTTTTCCTTCTTCTGCTTCTTCTGCTTCACCCTCCAGACATCACCTTCTCCTTCTCTTTCTTCTGCTTCTTCTGATTCACCCTCCAGACTTCACCTTCTCCTTCTCCTTCTTCTGATTCTTCTGATTCACCCTCCAGACTTCACCTTCTCCTTCTCCTTCTTCTGCTTCTTCTGATTCACCCTCCTGACTTCACCTTCTCCTTCTCCTTCTTCTACTTCTTCTGATTCACCCTCCAGACTTCACCTTCTCCTTCTCCTTCTTCTACTTCTTCTGCTTCACCCTCCAGACTTCACCTTCTCCTTCTCCTTCTTCTACTTCTTCTGATTCACCCTCCAGACTTCACCATCTCCTTCTCCTTCTTCTGCTTCTTCTGATTCACCCTCCAGACTTCACCTTCTCCTTCTCCATATTCTGCTTCTTCTGATTCACCCTCCAGACTTCACCTTCTCCTTCTCCTTCTACTGCTTCTTCTGATTCACCCTCCAGACTTCACCTTCTCCTTCTCCTTCTTCTGCTTCTTCTGATTCACCCTCCAGACTTCACCTTCTCCTTCTCCTTCTTCTACTTCTTCTGATTCACCCTCCAGACTTCATCTTCTCCTTCTCCTTCTTCTGCTTCTTCTGATTCACCTTCCAGACTTCACCTTCTCCTTCTCCTTCTTCTGCTTCTTCTGATTCACCCTCCAGACTTCACCTTCTCCTTCTCCTTCTTCTACTTCTTCTGTTTCACCCTCCAGACTTCACCTTCTCCTTCTCCTTCTTCTGCTTCTTCCGATTCACCCTCCAGACTTCACCTTCTCCTTCTCCTTATTCTGCTTCTTCTGATTCACCCTCCAGACTTCACCTTCTCCTTCTCCTTCTTCTGCTTCTTCTGATTCACCCTCCAGACTTCACCTTCTCCTTCTCCTTCTTCTGCTTCTTCTGATTCACCCTCCAGACTTCACCTTCTCCTTCTCCTGCTTCTACTTCTTCTGATTCACCCTCCAGACTTCATCTTCTCCTTCTCCTTCTTCTGCTTCTTCTGATTCACCTTCCAGACTTCACCTTCTCCTTCTCCTTCTTCTGCTTCTTCTGATTCACCCTCCAGACTTCACCTTCTCCTTCTCCTTCTTCTACTTCTTCTGATTCACCCTCCAGACTTCACCTTCTCCTTCTCCTTCTTCTACTTCTTCTGATTCACCCTCCACACTTCACCTTCTCCTTCTCCTTCTTCTGCTTCTTCTGATTCACACTCCAGACTTCACCTTCTCCTTATCCTTCTTCTACTTCTTCTGATTCACCCTCCAGTCTTCACCTTCTCCTTCTCCTTCTTCTGCTTCTTCTGATTCACCCTCCAGACTTCACCTTCTCCTTCTCCTTCTTCTGCTTCTTCTGATTCACCCTCCTGACTTCACCTTCTCCTTCTCCTTCTTCTGCTTCTTCTGATTCACCCTCCAGACTTCACCTTCTCCTTCCCATCTTTTACTTCTTCTGATTCACCCTCCAGACTTCACCTTCTCCTTCTCCTTCGTCTTCTTCTTCTGATTCACCCTCCAGACTACACCTTCTCCTTCTCCTTCTTCTACTTCTTCTGATTCACCCTCCAGACTTCACCTTCTCCTTCTCCTTCTTCTGTTTCTTCTGATTCACCCTGCAGACTTCACCTTCTCCTTCTCCTTCTTCTACTTCTTCTGATTCACCCTCCAGACTTCACCTTCTCCTTCTCCTTCTTCTACTTCTTCTGCTTCACCCTCCAGACTTCACCTTCTCCTTCTCCTTCTTCTGCATCTTCTGCTGCGCCCTCCAGACTTCACCTTCTCCTTCTCCTTCTTCTGCTTCTTCTGCTTCACCCTCCTGACTTCACCTTCTCCTTCTCCTCCTTCTGCTTCTTCTGATTCACCCTCCAGACCTCACCTTCTCATTCTCCTTCTTCTACTTCTTCTGATTCACCCTCCAGACTTCATCTTCTCCTTCTCCTTCTTCTGCTTCTTCTGATTCACCCTCCAGACTTCACCTTCTCCTTCTTCTGCTTCTTCTGATTCACCCTCCAGACTTCACCTTCTCCTTCTCCTTCTACTTCTTCTGATTCACCCTCCAGACTTCACCTTCTCCTTCTCCTTCTTCTGCTTTTCTGCTTCGCCCTCCAGTCTTCACCTTCTCCTTCTCCTTCTTCTGCTTCTTCTGCTTCACCCTCCAGACTTCACCTTCTCCTTCTCCTTCTTCTGCTTCTTCTGTTTCACCCTCCTGACTTCACCTTCTCCTTCTCCTTCTTCTGCTTCTTCTGATTCACCCTCCAGACTTCATCTTCTCCTTCTCCTTCTTCTGCTTCTTCTGATTCACCTTCCAGACTTCACCTTCTCCTTCTCCTTCTTCTGCTTCTTCTGATTCACCCTCCAGACTTCACCTTCTCCTTCTCCTTCTTCTACTTCTTCTGATTCACCCTCCAGACTTCACCTTCTCCTTCTCCTTCTTCTGCTTCTTCCGATTCACCCTCCAGACTTCACCTTCTCCTTCTCCTTATTCTGCTTCTTCTGATTCACCCTCCAGACTTCACCTTCTCCTTCTCCTTCTTCTGCTTCTTCTGATTCACCCTCCAGACTTCACCTTCTCCTTCTCCATCTTCTGCTTCTTCTGATTCACCCTCCAGACTTCACCTTCTCCTTCTCCTTCTTCTACTTCTTCTGATTCACCCTCCAGACTTCATCTTCTCCTTCTCCTTCTTCTGCTTCTTCTGATTCACCTTCCAGACTTCACCTTCTCTTTCTCCTTCTTCTGCTTCTTCTGATTCACCCTCCAGACTTCACCTTCTCCTTCTCCTTCTTCTACTTCTTCTGATTCACCCTCCAGACTTCACCTTCTCCTTCTCCTTCTTCTACTTCTTCTGATTCACCCTCCAAACTTCACCTTCTCCTTCTCCTTCTTCTGCTTCTTCTGATTCACACTCCAGACTTCACCTTCTCCTTCTCCTTCTTCTACTTCTTCTGATTCACCCTCCAGTCTTCACCTTCTCCTTCTCCTTCTTCTGCTTCTTCTGATTCACCCTCCAGACTTCACCTTCTCCTTCTCCTTCTTCTGCTTCTTCTGATTCACCCTCCAGACTTCAACTTCTCCTTCCCATCTTCTACTTCTTCTGATTCACCCTCCAGACTTCACCTTCTCCTTCTCCTTCGTCTTCTTCTTCTGATTCACCCTCCAGACTACACCTTCTCCTTCTCCTTCTTCTACTTCTTCTGATTCACCCTCCAGACTTCACCTTCTCCTTCTCCTTCTTCTGTTTCTTCTGATTCACCCTGCAGACTTCACCTTCTCCTTCTCCTTCTTCTACTTCTTCTGATTCACCCTCCAGACTTCACCTTCTCCTTCTCCTTCTTCTACTTCTTCTGCTTCACCCTCCAGACTTCACCTTCTCCTTCTCCTTCTTCTGCATCTTCTGCTGCGCCCTCCAGACTTCACCTTCTCCTTCTCCTTCTTCTGCTTCTTCTGCTTCACCCTCCTGACTTCACCTTCTCCTTCTCCTCCTTCTGCTTCTTCTGATTCACCCTCCAGACCTCACCTTCTCATTCTCCTTCTTCTACTTCTTCTGATTCACCCTCCAGTCTTCATCTTCTCCTTCTCCTTCTTCTGCTTCTTCTGATTCACCCTCCAGACTTCACCTTCTCCTTCTTCTGCTTCTTCTGATTCACCCTCCAGACTTCACCTTCTCCTTCTCCTTCTACTTCTTCTGATTCACCCTCCAGACTTCACCTTCTCCTTCTCCTTCTTCTGCTTCTTCTGCTTCGCCCTCCAGTCTTCACCTTCTCCTTCTCCTTCTTCTGCTTCTTCTGCTTCACCCTCCAGACTTCACCTTCTCCTTCTCCTTCTTCTGCTTCTTCTGTTTCACCCTCCTGACTTCACCTTCTCCTTCTCCTTCTTCTGCTTCTTCTGATTCACCCTCCAGACTTCACCTTCTCCTTCTCCTTCTTCTACTTCTTCTGATTCACCCTCCAGACTTCACCTTCTCCTTCTCCTTCTTCTGCTTCTTCTGCTTCACCCTCCAGACTTCTCCTTCTCCTTCTCCTTCTTCTGCTTCTTCTGCAGCGCCCTCCAGACTTCACCTTCTCCTTCTCCTTCTTCTGCTTCTTCTGCTTCACCCTCCTGACTTCACCTTCTCTTTCTCCTTCTTCTACTTCTTCTGCTTCACCCCCCTGACTTCACCTTCTCCTTCTCCTTTTTCTGCTTCTTCTGATTCACCCTCCTAACTTCACCTTCTCCTTCTCCTTCTTCTGCTTCTTCTGATTCACCCTCCTGACTTCACCTTCTCCTTCTCCTTCTTCTGCTTCTTCTGATTCACCCTCCAGACTTCACCTTCTCCTTCTCCTTCTTCTACTTCTTCTGATTCACCCTCCAGACTTCACCTTCTCCTTCTCCTTCTTCTGCTTCTTCCGATTCACCCTCCAGACTTCACCTTCTCCTTCTCCTTATTCTGCTTCTTCTGATTCACCCTCCAGACTTCACCTTCTCCTTCTCCTTCTTCTGCTTCTTCTGATTCACCCTCCAGACTTCACCTTCTCCTTCTCCATCTTCTGCTTCTTCTGATTCACCCTCCAGACTTCACCTTCTCCTTCTCCTTCTTCTACTTCTTCTGATTCACCCTCCAGACTTCATCTTCTCCTTCTCCTTCTTCTGCTTCTTCTGATTCACCTTCCAGACTTCACCTTCTCTTTCTCCTTCTTCTGCTTCTTCTGATTCACCCTCCAGACTTCACCTTCTCCTTCTCCTTCTTCTACTTCTTCTGATTCACCCTCCAGACTTCACCTTCTCCTTCTCCTTCTTCTACTTCTTCTGATTCACCCTCCAAACTTCACCTTCTCCTTCTCCTTCTTCTGCTTCTTCTGATTCACACTCCAGACTTCACCTTCTCCTTCTCCTTCTTCTACTTCTTCTGATTCACCCTCCAGTCTTCACCTTCTCCTTCTCCTTCTTCTGCTTCTTCTGATTCACCCTCCAGACTTCACCTTCTCCTTCTCCTTCTTCTGCTTCTTCTGATTCACCCTCCTGACTTCACCTTCTCCTTCTGCTTCTTCTGCTTCTTCTGATTCACCCTCCAGACTTCAACTTCTCCTTCCCATCTTCTACTTCTTCTGATTCACCCTCCAGACTTCACCTTCTCCTTCTCCTTCGTCTTCTTCTTCTGATTCACCCTCCAGACTACACCTTCTCCTTCTCTTTTTTCTGCTTCTTCTGATTCACCCTCCAGACTTCACCTTCTCCTTCTCCTTCTTCTGATTCTTCTGATTCACCCTCCAGACTTCACCTTCTCCTTCTCCTTCTTCTGCTTCTTCTGATTCACCCTCCTGACTTCACCTTCTCCTTCTCCTTCTTCTACTTCTTCTGATTCACCCTCCAGACTTGACCTTCTCCTTCTCCTTCTTCTACTTATTCTGATTCACCCTCCAGACTTCACCTTCTCCTTCTCCTTCTTCTGCTTCTTCTGCTTCACCGTCCTGACTTCACCTTCTCCTTCTCCTTCTTCTACTTCTTCTGCTTCATCCCGCTGACATCACCTGCTCCTTCTCCTTCTTCTGCTTCTTCTGATTCACCCTCCTAACTTCACCTTCTCCTTCTCCTTCTTCTGCTTCTTCTGATTCACCCTCCTGACTTCACCTTCTCCTTCTCCTTCTTCTGCTTCTTCTGATTCACCCTCCAGACTTCACCTTCTCCTTCTCCTTCTTCTGCTTCTTCTGATTCACCCTCCAGACTTCACCTTCTCCTTCTTCTAATTCTTCTGATTCACCCTCCAGACTTCACCTTCTCCTTCTCCTTCTTCTGCTTCTTCTGATTCACCCTCCTGACTTCACCTTCTCCTTCTCCTTCTTCTACTTCTTCTGCTTCACCCTCCAGACTTCACCTTCTCCTTCTCCTTCTTCTGCTTCTTCTGATTCACCCTCCAGACTTCTCCTTCTCCTTCTCCTTCGTCTACTTCTTCTGATTCACCCTCCAGACTACACCTTCTCCTTCTCCTTCTTCTACTTCTTCTGATTCACCCTCCAGACTTCACCTTCTCCTTCTCCTTCTTCTACTTCTTCTGATTCACCCTCCAGACTTCACCTTCTCCTTCTCTTTCTTCTGCTTCTTCTGATTCACCCTCCAGACTTCACCTTCTCCTTCTCCTTCTTCTACTTCTTCTGATTCACCCACCAGACTTCATCTTCTCCTTCTCCTTCTTCTGCTTCTTCTGATTCACCCTCCAGACTTCACCTTCTCCTTCTCCTTCTTCTACTTCTTCTGATTCACCCTCCAGACTTCACCTTCTCCTTCTCCTTCTTCCACTTCTTCTGATTCACCCTCCAGTCTTCACCTTCTCCTTCTCCTTCTTCTGTTTCTTCTGCTTCACCCTCCAGACTTCACCTTCTCCTTCTCTTTCTTCTGCTTCTTCTGATTCACCCTCCAGACTTCACCTTCTCCTTTTCCTTCTTCTGATTCTTCTGATTCACCCTCCAGACTTCACCTTCTCCTTCTCCTTCTTCTGCTTCTTCTGATTCACCCTCCTGACTTCACCTTCTCCTTCTCCTTCTTCTACTTCTTCTGATTCACCCTCCTGACTTCACCTTCTCCTTCTCCTTCTTCTACTTCTTCTGCTTCACCCGCCAGACTTCACCTTCTCCTTCTCCTTCTTCTACTTCTTCTGATTCACCCTCCAGACTTCATCTTCTCCTTCTCCTTCTTCTGCTTCTTCTGATTCACCCTCCAGACTTCACCTTCTCCTTCTCCTTATTCTGCTTCTTCTGATTCACCCTCCAGACTTCACCTTCTCCTTCTCCTTCTTCTGCTTCTTCTGATTCACCCTCCTGACTTCACCTTCTCCTTCTCCTTCTTCTGCTTCTTCTGTTTCACCCTCCAGACTTCACCTTCTCCTTCTCCTTCTTCTACTTCTTCTGATTCACCCTCCGGACCTCACCATCTCCTTCTCCTTCTTCTACTTCTTCTGATTCACCCTCCAGATTTCATCTTCTCCTTCTCCTTCTTCTACTTCTTCTGCTTCATCCCCCTGACATCACCTGCTCCTTCTCCTTCTTCTGCTTCTTCTGATTCACCCTCCTAACTTCACCTTCTCCTTCTCTTTCTTCTGCTTCTTCTGATTCACCCTCCAGACTTCACCTTCTCCTTCTCCTTCTTCTACTTCTTCTGATTCACCCTCCAGACTTCATCTTCTCCTTCTCCTTCTTCTGCTTCTTCTGATTCACCCTCCAGACTTCACCTTCTCCTTCTCCTTCTTCTACTTCTTCTGATTCACCCTCCAGACTTCACCTTCTCCTTCTCCTTCTTCCACGTCTTCTGATTCACCCTCCAGTCTTCACCTTCTCCTTCTCCTTCTTCTGTTTCTTCTGCTTCTCCCTCCAGACTTCACCTTCTCCTTCTCTTTCTTCTGCTTCTTCTGATTCACCCTCCAGACTTCACCTTCTCCTTTTCCTTCTTCTGATTCTTCTGATTCACCCTCCAGACTTCACCTTCTCCTTCTCCTTCTTCTGCTTCTTCTGATTCACCCTCCTGACTTCACCTTCTCCTTCTCCTTCTTCTACTTCTTCTGATTCACCCTCCTGACTTCACCTTCTCCTTCTCCTTCTTCTACTTCTTCTGCTTCACCCGCCAGACTTCACCTTCTCCTTCTCCTTCTTCTACTTCTTCTGATTCACCCTCCAGACTTCATCTTCTCCTTCTCCTTCTTCTGCTTCTTCTGATTCACCCTCCAGACTTCACCTTCTCCTTCTCCTTATTCTGCTTCTTCTGATTCACCCTCCAGACTTAACCTTCTCCTTCTCCTTATTCTGCTTCTTCTGATTCACCCTCCAGACTTCACCTTCTCCTTCTCCTTCTTCTGCTTCTTCTGATTCACCCTCCTGACTTCACCTTCTCCTTCTCCTTCTTCTGCTTCTTCTGTTTCACCCTCCAGACTTCACCTTCTCCTTCTCCTTCTTCTACTTCTTCTGATTCACCCTCCAGACCTCACCTTCTCCTTCTCCTTCTTCTACTTCTTCTGATTCACCCTCCAGATTTCATCTTCTCCTTCTCCTTCTTCTACTTCTTCTGCTTCATCCCCCTGACATCACCTGCTCCTTCTCCTTCTTCTGCTTCTTCTGATTCACCCTCCTAACTTCACCTTCTCCTTCTCCTTCTTCTGCTTCTTCTGATTCACACTCCTGACTTCACCTTCTCCTTCTCCTTCTTCTGCTTCTTCTGATTCACCCTCCAGACTTCACCTTCTCCTTCTCTTTCTTCTGCTTCTTCTGATTCACCCTCCAGACTTCACCTTCTCCTTCTCCTTCTTCTGATTCTTCTGATTCACCCTCCAGACTTCACCTTCTCCTTCTCCTTCTTCTGCTTCTTCTTATTCACCCTCCTGACTTCACCTTCTCCTTCTCCTTCTTCTACTTCTTCTGATTCACCCTCCAGACTTGACCTTCTCCTTCTCCTTCTTCTACTTATTCTGATTCACCCTCCAGACTTCACCTTCTCCTTCTCCTTCTTCTGCTTCTTCTGCTTCACCGTCCTGACTTCACCTTCTCCTTCTCCTTCTTCTACTTCTTCTGCTTCATCCCGCTGACATCACCTGCTCCTTCTCCTTCTTCTGCTTCTTCTGATTCACCCTCCTAACTTCACCTTCTCCTTCTCCTTCTTCTGCTTCTTCTGATTCACCCTCCTGACTTCACCTTCTCCTTCTCCTTCTTCTGCTTCTTCTGATTCACCCTCCAGACTTCACCTTCTCCTTCTCCTTCTTCTGCTTCTTCTGATTCACCCTCCAGACTTCACCTTCTCCTTCTCCTTCTTCTGATTCTTCTGATTCACCCTCCAGACTTAACCTTCTCCTTCTCCTTCTTCTGCTTCTTCTCATTCACCCTCCTGACTTCACCTTCTCCTTCTCCTTCTTCTACTTCTTCTGCTTCACCCTCCAGACTTCACCTTCTCCTTCTCCTTCTTCTGCTTCTTCTGATTCACCCTCCAGACTTCTCCTTCTCCTTCTCCTTCGTCTACTTCTTCTGATTCACCCTCCAGACTACACCTTCTCCTTCTCCTTCTTCTACTTCTTCTGATTCACCCTCCAGACTTCACCTTCTCCTTCTCCTTCTTCTGTTTCTTCTGATTCACCGTCCAGACTTCACCTTCTCCTTCTCCTTCTTCTACTACTTCTGATTCACCCTCCAGACTTCACCTTCTCCTTCTCCTTCTTCTACTTCTTCTGATTCACCCTCCAAACTTCATCTTCTCCTTCTCCTTCTTCTGCTTCTTCTGATTCACCCTCCAGACTTCACCTTCTCCTTCTACTTCTTCTGCTTCTTCTGATTCACCCTCCAGACTTCACCTTCTCCTTCTCTTTCTTCTGCTTCTTCTGATTCACCCTCCAGACTTCACCTTCTCCTTCTCCTTCTTCTGATTCTTCTGATTCACCCTCCAGACTTCACCTTCTCCTTCTCCTTCTTCTGCTTCTTCTGATTCACCCTCCTGACTTCACCTTCTCCTTCTCCTTCTTCTACTTCTTCTGCTTCACCCTCCAGACTTCACCTTCTCCTTCTCCTTCTTCTACTTCTTCTGATTCACCCTCCAGACTTCATCTTCTCCTTCTCCTTCTTCTGCTTCTTCTGATTCACCCTCCAGACTTCACCTTCTCCTTCTCCTTATTCTGCTTCTTCTGATTCACCCTTCAGACTTCACCTTCTCCTTCTCCTTATTCTGCTTCTTCTGATTCACCCTCCAGACTTCACCTTCTCCTTCTCCTTCCTCTGCTTCTTCTGATTCACCCTCCAGACTTCACCTTCTCCTTCTCCTTCTTCTGATTCTTCTGATTCACCCTCCAGACTTCACCTTCTCCTTCTCCTTCTTCTGCTTCTTCTGATTCACCCTCCTGACTTCACCTTCTCCTTCTCCTTCTTCTACTTCTTCTGATTCACCCTCCTGACTTCACCTTCTCCTTCTCCTTCTTCTACTTCTTCTGCTTCACCCTCCAGACTTCACCTTCTCCTTCTCCTTCTTCTACTTCTTCTGATTCACCCTCCAGACTTCACCTTCTCCTTCTTCTGCTTCTTCTGATTCACCCTACAGACTTCACCTTCTCCTTCTCCTTATTCTGCTTCTTCTGATTCACCCTCCAGACTTCACCTTCTCCTTCTCCTTCTTCTGCTTCTTCTGATTCACACTCCAGACTTCACCTTCTCCTTCTCCTTCTTCTACTTCTTCTGATTCACCCTCCAGACTTCACCGTCTCCTTCTCTTTCTTCTGCTTCTTCTGATTCACCCTCCAGACTTCACCTTCTCCTTCTCCTTCTTCTGATTCTTCTGATTCACCCTCCAGACTTCACCTTCTTCTTCTCCTTCTTCTGCTTCTTCTGATTCACCCTCCTGAATTCACCTTCTCCTTCTCCTTCTTCTACTTCTTCTGATTCACCCTCCTGACTTCACCTTCTCCTTCTCCTTCTTCTACTTCTTCTGCTTCACCCTCCAGACTTCACCTTCTCCTTCTCCTTCTTCTACTTCTTCTGATTCACCCTCCAGACTTGACCTTCTCCTTCTCCTTCTTCTGCTTCTTCTGATTCCCCCTCCAGACTTCACCTTCTCCTTCTCCTTCTTCTACTTCTTCTGATTCACCCTTCAGACTTCACCTTCTCCTTCTCCTTTTTCTGCTTCTTCTGATTCACCCTCCAGACTTCACCTTCTCCTTCACCTTATTCTGCTTCTTCTGATTCACCCTCCAGACTTCACCTTCTCCTTCTCCTTCTTCTGCTTCTTCTGATTCACCCTCCAGACTTCACCTTCTCCTTCTCCTTCTTCTGCTTCTTCTGATTCACCCTCCAGACTTCACCTTCTCCTTCTCCTTCGTCTACTTCTTCTGATTCACCCTCCAGACAACACCTTCTCCTTCTCCTTCTTCTACTTCTTCTGATTCACCCTCCAGACTTCACCTTCTCCTTCTCCTTCTTCTGCTTCTTCTGATTCACACTCCTGACTTCACCTTCTCCTTCTCCTTCTTCTACTTCTTCTGATTCACCCTCCTGACTTCACCTTCTCCTTCTCCTTCTTCTACTTCTTCTGCTTCACCCTCCAGACTTCACCTTCTCCTTCTCCTTCTTCTACTTCTTCTGATTCACCCTCCAGACTTGACCTTCTCCTTCTCCTTCTTCTACTTATTCTGATTCACCCTCCAGACTTCACATTCTCCTTCTCCTTCTTCTGCTTCTTCTGCTTCACCGTCCTGACTTCACCTTCTCCTTCTCCTTCTTCTACTTCTTCTGCTTCATCCCGCTGACATCACCTGCTCCTTCTCCTTCTTCTGCTTCTTCTGATTCACCCTCCTAACTTCACCTTCTCCTTCTCCTTCTTCTGCTTCTTCTGATTCACACTCCTGACTTCACCTTCTCCTTCTCCTTCTTCTGCTTCTTCTGATTCACCCTCCAGACATCACCTTCTCCTTCTCCTTCTTCTGCTTCTTCTGATTCACCCTCCAGACTTCACCTTCTCCTTCTCCTTCTTCTGATTCTTCTGATTCACCGTCCA
This sequence comes from Somniosus microcephalus, assembly GCF_052327205.1. Classification (NCBI taxonomy): domain Eukaryota; kingdom Metazoa; phylum Chordata; class Chondrichthyes; order Squaliformes; family Somniosidae; genus Somniosus; species Somniosus microcephalus. The sequence continues at coordinate 462,487 of NW_028225397.1, read as the reverse complement.
GACTTCACCTTCTCCTTCTCCTTCTTCTGCTTCTTCTGATTCACCCTCCTGACTTCACCTTCTCCTTCTCCTTCTTCTACTTCTTCTGATTCAGCCTCCAGACTTCACCTTCTCCTTTTCCTTCTTCTACTTCTTCTGATTCACCCTCCAGACTTCACCTTCTCCTTCTCCTTCTTCTACTTCTTCTGATTCACCCTCCAGTCTTCACCTTCTCCTTTTCCTTCTTCTGCTTCTTCTGCTTCACCCTCCAGACATCACCTTCTCCTTCTCTTTCTTCTGCTTCTTCTGATTCACCCTCCAGACTTCACCTTCTCCTTCTCCTTCTTCTGATTCTTCTGATTCACCCTCCAGACTTAACCTTCTCCTTCTCCTTCTTCTGCTTCTTCTGATTCACCCTCCTGACTTCACCTTCTCCTTCTCCTGCTTCTACTTCTTCTGATTCACCCTCCAGACTTCACCTTCTCCTTCTCCTTCTTCTACTTCTTCTGCTTCACCCTCCAGACTTCACCTTCTCCTTCTCCTTCTTCTACTTCTTCTGATTCACCCTCCAGACTTCACCATCTCCTTCTCCTTCTTCTGCTTCTTCTGATTCACCCTCCAGACTTCACCTTCTCCTTCTCCATATTCTGCTTCTTCTGATTCACCCTCCAGACTTCACCTTCTCCTTCTCCTTCTACTGCTTCTTCTGATTCACCCTCCAGACTTCACCTTCTCCTTCTCCTTCTTCTGCTTCTTCTGATTCACCCTCCAGACTTCACCTTCTCCTTCTCCTTCTTCTACTTCTTCTGATTCACCCTCCAGACTTCATCTTCTCCTTCTCCTTCTTCTGCTTCTTCTGATTCACCTTCCAGACTTCACCTTCTCCTTCTCCTTCTTCTGCTTCTTCTGATTCACCCTCCAGACTTCACCTTCTCCTTCTCCTTCTTCTACTTCTTCTGTTTCACCCTCCAGACTTCACCTTCTCCTTCTCCTTCTTCTGCTTCTTCCGATTCACCCTCCAGACTTCACCTTCTCCTTCTCCTTATTCTGCTTCTTCTGATTCACCCTCCAGACTTCACCTTCTCCTTCTCCTTCTTCTGCTTCTTCTGATTCACCCTCCAGACTTCACCTTCTCCTTCTCCTTCTTCTGCTTCTTCTGATTCACCCTCCAGACTTCACCTTCTCCTTCTCCTTCTTCTACTTCTTCTGATTCAACCTCCAGACTTCATCTTCTCCTTCTCCTTCTTCTGCTTCTTCTGATTCACCTTCCAGACTTCACCTTCTCCTTCTCCTTCTTCTGCTTCTTCTGATTCACCCTCCAGACTTCACCTTCTCCTTCTCCTTCTTCTACTTCTTCTGATTCACCCTCCAGACTTCACCTTCTCCTTCTCCTTCTTCTACTTCTTCTGATTCACCCTCCACACTTCACCTTCTCCTTCTCCTTCTTCTGCTTCTTCTGATTCACACTCCAGACTTCACCTTCTCCTTCTCCTTCTTCTACTTCTTCTGATTCACCCTCCAGTCTTCACCTTCTCCTTCTCCTTCTTCTGCTTCTTCTGATTCACCCTCCAGACTTCACCTTCTCCTTCTCCTTCTTCTGCTTCTTCTGATTCACCCTCCTGACTTCACCTTCTCCTTCTCCTTCTTCTGCTTCTTCTGATTCACCCTCCAGACTTCACCTTCTCCTTCCCATCTTTTACTTCTTCTGATTCACCCTCCAGACTTCACCTTCTCCTTCTCCTTCGTCTTCTTCTTCTGATTCACCCTCCAGACTACACCTTCTCCTTCTCCTTCTTCTACTTCTTCTGATTCACCCTCCAGACTTCACCTTCTCCTTCTCCTTCTTCTGTTTCTTCTGATTCACCCTGCAGACTTCACCTTCTCCTTCTCCTTCTTCTACTTCTTCTGATTCACCCTCCAGACTTCACCTTCTCCTTCTCCTTCTTCTACTTCTTCTGCTTCACCCTCCAGACTTCACCTTCTCCTTCTCCTTCTTCTGCATCTTCTGCTGCGCCCTCCAGACTTCACCTTCTCCTTCTCCTTCTTCTGCTTCTTCTGCTTCACCCTCCTGACTTCACCTTCTCCTTCTCCTCCTTCTGCTTCTTCTGATTCACCCTCCAGACCTCACCTTCTCATTCTCCTTCTTCTACTTCTTCTGATTCACCCTCCAGACTTCATCTTCTCCTTCTCCTTCTTCTGCTTCTTCTGATTCACCCTCCAGACTTCACCTTCTCCTTCTTCTGCTTCTTCTGATTCACCCTCCAGACTTCACCTTCTCCTTCTCCTTCTACTTCTTCTGATTCACCCTCCAGACTTCACCTTCTCCTTCTCCTTCTTCTGCTTTTCTGCTTCGCCCTCCAGTCTTCACCTTCTCCTTCTCCTTCTTCTGCTTCTTCTGCTTCACCCTCCAGACTTCACCTTCTCCTTCTCCTTCTTCTGCTTCTTCTGTTTCACCCTCCTGACTTCACCTTCTCCTTCTCCTTCTTCTGCTTCTTCTGATTCACCCTCCAGACTTCATCTTCTCCTTCTCCTTCTTCTGCTTCTTCTGATTCACCTTCCAGACTTCACCTTCTCCTTCTCCTTCTTCTGCTTCTTCTGATTCACCCTCCAGACTTCACCTTCTCCTTCTCCTTCTTCTACTTCTTCTGATTCACCCTCCAGACTTCACCTTCTCCTTCTCCTTCTTCTGCTTCTTCCGATTCACCCTCCAGACTTCACCTTCTCCTTCTCCTTATTCTGCTTCTTCTGATTCACCCTCCAGACTTCACCTTCTCCTTCTCCTTCTTCTGCTTCTTCTGATTCACCCTCCAGACTTCACCTTCTCCTTCTCCATCTTCTGCTTCTTCTGATTCACCCTCCAGACTTCACCTTCTCCTTCTCCTTCTTCTACTTCTTCTGATTCACCCTCCAGACTTCATCTTCTCCTTCTCCTTCTTCTGCTTCTTCTGATTCACCTTCCAGACTTCACCTTCTCTTTCTCCTTCTTCTGCTTCTTCTGATTCACCCTCCAGACTTCACCTTCTCCTTCTCCTTCTTCTACTTCTTCTGATTCACCCTCCAGACTTCACCTTCTCCTTCTCCTTCTTCTACTTCTTCTGATTCACCCTCCAAACTTCACCTTCTCCTTCTCCTTCTTCTGCTTCTTCTGATTCACACTCCAGACTTCACCTTCTCCTTCTCCTTCTTCTACTTCTTCTGATTCACCCTCCAGTCTTCACCTTCTCCTTCTCCTTCTTCTGCTTCTTCTGATTCACCCTCCAGACTTCACCTTCTCCTTCTCCTTCTTCTGCTTCTTCTGATTCACCCTCCTGACTTCACCTTCTCCTTCTGCTTCTTCTGCTTCTTCTGATTCACCCTCCAGACTTCAACTTCTCCTTCCCATCTTCTACTTCTTCTGATTCACCCTCCAGACATCACCTTCTCCTTCTCCTTCGTCTTCTTCTTCTGATTCACCCTCCAGACTTCACCTTCTCCTTCTCCTTCTTCTACTTCTTCTGATTCACCCTCCAGACTTCATCTTCTCCTTCTCCTTCTTCTGCTTCTTCTGATTCACCTTCCAGACTTCACCTTCTCTTTCTCCTTCTTCTGCTTCTTCTGATTCACCCTCCAGACTTCACCTTCTCCTTCTCCTTCTTCTACTTCTTCTGATTCACCCTCCAGACTTCACCTTCTCCTTCTCCTTCTTCTACTTCTTCTGATTCACCCTCCAAACTTCACCTTCTCCTTCTCCTTCTTCTGCTTCTTCTGATTCACACTCCAGACTTCACCTTCTCCTTCTCCTTCTTCTACTTCTTCTGATTCACCCTCCAGTCTTCACCTTCTCCTTCTCCTTCTTCTGCTTCTTCTGATTCACCCTCCAGACTTCACCTTCTCCTTCTCCTTCTTCTGCTTCTTCTGATTCACCCTCCTGACTTCACCTTCTCCTTCTGCTTCTTCTGCTTCTTCTGATTCACCCTCCAGACTTCAACTTCTCCTTCCCATCTTCTACTTCTTCTGATTCACCCTCCAGACTTCACCTTCTCCTTCTCCTTCGTCTTCTTCTTCTGATTCACCCTCCAGACTACACCTTCTCCTTCTCCTTCTTCTACTTCTTCTGATTCACCCTCCAGACTTCACCTTCTCCTTCTCCTTCTTCTGTTTCTTCTGATTCACCCTGCAGACTTCACCTTCTCCTTCTCCTTCTTCTACTTCTTCTGATTCACCCTCCAGACTTCACCTTCTCCTTCTCCTTCTTCTACTTCTTCTGCTTCACCCTCCAGACTTCACCTTCTCCTTCTCCTTCTTCTGCATCTTCTGCTGCGCCCTCCAGACTTCACCTTCTCCTTCTCCTTCTTCTGCTTCTTCTGCTTCACCCTCCTGACTTCACCTTCTCCTTCTCCTCCTTCTGCTTCTTCTGATTCACCCTCCAGACCTCACCTTCTCATTCTCCTTCTTCTACTTCTTCTGATTCACCCTCCAGACTTCATCTTCTCCTTCTCCTTCTTCTGCTTCTTCTGATTCACCCTCCAGACTTCACCTTCTCCTTCTTCTGCTTCTTCTGATTCACCCTCCAGACTTCACCTTCTCCTTCTCCTTCTACTTCTTCTGATTCACCCTCCAGACTTCACCTTCTCCTTCTCCTTCTTCTGCTTCTTCTGCTTCGCCCTCCAGTCTTCACCTTCTCCTTCTCCTTCTTCTGCTTCTTCTGCTTCACCCTCCAGACTTCACCTTCTCCTTCTCCTTCTTCTGCTTCTTCTGTTTCACCCTCCTGACTTCACCTTCTCCTTCTCCTTCTTCTGCTTCTTCTGATTCACCCTCCAGACTTCACCTTCTCCTTCTCCTTCTTCTACTTCTTCTGATTCACCCTCCAGACTTCACCTTCTCCTTCTCCTTCTTCTGCTTCTTCTGCTTCACCCTCCAGACTTCTCCTTCTCCTTCTCCTTCTTCTGCTTCTTCTGCTGCACCCTCCAGACTTCACCTTCTCCTTCTCCTTCTTCTGCTTCTTCTGCTTCACCCTCCTGACTTCACCTTCTCTTTCTCCTTCTTCTACTTCTTCTGCTTCACCCCCCTGACTTCACCTTCTCCTTCTCCTTTTTCTGCTTCTTCTGATTCACCCTCCTAACTTCACCTTCTCCTTCTCCTTCTTCTGCTTCTTCTGATTCACCCTCCTGACTTCACCTTCTCCTTCTCCTTCTTCTGCTTCTTCTGATTCACCCTCCAGACTTCACCTTCTCCTTCTCCTTCTTCTACTTCTTCTGATTCACCCTCCAGACTTCACCTTCTCCTTCTCCTTCTTCTGCTTCTTCCGATTCACCCTCCAGACTTCACCTTCTCCTTCTCCTTATTCTGCTTCTTCTGATTCACCCTCCAGACTTCACCTTCTCCTTCTCCTTCTTCTGCTTCTTCTGATTCACCCTCCAGACTTCACCTTCTCCTTCTCCATCTTCTGCTTCTTCTGATTCACCCTCCAGACTTCACCTTCTCCTTCTCCTTCTTCTACTTCTTCTGATTCACCCTCCAGACTTCATCTTCTCCTTCTCCTTCTTCTGCTTCTTCTGATTCACCTTCCAGACTTCACCTTCTCTTTCTCCTTCTTCTGCTTCTTCTGATTCACCCTCCAGACTTCACCTTCTCCTTCTCCTTCTTCTACTTCTTCTGATTCACCCTCCAGACTTCACCTTCTCCTTCTCCTTCTTCTACTTCTTCTGATTCACCCTCCAAACTTCACCTTCTCCTTCTCCTTCTTCTGCTTCTTCTGATTCACACTCCAGACTTCACCTTCTCCTTCTCCTTCTTCTACTTCTTCTGATTCACCCTCCAGTCTTCACCTTCTCCTTCTCCTTCTTCTGCTTCTTCTGATTCACCCTCCAGACTTCACCTTCTCCTTCTCCTTCTTCTGCTTCTTCTGATTCACCCTCCTGACTTCACCTTCTCCTTCTGCTTCTTCTGCTTCTTCTGATTCACCCTCCAGACTTCAACTTCTCCTTCCCATCTTCTACTTCTTCTGATTCACCCTCCAGACTTCACCTTCTCCTTCTCCTTCGTCTTCTTCTTCTGATTCACCCTCCAGACTACACCTTCTCCTTCTCCTTCTTCTACTTCTTCTGATTCACCCTCCAGACTTCACCTTCTCCTTCTCCTTCTTCTGTTTCTTCTGATTCACCCTGCAGACTTCACCTTCTCCTTCTCCTTCTTCTACTTCTTCTGATTCACCCTCCCGACTTCACCTTCTCCTTCTCCTTCTTCTGCTTCTTCTGTTTCACCCTCCTGACTTCACCTTCTCCTTCTCCTTCTTCTGCTTCTTCTGATTCACCCTCCAGACTTCACCTTCTCCTTCTCCTTCTTCTACTTCTTCTGATTCACCCTCCAGACTTCACCTTCTCCTTCTCCTTCTTCTGCTTCTTCTGCTTCACCCTCCAGACTTCTCCTTCTCCTTCTCCTTCTTCTGCTTCTTCTGCTGCGCCCTCCAGACTTCACCTTCTCCTTCTCCTTCTTCTGCTTCTTCTGCTTCACCCTCCTGACTTCACCTTCTCTTTCTCCTTCTTCTACTTCTTCTGCTTCACCCCCCTGACTTCACCTTCTCCTTCTCCTTTTTCTGCTTCTTCTGATTCACCCTCCTAACTTCACCTTCTCCTTCTCCTTCTTCTGCTTCTTCTGATTCACCCTCCTGACTTCACCTTCTCCTTCTCCTTCTTCTGCTTCTTCTGATTCACCCTCCAGACTTCACCATCTCCTTCTCCTTCTTCTGCTTCTTCAGATTCACCCTCCAGACTTCACCTTCTCCTTCTCCTTCTTCTGCTTCTTCTGATTCACCCAACAGACCTCACCTTCTCCTTCTCCTTCTTCTACTTCTTCTGATTCACCCTCCAGACTTCATCTTCTACTACTCCTTCTTCTGCTTCTTCTGATTCACCCTCCAGACTTCACCTTCTCCTTCTCCTTCTTCTGCTTCTTCTGATTCAACCTCCAGACTTCACCTTCTCCTTCTCCTTCTTCTACTTCTTCTGATTCAGCCTCCAGACTTCACCTTCTCCTTTTCCTTCTTCTACTTCTTCTGATTCACCCTCCAGACTTCACCTTCTCCTTCTCCTTCTTCTACTTCTTCTGATTCACCCTCCAGTCTTCACCTTCTCCTTTTCCTTCTTCTGCTTCTTCTGCTTCACCCTCCAGACATCACCTTCTCCTTCTCTTTCTTCTGCTTCTTCTGATTCACCCTCCAGACTTCACCTTCTCCTTCTCCTTCTTCTGATTCTTCTGATTCACCCTCCAGACTTCACCTTCTCCTTCTCCTTCTTCTGCTTCTTCTGATTCACCCTCCTGACTTCACCTTCTCCTTCTCCTTCTTCTACTTCTTCTGATTCACCCTCCAGACTTCACCTTCTCCTTCTCCTTCTTCTACTTCTTCTGCTTCACCCTCCAGACTTCACCTTCTCCTTCTCCTTCTTCTACTTCTTCTGATTCACCCTCCAGACTTCACCATCTCCTTCTCCTTCTTCTGCTTCTTCTGATTCACCCTCCAGACTTCACCTTCTCCTTCTCCATATTCTGCTTCTTCTGATTCACCCTCCAGACTTCACCTTCTCCTTCTCCTTCTACTGCTTCTTCTGATTCACCCTCCAGACTTCACCTTCTCCTTCTCCTTCTTCTGCTTCTTCTGATTCACCCTCCAGACTTCACCTTCTCCTTCTCCTTCTTCTACTTCTTCTGATTCACCCTCCAGACTTCATCTTCTCCTTCTCCTTCTTCTGCTTCTTCTGATTCACCTTCCAGACTTCACCTTCTCCTTCTCCTTCTTCTGCTTCTTCTGATTCACCCTCCAGACTTCACCTTCTCCTTCTCCTTCTTCTACTTCTTCTGTTTCACCCTCCAGACTTCACCTTCTCCTTCTCCTTCTTCTGCTTCTTCCGATTCACCCTCCAGACTTCACCTTCTCCTTCTCCTTATTCTGCTTCTTCTGATTCACCCTCCAGACTTCACCTTCTCCTTCTCCTTCTTCTGCTTCTTCTGATTCACCCTCCAGACTTCACCTTCTCCTTCTCCTTCTTCTGCTTCTTCTGATACACCCTCCAGACTTCACCTTCTCCTTCTCCTTCTTCTACTTCTTCTGATTCACCCTCCAGACTTCATCTTCTCCTTCTCCTTCTTCTGCTTCTTCTGATTCACCTTCCAGACTTCACCTTCTCCTTCTCCTTCTTCTGCTTCTTCTGATTCACCCTCCAGACTTCACCTTCTCCTTCTCCTTCTTCTACTTCTTCTGATTCACCCTCCAGACTTCACCTTCTCCTTCTCCTTCTTCTACTTCTTCTGATTCACCCTCCACACTTCACCTTCTCCTTCTCCTTCTTCTGCTTCTTCTGATTCACACTCCAGACTTCACCTTCTCCTTCTCCTTCTTCTACTTCTTCTGATTCACCCTCCAGTCTTCACCTTCTCCTTCTCCTTCTTCTGCTTCTTCTGATTCACCCTCCAGACTTCACCTTCTCCTTCTCCTTCTTCTGCTTCTTCTGATTCACCCTCCTGACTTCACCTTCTCCTTCTCCTTCTTCTGCTTCTTCTGATTCACCCTCCAGACTTCACCTTCTCCTTCCCATCTTTTACTTCTTCTGATTCACCCTCCAGACTTCACCTTCTCCTTCTCCTTCGTCTTCTTCTTCTGATTCACCCTCCAGACTACACCTTCTCCTTCTCCTTCTTCTACTTCTTCTGATTCACCCTCCAGACTTCACCTTCTCCTTCTCCTTCTTCTGTTTCTTCTGATTCACCCTGCAGACTTCACCTTCTCCTTCTCCTTCTTCTACTTCTTCTGATTCACCCTCCAGACTTCACCTTCTCCTTCTCCTTCTTCTACTTCTTCTGCTTCACCCTCCAGACTTCACCTTCTCCTTCTCCTTCTTCTGCATCTTCTGCTGCGCCCTCCAGACTTCACCTTCTCCTTCTCCTTCTTCTGCTTCTTCTGCTTCACCCTCCTGACTTCACCTTCTCCTTCTCCTCCTTCTGCTTCTTCTGATTCACCCTCCAGACCTCACCTTCTCATTCTCCTTCTTCTACTTCTTCTGATTCACCCTCCAGACTTCATCTTCTCCTTCTCCTTCTTCTGCTTCTTCTGATTCACCCTCCAGACTTCACCTTCTCCTTCTTCTGCTTCTTCTGATTCACCCTCCAGACTTCACCTTCTCCTTCTCCTTCTACTTCTTCTGATTCACCCTCCAGACTTCACCTTCTCCTTCTCCTTCTTCTGCTTTTCTGCTTCGCCCTCCAGTCTTCACCTTCTCCTTCTCCTTCTTCTGCTTCTTCTGCTTCACCCTCCAGACTTCACCTTCTCCTTCTCCTTCTTCTGCTTCTTCTGTTTCACCCTCCTAACTTCACCTTCTCCTTCTCCTTCTTCTGCTTCTTCTGATTCACCCTCCAGACTTCACCTTCTCCTTCTCCTTCTTCTGCTTCTTCTGATTCACCCTCCAGACTTCACCTTCTCCTTCTCCTTCTTCTACTTCTTCTGATTCACCCTCCAGTCTTCACCTTCTCCTTCTCCTTCTTCTGCTTTTTCTGATTCACCCTGCAGACTTCACCTTCTCCTTCTTCTGCTTCTTCTGATTCACCCTCCTGACTTCACCTTCTCCTTCTCCTTCTTCTGCTTCTTCTGATTCACCCTCCAGACTTCACCTTCTCCTTCTCATCTTCTACTTCTTCTGATTCACCCTCCAGACTTCACCTTCTCCTTCTCCTTATTCTGCTTCTTCTGATTCACCCTCCAGACTTCACCTTCTCCTTATCCTTCTTCTGCTTCTTCTGATTCACCCTCCAGACTTCACCTTCTCCTTCTTCTGCTTCTTCTGATTCACCATCCAGACTTTACCTTCTCCTTCTCCTTCTTCTGCTTCTTCTGATTCACCCTCCAGACCTCACCTTCTCCTTCTCCTTCTTCTACTTCTTCTGATTCACCCTCCAGACTTCATCTTCTCCTTCTCCTTCGTCTGCTTCTTCTGATTCACCCTCCAGACTTCACCTTCTCCTTCTCCTTCTTCTGCTTCTTCTGATTCACCCTCCAGACTTCACCTTCTCCTTCTCCATCTTCTACTTCTTCTGATTCACCCTCCAGACTTCAACTTCTCCTTCTCCTTCTTCTACTTCTTCTGATTCACCCTCCAGTCTTCACCTTCTCCTTCTCCTTCTTCTGCTTCTTCTGCTTCACCCTCCAGACTTCACCTTCTCCTTCTCTTTCTTCTGCTTCTTCCGATTCACCCTCCTGACTTCACCTTCTCCTTCTCCTTCTTCTGATTCTTCTGATTCACCCTCCAGACTTCACCTTCTCCTTCTCCTTCTTCTGCTTCTTCTGATTCACCCTCCAGACTTCACCTTCTCCTTCTCCTTCTTTTCTTCTTCTGATTCACCCTGCTCACTTCACCTTCTCCTTCTTCTACTTCTTCTGCTTCACCCGCCGGACTTCACCTTCTCCTTCTCCTTCTTCTACTTCTTCTGATTCACCCTCCAGACTTCACCTTCTCCTTCTCCTTCTTCTGCTTCTTCTGATTCACCCTCCAGACTTCACCTTCTCCTTCTCCTTATTCTGCTTCTTCTGATTCACCCTCCAGACTTCACCTTCTCCTTCTCCTTCTTCTGCTTCTTCCGATTCACCCTCCAGACTTCACCTTCTCCTTCTCCTTATTCTGCTTCTTCTGATTCACCCTCCAGACTTCACCTTCTCCTTCTCCTTCTTCTGCTTCTTCTGATTCACCCTCCAGACTTCACCTTCTCCTTCTCCTTCTTCTGCTTCTTCTGATACACCCTCCAGACTTCACCTTCTCCTTCTCCTTCTTCTACTTCTTCTGATTCACCCTCCAGACTTCATCTTCTCCTTCTCCTTCTTCTGCTTCTTCTGATTCACCTTCCAGACTTCACCTTCTCCTTCTCCTTCTTCTGCTTCTTCTGATTCACCCTCCAGACTTCACCTTCTCCTTCTCCTTCTTCTACTTCTTCTGATTCACCCTCCAGACATCACCTTCTCCTTCTCCTTCTTCTACTTCTTCTGATTCACCCTCCACACTTCACCTTCTCCTTCTCCTTCTTCTGCTTCTTCTGATTCACACTCCAGACTTCACCTTCTCCTTCTCCTTCTTCTACTTCTTCTGATTCACCCTCCAGGCTTCACCTTCTCCTTCTCCTTCTTCTGCTTCTTCTGATTCACCCTCCAGACTTCACCTTCTCCTTCTCCTTCTTCTGCTTCTTCTGATTCACCCTCCTGACTTCACCTTCTCCTTCTCCTTCTTCTGCTTCTTCTGATTCACCCTCCAGACTTCACCTTCTCCTTCCCATCTTTTACTTCTTCTGATTCACCCTCCAGACTTCACCTTCTCCTTCTCCTTCGTCTTCTTCTTCTGATTCACCCTACAGACTACACCTTCTCCTTCTCCTTCTTCTACTTCTTCTGATTCACCCTCCAGACTTCATCTTCTCCTTCTCCTTCTTCTGCTTCTTCTGATTCACCCTCCAGACTTCACCTTCTCCTTCTTCTGCTTCTTCTGATTCACCCTCCAGACTTCACCTTCTCCTTCTCCTTCTACTTCTTCTGATTCACCCTCCAGACTTCACCTTCTCCTTCTCCTTCTTCTGCTTTTCTGCTTCGCCCTCCAGTCTTCACCTTCTCCTTCTCCTTCTTCTGCTTCTTCTGCTTCACCCTCCAGACTTCACCTTCTCCTTCTCCTTCTTCTGCTTCTTCTGTTTCACCCTCCTAACTTCACCTTCTCCTTCTCCTTCTTCTGCTTCTTCTGATTCACCCTCCAGACTTCACCTTCTCCTTCTCCTTCTTCTGCTTCTTCTGATTCACCCTCCAGACTTCACCTTCTCCTTCTCCTTCTTCTACTTCTTCTGATTCACCCTCCAGTCTTCACCTTCTTCTTCTCCTTCTTCTGCTTTTTCTGATTCACCCTGCAGACTTCACCTTCTCCTTCTTCTGCTTCTTCTGATTCACCCTCCTGACTTCACCTTCTCCTTCTCCTTCTTCTGCTTCTTCTGATTCACCCTCCAGACTTCACCTTCTCCTTCTCATCTTCTACTTCTTCTGATTCACCCTCCAGACTTCACCTTCTCCTTCTCCTTATTCTGCTTCTTCTGATTCACCCTCCAGACTTCACCTTCTCCTTATCCTTCTTCTGCTTCTTCTGATTCACCCTCCAGACTTCACCTTCTCCTTCTCCTTCTTCTTCTTCTTCTGATTCACCCTCCAGACTTCACCTTCTCCTTCTCCTTGTTCTGCTTCTTCTGATTCACCCTCCAGACTTCACCTTCTCCTTCTCCTTCTTCTACTTCTTCTGATTCACCCTCCAGACTTCATCTTCTCATTCTCCTTCTTCTGCTTCTTCTGATTCACCCTCCAGACTTCACCTTCTCCTTCTTCTGCTTCTTCTGATTCACCCTCCAGACTTAACCTTCTCCTTCTCCTTCTTCTACCTCTTCTGATTCACCCTCCAGACTTCAGCTTCTCCTTCTCCTTCTTCTACTTCTTCTGATTCACCCTCCAGACTTCACCTTCTCCTTCTCCTTCTTCTGCTTCTTCTGATTCACCCTCCAGACTTCACCTTCTCCTTCTCCTTCTTCTGCTTCTTCTGATTCACCATCCAGACTTCACCTTCTCCTTCTCCTTCTTCTGCTTCTTCTGATTCACCCTTCAGACTTCACCTTCTCCTTCTCCTTCTTCTGCTTCTTCTGATTCACCCTCCAGACCTCACCTTCTCCTTCTCCTTCTTCTACTTCTTCTGATTCACCCTCCAGACTTAATCTTCTCCTTCTCCTTCTTCTGCTTCTTCTGATTCACCCTCCAGACTTCAGCTTCTCCTTCTCCTTCTTCTACTTCTTCTGATTCACCCTCCAGACTTCACCTTCTCCTTCTCCTTCTTCTGCTTCTTCTGATTCACCCTCCAGACTTCACCTTCTCCTTCTCCTTCTTCTACTTCTTCTGATTCACCCTCCAGTCTTCACCTTCTCCTTCTCCTTCTTCTGCTTCTTCTGATTCACCCTCCAGACTTCACCTTCTCCTTCTCCTTCTTCTGCTTCTTCTGATTCACCCTCCTGACTTCACCTTCTCCTTCTCCTTCTTCTGCTTCTTCTGATTCACCCTCCAGACTTCACCTTCTCCTTCTCATCTTCTACTTCTTCTGATTCACCCTCCAGACTTCACCTTCTCCTTCTCCTTATTCTGCTTCTTCTGATTCACCCTCCAGACTTCACCTTCTCCTTCTCCATCTTCTGCTTCTTCTGATTCACCCTCCAGACTTCACCTTCTCCTTCTCATCTTCTACTTCTTCTGATTCACCCTCCAGACTTCACCTTCTCCTTCTCCTTATTCTGCTTCTTCTGATTCATCCTCCAGACTTCACCTTCTCCTTATCCTTCTTCTGCTTCTTCTGATTCACCCTCCAGACTTCACCTTCTCCTTCTCCTTCTTCTGCTTCTTCTGATTCACCATCCAGACTTTACCTTCTCCTTCTCCTTCTTCTGCTTCTTCTGATTCACCCTCCAGACTTCATCTTCTCCTTCTCCTTCTTCGGCTTCTTCTGATTCACCCTCCAGACTTCACCTTCTCCTTCTCCTTCTTCTGCTTCTTCTGATTCACCCTCCAGACTTCACCTTCTCCTTCTCCATCTTCTACTTCTTCTGATTCACCCTCCAGACTTCAACTTCTCCTTCTCCTTCTTCTACTTCTTCTGATTCACCCTCCAGTCTTCACCTTCTCCTTCTCCTTCTTCTGCTTCTTCTGCTTCACCCTCCAGACTTCACCTTCTCCTTCTCTTTTTCTGCTTCTTCTGATTCACCCTCCTGACTTCACCTTCTCCTTCTCCTTCTTCTGATTCTTCTGATTCACCCTCCAGACTTCACCTTCTCCTTCTCCTTCTTCTGCTTCTTCTGATTCACCCTCCTGACTTCACCTTCTCCTTCTCCTTCTTCTACTTCTTCTGCTTCACCCGCCGGACTTCACCTTCTCCTTCTCCTTCTTCTACTTCTTCTGATTCACCCTCCAGACTTCACCTTCTGCTTCTCCTTCTTCTGCTTCTTCTGATTCACCCTCCAGACTTCACCTTCTCCTTCTCCTTATTCTGCTTCTTCTGATTCACCCTCCAGACTTCACCTTCTCCTTCTCCTTCTTCTTCTTCTGATTCACCCTCCAGACTTCACCTTCTCCTTCTCCTTGTTCTGCTTCTTCTGATTCACCTTCCAGACTTCACCTTCTCCTTCTCCTTCTTCTACTTCTTCTGATTCACCCTCCAGACTTCATCTTCTCATTCTCCTTCTTCTGCTTCTTCTGATTCACCCTCCAGACTTCACCTTCTCCTTCTTCTGCTTCTTCTGATTCACCCTCCAGACTTAACCTTCTCCTTCTCCTTCTTCTACTTCTTCTGATTCACCCTCCAGACTTCAGCTTCTCCTTCTCCTTCTTCTACTTTTTCTGATTCACCCTCCAGACTTCACCTTCTCCTTCTCCTTCTTCTGCTTCTTCTGATTTACCCTCCAGACTTCACCTTCTCCTTCTCCTTCTTCTGCTTCTTCTGATTCACCCTCCAGACTTCACCTTCTCCTTCTCCTTCTTCTGCTTCTTCTGATTCACCCTTCAGACTTCACCTTCTCCTTCTCCTTCTTCTGCTTCTTCTGATTCACCCTCCAGACCTCACCTTCTCCTTCTCCTTCTTCTACTTCTTCTGATTCATCCTCCAGACTTCAGCTTCTCCTTCTCCTTCTTCTGCTTCTTCTGATTCACCCTCCAGACTTCATCTTCTCCTTCTCCTTCTTCTGCTTCTTCTGATTCACCCTCCAGACTTCGCCTTCTCCTTCTCCTTCTTCTACTTCTTCTGATTCACCCTCCAGACTTCACCTTCTCCTTCTCCTTGTTCTGCTTCTTCTGATTCACCCTCCAGACTTCACCTTCTCCTTCTCCTTCTTCTCCTTCTTCTGATTCACCCTCCAGACTTCATCTTCTCATTCTCCTTCTTCTGCTTCTTCTGATTCACCCTCCAGACTTCACCTTCTCCTTCTTCTGCTTCTTCTGATTCACCCTCCAGACTTAACCTTCTCCTTCTCCTTCTTCTACTTCTTCTGATTCAC
Source organism: Somniosus microcephalus (assembly GCF_052327205.1). NCBI lineage: Eukaryota > Metazoa > Chordata > Chondrichthyes > Squaliformes > Somniosidae > Somniosus > Somniosus microcephalus. The sequence continues at coordinate 447,439 of NW_028225397.1, read as the reverse complement.
CCTCCAGACTTCAGCTTCTCCTTCTCCTTCTTCTACTTCTTCTGATTCACCCTCCAGACTTCACCTTCTCCTTCTCCTTCTTCTGCTTCTTCTGATTCACCCTCCAGACTTCACCTTCTCCTTCTCCTTCTTCTGCTTCTTCTGATTCACCCTCCAGACTTCACCTTCTCCTTCTCCTTCTTCTGCTTCTTCTGATTCACCCTTCAGACTTCACCTTCTCCTTCTCCTTCTTCTGCTTCTTCTGATTCACCCTCCAGACCTCACCTTCTCCTTCTCCTTCTTCTACTTCTTCTGATTCACCCTCCAGACTTCATCTTCTCCTTCTCCTTCTTCTGCTTCTTCTGATTCAACCTCCAGACTTCATCTTCTCCTTCTCCTTCTTCTGCTTCTTCTGATTCACCCTCCAGACTTCGCCTTCTCCTTCTCCTTCTTCTACTTCTTCTGATTCACCATCCAGACTTCACCTTCTCCTTCTCCTTCTTCTACTTCTTCTGATTCACCCTCCAGTCTTCACCTTCTCCTTCTCCTTCTTCTGCTTCTTCTGATTCACCCTCCAGACTTCACCTTCTCCTTCTCCTTCTTCTGCTTCTTCTGCTTCACCCTGCTGACTTCACCTTCTCCTTCTCCTTCTTCTACTTCTTCTGCTTCACCCCCCTGACTTCACCTTCTCCTTCTCCTTCTTCTGCTTCTACTGATTCACCCTCCTAACTTAACCTTCTCCTTCTCCTTCTTCTGCTTCTTCTGATTCACCCTCCTGACTTCACCTTCTCCTTCTCCTTCTTCTACTTCTTCTGATTCACCCTCCAGACTTCCTCTTCTCCTTCTCCTTCTTCTGCATCTTCAGATTCACCCTCCAGACTTCACCTTCTCCTTCTCCTTCTTCTGCTTCTTCTGGTTCACCCTCCAGACTTCACCTTCTCCTTCTCCTTTTTCTACTTCTTCTGATTCACCCTCCAGACTTCACCTTCTCCTTCTCCTTCTTCTACTTCTTCTGATTCACCATCCATTCTACACCTTCTCCTTCTCCTTCTTCTGCTTCTTCTGCTTCACCCTCCAGACTTCACCTTCTCCTTCTCCTTCTTCTGATTCTTCTGATTCACCCTCCAGACTTCACCTTCTCCTTCTCCTTCTTCTGCTTCTTTTGATTCACCCTCCTGACTTCACCTTCTCCTTCTCCTTCTTCTACTTCTTCTGATTCACCCTCCTGACTTCACCTTCTCCTTCTCCTTCTTTTACTTCTCCTGCTTCACCCTCCAGACTTCACCTTCACGTTCTCCTTCTTCTACTTCTTCTGATTCACCTTCCAGACTTCACCTTCTCCTTCTCCTTCTTCTGCTTCTTCTGATTCACCCTCCAGACTTCACCTTCTCCTTCTCCTTGTTCTGCGTCTTCTGATTCAGCCTCCAGACTTCACCTTCTCCTTCTCCTACTTCTACTTCTTCGGATTCACCCTCCAGACTTCATCTTCTCCTTCTCCTTCTTCTGCTTCTTCTGATTCACCCTCCAGACTTCACCTTCTCCTTCTCCTTCTTCTGCTTCTTCTGATTCACCCTCCAGACTTCACCTTCTCCTTCTCCTTCTTCTACTTCTTCTGCTTCACCCTCCAGACATCACCTTCTCCTTCTCCTTCTTCTACTTCTTCTGATTCACTCTCCAGACTTCACCTTCTACTTCTCCTTCTTCTGCTTCTTCTGATTCACCCTTCAGACTTCACCTTCTCCTTCTCCTTCTTCTGCTTCTTCTGATTCACCCTCCAGACTTCACCTTCTCCTTCTCCTTCTTCTGCTTCTTCTGATTCACCCTTCAGACTTCACCTTCTCCTTCTCCTTCTTCTGCTTCTTCTGATTCACCCTCCAGACCTCACCTTCTCCTTCTCCTTCTTCCACTTCTTCTGATTCACCCTCCAGACTTCATCTTCTCCTTCTCCTTCTTCTGCTTCTCCTGATTCACCCTCCAGACTTCATCTTCTTCTTCTCCTTCTTCTGCTTCTTCTGATTCACCCTCCAGACTTCGCCTTCTCCTTCTCCTTCTTCTACTTCTTCTGATTCACCCTCCAGACATCACCTTCTCCTTCTCCTTCTTCTGCTTCTTCTGATTCACCCTCCAGACTTCACCCTCTCCTTCTCCTTCTTCTGCTCCTTCTGCTTCACCCTCCAGACTTCACCTTCTCTTTCTCCTTCTTCTGCTTCTTCTGCTGCGCCCTCCAGACTTCACCTTCTCCTTCTCCTTCTTCTGCTTCTTCTGATTCACCCTCCAGACTTCACCTTCTCCTTCTCCTTCTTCTACTTCTTCTGATCCACCCTCCTGACTTCACCTTCTCCTTCTCCTTCTTCTGCTTCTTCTGCTTCACCCTCCAGACTTCACCTTCTCCTTCTCCTTCTTCTGCTTCTTCTGCTTCACCCACCAGACTTCACCTTCTCCTTCTCCTTCTTCTGCTTCTTCTGCTTCACACTCCTGACTTCACCTTATCCTTCTCCTTCTTCTACTTCTTCTGATTCACCCTCCAGACTTCACCTACTCCTTCTCCTTCTTCTGCTTCTTCTGCTTCACCCTCCAGACTTCCCCTTCTCCTTCTCCTTCTTCTGCTTCTTCTGCTTCGCCCTCCAGACTTCACCTTCTCCTTCTCCTTCTTCTGCTTCTTCTGCTTCACTCTCCTGACTTCACCTTCTCATTCTCCTTCTTCTACTTCTTCTGATTCACCCTCCAGACTTCACCCTCTCCTTCTCCTTCTTCTGCTTCTTCTGCTTCACCCTCCAGACTTCACCTTCTCCTTCTCCTTCTTCTGCTTCTTCTGCTTCACCGTCCTGACTTCACCTTCTCCTTCTCCTTCTTCTACTTCTTCTGCTTCACCCCCCTGACTTCACCTGCTCCTTCTCCTTCTTCTGCTTCTTCTTATTCACCCTCCTTACTTCACCTTCTCCTTCTCCTTCTTCTGCTTCTTCTGATTCACCCTCCAGACTTCACCTTCTCCTTCTCCTTCTTCTACTTCGTCTGATTCACCCTCCAGACTTCACCTTCTCCTTCTCCTTCTTCTACTTCTTCTGATTCACCCTCCAGTCTTCACCTACTCCTTCTCCTTCTTCTGTTTCTTCTGCTTCACCCTCCAGACTTCACCTTCTCCTTCTCTTTCTTCTGCTTCTTCTGATTCACCCTCCAGACTTCATCTTCTCCTTCTCCTTCTTCTGATTCTTCTGATTCACCCTCCAGACTTCACCTTCTCCTTCTCCTTCTTCTCCTTCTTCTGATTCACCCTCCTGACTTCACCTTCTCCTTCTCCTTCTTCTACTTCTTCTGCTTCACCCTCCAGACTTCACCTTCTCCTTCTCCTTCTTCTACTTCTTCTGATTCACCCTCCAGACTTCACCTTCTCCTTCTCCTTCTTCTGCTTCTTCTGATTCACGCTCCAGACTTCACCTTCTCCTTCTCCTTATTCTGCTTCTTCTGATTCACCCTCCAGACTTCACCTTCTCCTTCTCCTTCTTCTGCTTCTTCTGATTCACCCTCCAGACTTCACCTTTTCCTTCTCCTTCTTCTGCTTCTTCTGATTCACCCTCCAGACTTCACCTTCTCCTTCTCCTTCTTCTGCTTCTTCTGATTCACCCTCCAGACTTCACCTTCTCCTTCTCCTTCTTCTACTTCTTCTGATTCACCCTCCAGACTTCACCTTCTCCTTCTCTTTCTTCTGCTTCTTCTGATTCACCCTCCAGACTTCACCTTCTCTTTCTCCTTCTTCTACTTCTTCTGATTCACCCTCCAGACTTCACCTTCTCCTTCTCCTTCTTCTGCTTCTTCTGATTCACCCTCCAGACTTCACCTTCTCCTTCTCCTTCGTCTACTTCTTCTGATTCACCCTCCACGCTACACCTTCTCCTTCTCCTTCTTCTACTTCTTCTGATTCACCCTCCAGACTTCACCTTCCCCTTCTCCTTCTTCTCTTTCTTCTGATTCACCCTCCAGACTTCATCTTCTCCTTCTCCTTCTTCTACTTGTTCTGATTCACCCTCCAGACTTCACCTTCTCCTTCTCCTTCTTCTACTTCTTCTGATTCACCCTCCAGACTTCATCTTCTCCTTCTCCTTCTTCTGCTTCTTCTGATTCACCCTCCAGACTTCACCTTCTCCTTCTCCTTCTTCTGCTTCTTCTGATTCACCCTCCAGACTTCAACTTCTCCTTCTCCTTCTTCTACTTCTTCTGATTCACCCTCCAGACGTCACCTTCTCCTTCTCCTTCTTCTACTTCTTCTGATTCACCCTCCAGTCTTCACCTTCTCCTTCTCCTTCTTCTGTTTCTTCTGCTTCACCCTCCAGACTTCACCTTCTCCTTCTCCTTCTTCTGCTTCTTCTGCTTCACACTCCAGACTTCACCTTCTCCTTCTCCTTCTTCTGCTTCTTCTGCTGCGCCCTCCAGGCTTCACCTTCTCCTTCTCCTTCTTCTGCTTCTTCTGCTTCACCGTCCTGACTTCACCTTCTCCTTCTCCTTCTTCTACTTCTTCTGCTACACCCCCCTGACTTCACCTGCTCCTTCTCCTTCTTCTGCTTCTTCTGATTCACCCTCCTAAATTCACCTTCTCCTTCTCCTTCTTCTGCTTCTTCTGATTCACCCTCCTGACTTCACCTTCTCCTTCTCCTTCTTCTGCTTCTTCTGATTCACCCTCCAGACTTCACCTTCTCCTTCTCCTTCTTCTGCTTCTTCTGATTCACCCTCCAGACTTCACCTTCTCCTTCTCCTTCTTCTGCTTCTTCTGCTTCACCCTCCAGACTTCACCTTCTCCTTCTCCTTCTTCTGCTTCTTCTGCTTCACCCTCCTGACTTCACCTTCTCCTTCTCCTTCTTCTACTACTTCTGATTCACCCTCCAGACTTCACCTACTCCTTCTCCTTCTTCTGCTTCTTCTGCTTCACCCTCCAGACTTCACCTGCTCCTTCTCCTTCTTCTGCTTCTTCTGCTTCGCCCTCCAGACTTCACCTTCTCCTTCTCCTTCTTCTGCTTCTTCTGCTTCACTCTCCTGACTTCACCCTCTCCTTCTCCTTCTTCTACTTCTTCTGATTCACCCTCCAGACTTCACCCTCTCCTTCTCCTTCTTCTGCTTCTTCTGCTTCACCCTCCAGACTTCACCTTCTCTTTCTCCTTCTTCTGCTTCTTCTGCTGCGCCCTCCAGACTTCACCTTCTCCTTCTCCTTCTTCTGCTTCTTCTGATTCACCCTCCAGACTTCACCTTCTCCTTCTCCTTCTACTTCTTCTGATCCACCCTCCTGACTTCACCTTCTCCTTCTCCTTCTTCTGCTTCTTCTGCTTCACCCTCCAGACTTCACCTTCTCCTTCTCCTTCTTCTGCTTCTTCTGCTTCACCCACCAGACTTCACCTTCTCCTTCTCCTTCTTCTGCTTCTTCTGCTTTACCCTCCTGACTTCACCTACTCCTTCTCCTTCTTCTGCTTCTTCTGCTTCACCCTCCAGACTTCACCTACTCCTTCTACTTCTTCTGCTTCTTCTGCTTCGCCCTCCAGACTTCACCTTCTCCTTCTCCTTCTTCTGCTTCTTCTGCTTCACTCTCCTGACTTCACCTTCTCCTTCTCCTTCTTCTACTTCTTCTGATTCACCCTCCAGACTTCACCCTCTCCTTCTCCTTCTTCTGCTTCTTCGGCTTCAACCTCCAGACTTCACCTTCTCTTTCTCCTTCTTCTGCTTCTTCTGCTGCGCCCTCCAGACTTCACCTTCTCCTTCTCCTTCTTCTGCTTCTTCTGATCCACCATCCAGACTTCACCTTCTCCTTCTCCTTCTTCTACTTCTTCTGATCCACCCTCCTGACTTCACCTTCTCCTTCTCCTTCTTCTGCTTCTTCTGCTTCACCCTCCAGACTTCACCTTCTCCTTCTCCTTCTTCTGCTTCTTCTGCTTCACCCACCAGACTTCACCTTCTCCTTCTCCTTCTTCTGCTTCTTCTGCTTCACCCTCCTGACTTCACCTTATCCTTCTCCTTCTTCTACTTCTTCTGATTCACCCTCCAGACTTCACCTACTCCTTCTCCTTCTTCTGCTTCTTCTGCTTCACCCTCCAGACTTCACCTTCTCCTTCTCCTTCTTCTGCTTCTTCTGCTTCGCCCTCCAGACTTCACCTTCCCCTTCTCCTTCTTCTGCATCTTCTGCTTCACTCTCCTGACTTCACCTTCTCCTTCTCCTTCTTCTACTTCTTCTGATTCACCCTCCAGACTTCACCCTCTCCTTCTCCTTCTTCTGCTTCTTCTGCTTCACCCTCCAGACTTCACCTTCTCCTTCTCCTTCTTCTGCTTCTTCTGCTTCACCGTCCTGACTTCACCTTCTCCTTCTCCTTCTTCTACTTCTTCTGCTTCACCCCCCTGACTTCACCTGCACCTTCTCCTTCTTCTGCTTCTTCTGATTCACCCTCCTAACTTCACCTTCTCCTTCTCCTTCTTCTGCTTCTTCTGATTCACCCTCCAGACTTCACCTTCTCCTTCTCCTTCTTCTACTTCGTCTGATTCACCCTCCAGACTTCACCTTCTCCTTCTCCTTCTTCTACTTCTTCTGATTCACCCTCCAGTCTTCACCTACTCCTTCTCCTTCTTCTGTTTCTTCTGCTTCACCCTCCAGACTTCACCTTCTCCTTCTCTTTCTTCTGCTTCTTCTGATTCACCCTCCAGACTTCATCTTCTCCTTCTCCTTCTTCTGATTCTTCTGATTCACCCTCCAGACTTCACCTTCTCCTTCTCCTTCTTCTGCTTCTTCTGATTCACCCTCCTGACTTCACCTTCTCCTTCTCCTTCTTCTACTTCTTCTGCTTCACCCTCCAGACTTCACCTTCTCCTTCTCCTTCTTCTACTTCTTCTGATTCACCCTCCAGACTTCACCCTCTCCTTCTCCTTCTTCTGCTTCTTCTGCTTCACCCTCCAGACTTCATCTTCTCTTTCTCCTTCTTCTGCTTCTTCTGCTGCGCCCTCCAGACTTCACCTTCTCCTTCTCCTTCTTCTGCTTCTTCTGATTCACCCTCCAGACTTCACCTTCTCCTTCTCCTTCTTCTACTTCTTCTGATCCACCCTCCTGACTTCACCTTCTCCTTCTCCTTCTTCTGCTTCTTCTGCTTCACCCTCCAGACTTCACCTTCTCCTTCTCCTTCTTCTGCTTCTTCTGCTTCACCCACCAGACTTCACCTTCTCCTTCTCCTTCTTCTGCTTCTTCTGCTTCACCCTCCTGACTTCACCTTATCCTTCTCCTTCTTCTACTTCTGCTGATTCACCCTCCAGACTTCACCTACTCCTTCTCCTTCTTCTGCTTCTTCTGCTTCGCCCTCCAGACTTCACCTTCTCCTTCTCCTTCTTCTGCTTCTTCTGCTTCACTCTCCTGACTTCACCTTCTCCTTCTCCTTCTTCTACTTCTTCTGATTCACCCTCCAGACTTCACCTTCTCCTTCTCCTTCTTCTACTTCTTCTGATTCACCCTCCAGTCTTCACCTTCTCCTTCTCCTTCTTCTGTTTCTTCTGCTTCACCCTCCAGACTTCACCTTCTCCTTCTCTTTCTTCTGCTTCTTCTGATTCACCCTCCAGACTTCACCTTCTCCTTCTCCTTCTTCTGATTCTTCTGATTCACCCTCCAGACTTCACCTTCTCCTTCTCCTTCTTCTGCTTCTTCTGATTCACCCTCCAGACCTCACCTTCTCCTTCTCCTTCTTCTACTTCTTCCGATTCACCCTCCTGACTTCACCTTCTCCTTCTCCTTCATCTACTTCTTCTGCTTCACCCTCCAGACTTCACCTTCTCCTTCTCCTTCTTCTACTTCTTCTGATTCACCCTCCAGACTTCACCTTCTCCTTCTCCTTCTTCTACTTCTTCTGATTCACCCTCCAGACTTCACCTTCTCCTTCTCCTTCTTCTACTTCTTCTGATTCACCCTCCAGACTTCACCTTCTCCTTCTCCTTCTTCTGCTTCTTCTGATTCACCCTCCAGACTTCACCTTCTCCTTCTCCTTATTCTGCTTCTTCTGATTCACCCTCCAGACTTCACCTTCTCCTTCTCCTTCTTCTGCTTCTTCTGATTCACCCTCCAGACTTCACCTTCTCTTCTCCTTCTTCTGCTTCTTCTGATTCACCCTCCAGACTTCACCTTCTCCTTCTCCTTCTTCTACTTCTCTGATTCACCCTCCAGACTTCACCTTCTCCTTCTCCTTCTTCTGCTTCTTCTGATTCACCCTCCAGACTTCACCTTCTCCTTCTCCTTCGTCTACTTCTTCTGATTCACCCTCCAGACTACACCTTCTCCTTCTCCTTCTTCTACTTCTTCTGATTCACCCTCCAGACTTCACCTTCTCCTTCTCCTTCTTCTCTTTCTTCTGATTCACCCTCCAGACTTCATCTTCTCCTTCTCCTTCTTCTACTTCTTCTGATTCACCCTCCAGACTTCACCTTCTCCTTCTCCTTCTTCTACTTCTTCTGATTCACCCTCCAGACTTCATCTTCTCCTTCTCCTTCTTCTGCTTCTTCTGATTCACCCTCCAGACTTCACCTTCTCCTTCTCCTTCTTCTGCTTCTTCTGATTCACCCTCCAGACTTCAACTTCTCCTTCTCCTTCTTCTACTTCTTCTGATTCACCCTCCAGACTTCACCTTCTCCTTCTCCTTCTTCTACTTCTTCTGATTCACCCTCCAGTCTTCACTTTCTCCTTCTCCTTCTTCTGTTTCTTCTGCTTCACCCTCCAGACTTCACCTTCTCCTTCTCCTTCTTCTGCTTCTTCTGCTTCACACTCCAGACTTCACCTTCTCCTTCTCCTTCTTCTGCTTCTTCTGCTGCGCCCTCCAGGCTTCACCTTCTCCTTCTCCTTCTTCTGCTTCTTCTGCTTCACCGTCCTGACTTCACCTTCTCCTTCTCCTTCTTCTGCTTCTTCTGATTCACCCTCCTGACTTCACCTTCTCCTTCTCCTTCTTCTGCTTCTTCTGATTCACCCTCCAGACTTCACCTTCTCCTTCTCCTTCTTCTGCTTCTTCTGATTCACCCTCCAGACTTCACCTTCTCCTTCTCCTTCTTCTGCTTCTTCTGCTTCACCCTCCAGACTTCACCTTCTCCTTCTCCTTCTTCTGCTTCTTCTGCTTCACCCTCCTGACTTCACCTTCTCCTTCTCCTTCTTCTACTACTTCTGATTCACCCTCCAGACTTCACCTACTCCTTCTCCTTCTTCTGCTTCTTCTGCTTCACCCTCCAGACTTCACCTGCTCCTTCTCCTTCTTCTGCTTCTTCTGCTTCGCCCTCCAGACTTCACCTTCTCCTTCTCCTTCTTCTGCTTCTTCTGCTTCACTCTCCTGACTTCACCTTCTCCTTCTCCTTCTTCTACTTCTTCTGATTCACCCTCCAGACTTCACCCTCTCCTTCTCCTTCTTCTGCTTCTTCTGCTTCACCCTCCAGACTTCACCTTCTCTTTCTCCTTCTTCTGCTTCTTCTGCTGCGCCCTCCAGACTTCACCTTCTCCTTCTCCTTCTTCTGCTTCTTCTGATTCACCCTCCAGACTTCACCTTCTCCTTCTCCTTCTACTTCTTCTGATCCACCCTCCTGACTTCACCTTCTCCTTCTCCTTCTTCTGCTTCTTCTGCTTCACCCTCCAGACTTCACCTTCTCCTTCTCCTTCTTCTGCTTCTTCTGCTTCACCCACCAGACTTCACCTTCTCCTTCTCCTTCTTCTGCTTCTTCTGCTTTACCCTCCTGACTTCACCTACTCCTTCTCCTTCTTCTGCTTCTTCTGCTTCACCCTCCAGACTTCACCTACTCCTTCTACTTCTTCTGCTTCTTCTGCTTCGCCCTCCAGACTTCACCTTCTCCTTCTCCTTCTTCTGCTTCTTCTGCTTCACTCTCCTGACTTCACCTTCTCCTTCTCCTTCTTCTACTTCTTCTGATTCACCCTCCAGACTTCACCCTCTCCTTCTCCTTCTTCTGCTTCTTCGGCTTCAACCTCCAGACTTCACCTTCTCTTTCTCCTTCTTCTGCTTCTTCTGCTGCGCCCTCCAGACTTCACCTTCTCCTTCTCCTTCTTCTGCTTCTTCTGATCCACCATCCAGACTTCACCTTCTCCTTCTCCTTCTTCTACTTCTTCTGATCCACCCTCCTGACTTCACCTTCTCCTTCTCCTTCTTCTGCTTCTTCTGCTTCACCCTCCAGACTTCACCTTCTCCTTCTCCTTCTTCTGCTTCTTCTGCTTCACCCACCAGACTTCACCTTCTCCTTCTCCTTCTTCTGCTTCTTCTGCTTCACCCTCCTGACTTCACCTTATCCTTCTCCTTCTTCTACTTCTTCTGATTCACCCTCCAGACTTCACCTACTCCTTCTCCTTCTTCTGCTTCTTCTGCTTCACCCTCCAGACTTCACCTTCTCCTTCTCCTTCTTCTGCTTCTTCTGCTTCGCCCTCCAGACTTCACCTTCCCCTTCTCCTTCTTCTGCATCTTCTGCTTCACTCTCCTGACTTCACCTTCTCCTTCTCCTTCTTCTACTTCTTCTGATTCACCCTCCAGACTTCACCCTCTCCTTCTCCTTCTTCTGCTTCTTCTGCTTCACCCTCCAGACTTCACCTTCTCCTTCTCCTTCTTCTGCTTCTTCTGCTTCACCGTCCTGACTTCACCTTCTCCTTCTCCTTCTTCTACTTCTTCTGCTTCACCCCCCTGACTTCACCTGCACCTTCTCCTTCTTCTGCTTCTTCTGATTCACCCTCCTAACTTCACCTTCTCCTTCTCCTTCTTCTGCTTCTTCTGATTCACCCTCCAGACTTCACCTTCTCCTTCTCCTTCTTCTACTTCGTCTGATTCACCCTCCAGACTTCACCTTCTCCTTCTCCTTCTTCTACTTCTTCTGATTCACCCTCCAGTCTTCACCTACTCCTTCTCCTTCTTCTGTTTCTTCTGCTTCACCCTCCAGACTTCACCTTCTCCTTCTCTTTCTTCTGCTTCTTCTGATTCACCCTCCAGACTTCATCTTCTCCTTCTCCTTCTTCTGATTCTTCTGATTCACCCTCCAGACTTCACCTTCTCCTTCTCCTTCTTCTGCTTCTTCTGATTCACCCTCCTGACTTCACCTTCTCCTTCTCCTTCTTCTACTTCTTCTGCTTCACCCTCCAGACTTCACCTTCTCCTTCTCCTTCTTCTACTTCTTCTGATTCACCCTCCAGACTTCACCCTCTCCTTCTCCTTCTTCTGCTTCTTCTGCTTCACCCTCCAGACTTCATCTTCTCTTTCTCCTTCTTCTGCTTCTTCTGCTGCGCCCTCCAGACTTCACCTTCTCCTTCTCCTTCTTCTGCTTCTTCTGATTCACCCTCCAGACTTCACCTTCTCCTTCTCCTTCTTCTACTTCTTCTGATCCACCCTCCTGACTTCACCTTCTCCTTCTCCTTCTTCTGCTTCTTCTGCTTCACCCTCCAGACTTCACCTTCTCCTTCTCCTTCTTCTGCTTCTTCTGCTTCACCCACCAGACTTCACCTTCTCCTTCTCCTTCTTCTGCTTCTTCTGCTTCACCCTCCTGACTTCACCTTATCCTTCTCCTTCTTCTACTTCTGCTGATTCACCCTCCAGACTTCACCTACTCCTTCTCCTTCTTCTGCTTCTTCTGCTTCACCCTCCAGACTTCACCTTCTCCTTCTCCTTCTTCTGCTTCTTCTGCTTCGCCCTCCAGACTTCACCTTCTCCTTCTCCTTCTTCTGCTTCTTCTGCTTCACTCTCCTGACTTCACCTTCTCCTTCTCCTTCTTCTACTTCTTCTGATTCACCCTCCAGACTTCACCTTCTCCTTCTCCTTCTTCTACTTCTTCTGATTCACCCTCCAGTCTTCACCTTCTCCTTCTCCTTCTTCTGTTTCTTCTGCTTCACCCTCCAGACTTCACCTTCTCCTTCTCTTTCTTCTGCTTCTTCTGATTCACCCTCCAGACTTCACCTTCTCCTTCTCCTTCTTCTGATTCTTCTGATTCACCCTCCAGACTTCACCTTCTCCTTCTCCTTCTTCTGCTTCTTCTGATTCACCCTCCAGACCTCACCTTCTCCTTCTCCTTCTTCTACTTCTTCCGATTCACCCTCCTGACTTCACCTTCTCCTTCTCCTTCATCTACTTCTTCTGCTTCACCCTCCAGACTTCACCTTCTCCTTCTCCTTCTTCTACTTCTTCTGATTCACCCTCCAGACTTCACCTTCTCCTTCTCCTTCTTCTACTTCTTCTGATTCACCCTCCAGACTTCACCTTCTCCTTCTCCTTCTTCTACTTCTTCTGATTCACCCTCCAGACTTCACCTTCTCCTTCTCCTTCTTCTGCTTCTTCTGATTCACCCTCCAGACTTCACCTTCTCCTTCTCCTTATTCTGCTTCTTCTGATTCACCCTCCAGACTTCACCTTCTCCTTCTCCTTCTTCTGCTTCTTCTGATTCACCCTCCAGACTTCACCTTCTCTTCTCCTTCTTCTGCTTCTTCTGATTCACCCTCCAGACTTCACCTTCTCCTTCTCCTTCTTCTACTTCTCTGATTCACCCTCCAGACTTCACCTTCTCCTTCTCCTTCTTCTGCTTCTTCTGATTCACCCTCCAGACTTCACCTTCTCCTTCTCCTTCGTCTACTTCTTCTGATTCACCCTCCAGACTACACCTTCTCCTTCTCCTTCTTCTACTTCTTCTGATTCACCCTCCAGACTTCACCTTCTCCTTCTCCTTCTTCTCTTTCTTCTGATTCACCCTCCAGACTTCATCTTCTCCTTCTCCTTCTTCTACTTCTTCTGATTCACCCTCCAGACTTCACCTTCTCCTTCTCCTTCTTCTACTTCTTCTGATTCACCCTCCAGACTTCATCTTCTCCTTCTCCTTCTTCTGCTTCTTCTGATTCACCCTCCAGACTTCACCTTCTCCTTCTCCTTCTTCTGCTTCTTCTGATTCACCCTCCAGACTTCAACTTCTCCTTCTCCTTCTTCTACTTCTTCTGATTCACCCTCCAGACTTCACCTTCTCCTTCTCCTTCTTCTACTTCTTCTGATTCACCCTCCAGTCTTCACTTTCTCCTTCTCCTTCTTCTGTTTCTTCTGCTTCACCCTCCAGACTTCACCTTCTCCTTCTCCTTCTTCTGCTTCTTCTGCTTCACACTCCAGACTTCACCTTCTCCTTCTCCTTCTTCTGCTTCTTCTGCTGCGCCCTCCAGGCTTCACCTTCTCCTTCTCCTTCTTCTGCTTCTTCTGCTTCACCGTCCTGACTTCACCTTCTCCTTCTCCTTCTTCTACTTCTTCTGCTACACCCCCCTGACTTCACCTGCTCCTTCTCCTTCTTCTGCTTCTTCTGATTCACCCTCCTAAATTCACCTTCTCCTTCTCCTTCTTCTGCTTCTTCTGATTCACCCTCCTGACTTCACCTTCTCCTTCTCCTTCTTCTGCTTCTTCTGATTCACCCTCCAGACTTCACCTTCTCCTTCTCCTTCTTCTGCTTCTTCTGATTCACCCTCCAGACTTCACCTTCTCCTTCTCCTTCTTCTGCTTCTTCTGCTTCACCCTCCAGACTTTACCTTCTCCTTCTCCTTCTTCTGCTTCTTCTGCTTCACCCTCCTGACTTCACCTTCTCCTTCTCCTTCTTCGACTTCTTCTGATTCACCCTCCAGACTTCACCTACTCCTTCTCCTTCTTCTGCTTCTTCTGCTTCACCCTCCAGACTTCAGCTTCTCCTTCTCCTTCTTCTGCTTCTTCTGCTTCGCCCTCCAGACTTCACCTTCTCCTTCTCCTTCTTCTGCTTCTTCTGCTTCACTCTCCTGACTTCACCTTCTCCTTCTCCTTCTTCTACTTCTTCTGATTCACCCTCCAGACTTCACCCTCTCCTTCTCCTTCTTCTGCTTCTTCTGCTTCACCCTCCAGACTTCACCTTCTCTTTCTCCTTCTTCTGCTTCTTCTGCTGCGCCCTCCAGACTTCACCTTCTCCTTCTCCTTCTTCTGCTTCTTCTGATTCACCCTCCAGACTTCACCTTCTCCTTCTCCTTCTTCTACTTCTTCTGATCCACCCTCCAGACTTCACCTTCTCCTTCTCCTTCTTCTGCTTCTTCTGCTTCACCCACCAGACTTCACCTTCTCCTTCTCCTTCTTCTGCTTCTTCTGCTTCACCCTCCTGACTTCACCTTATGCTTCTCCTTCTTCTACTTCTTCTGATTCACCCTCCAGACTTCACCTACTCCTTCTCCTTCTTCTGCTTCTTCTGCTTCAGCCTCCAGACTTCCCCTTCTCCTTCTCCTTCTTCTGCTTCTTCTGCTTCGCCCTCCAGACTTCACCTTCTCCTTCTCCTTCTTCTGCTTCTTCTGCTTCACTCTCCTGACTTCACCTTCTCCTTCTCCTTCTTCTACTTCTTCTGATTCACCCTCCAGACTTCACCCTCTCCTTCTCCTTCTTCTGCTTCTTCTGCTTCACCCTCCAGACTTCACCTTCTCCTTCTCCTTCTTCTGCTTCTTCTGCTTCACCGTCCTGACTTCACCTTCTCCTTCTCCTTCTTCTACTTCTTCTGCTTCACTCCCCTGACTTCACCTGCTCCTTCTCCTTCTTCTGCTTCTTCTGATTCACCCTCCTTACTTCACCTTCTCCTTCTCCTTCTTCTGCTTCTTCTGATTCACCCTCCAGACTTCACCTTCTCCTTCTCCTTCTTCTACTTCGTCTGATTCACCCTCCAGACTTCACCTTCTCCTTCTCCTTCTTCTACTTCTTCTGATTCACCCTCCAGTCTTCACCTACTCCTTCTCCTTCTTCTGTTTCTTCTGCTTCACCCACCAGACTTCACCTTCTCCTTCTCTTTCTTCTGCTTCTTCTGATTCACCCTCCAGACTTCATCTTCTCCTTCTCCTTCTTCTGATTCTTCTGATTCACCCTCCAGACTTCACCTTCTCCTTCTCCTTCTTCTGCTTCTTCTGATTCACCCTCCTGACTTCACCTTCTCCTTCTCCTTCTTCTACTTCTTCTGATTCACCCTCCAGACTTCACCTTCTCCTTCTCCTTTATCTGCTTCTTCTGATTCACCCTCCAGACTTCACCTTCTCCTTCTCCTTATTCTGCTTCTTCTGATTCACCCTCCAGACTTCACCTTCTCCTTCTCCTTCTTCTGCTTCTTCTGATTCACCCTCCAGACTTCACCTTTTCCTTCTCCTTCTTCTGCTTCTTCTGATTCACCCTCCAGACTTCACCTTCTCCTTCTCCTTCTTCTGCTTCTTCTGATTCACCCTCCAGACTTCACCTTCTCCTTCTCCTTCTTCTACTTCTTCTGATTCACCCTCCAGACTTCACCTTCTCCTTCTCTTTCTTCTGCTTCTTCTGATTCACCCTCCAGACTTCACCTTCTCCTTCTCCTTCTTCTACTTCTTCTGATTCACCCTCCAGACTTCACCTTCTCCTTCTCCTTCTTCTGCTTCTTCTGATTCACCCTCCAGATTTCACCTTCTCCTTCTCCTTCGTCTACTTCTTCTGATTCACCCTCCAGACTACACCTTCTCCTTCTCCTTCTTCTACTTCTTCTGATTCACCCTCCAGACTTCACCTTCTCCTTCACCTTCTTCTCTTTCTTCTGATTCACCCTCCAGACTTCATCTTCTCCTTCTCCTTCTTCTACTTGTTCTGATTCACCCTCCAGACTTCACCTTCTCCTTCTCCTTCTTCTACTTCTTCTGATTCACCCTCCAGACTTCATCTTCTCCTTCTCCTTCTTCTGCTTCTTCTGATTCACCCTCCAGACTTCACCTTCTCCTTCTCCTTCTTCTGCTTCTTCGGATTCACCCTCCAGACTTCAACTTCTCCTTCTCCTTCTTCTATTTCTTCTGATTCACCCTCCAGACTTCACCTTCTCCTTCTCCTTCTTCTGCTTCTTCTGATTCACCCTCCAGTCTTCACCTTCTCCTTCTCCTTCTTCTGCTTCTTCTGCTTCACACTCCAGACTTCACCTTCTCCTTCTCCTTCTTCTGCTTCTTCTGCTGCGCCCTCCAGACTTCACCTTCTCCTTCTCCTTCTTCTGCTTCTTCTGATTCACCATCCAGACTTCACCTTCTCCTTCTCCTTCTTCTACTTCTTCTGATCCACCCTCCTGACTTCACCTTCTCCTTCTCCTTCTTCTGCTTCTTCTGCTTCACCCTCCAGACTTCACCTTCTCCTTCTCCTTCTTCTGCTTCTTCTGATTCACCATCCAGACTTCACCTTCTCCTTCTCCTTCTTCTACTTCTTCTGATCCACCCTCCTGACTTCACCTTCTCCTTCTCCTTCTTCTGCTTCTTCTGCTTCACCCTCCAGACTTCACCTTCTCCTTCTCCTTCTTCTGCTTCTTCTGCTTCACCCACCAGACCTCACCTTCTCCTTCTCCTTCTTCTGCTTCTTCTGCTTCACCCTCCTGACTTCACCTTCTCCTTCTCCTTCTTCTGCTTCTTCTGATTCACCATCCAGACTTCACCTTCTCCTTCTCCTTCTTCTACTTCTTCTGATCCACCCTCCTGACTTCACCTTCTCCTTCTCCTTCTTCTGCTTCTTCTGCTTCACCCTCCAGACTTCACCTTCTCCTTCTCCTTCTTCTGCTTCTTCTGCTTCACCCACCAGACCTCACCTTCTCCTTCTCCTTCTTCTGCTTCTTCTGCTTCACCCTCCAGACTTCACCTTCTCCTTCTCCTTCTTCTGCTTCTTCTGCTTCGACCTCCAGACTTCACCTTCCCCTTCTCCTTCTTCTGCTTCTTCTGCTTCACTCTCCTGACTTCACCTTCTTGTTCTCCTTCTTCTACTTCTTCTGATTCACCCTCCAGACTTCACCCTCTCCTTCTCCTTCTTCTGCTTCTTCTGCTTCACCCTCCAGACTTCACCTTCTCCTTCTCCTTCTTCTGCTTCTTCTGCTTCACCGTCCTGACTTCACCTTCTCCTTCTCCTTCTTCTACTTCTTCTGCTTCACCCCCCTGACTTCACCTGCTCCTTCTCCTTCTTCTGCTTCTTCTGATTCACCCTCCTAACTTCACCTTCTCCTTCTCCTTCTTCTGCTTCTTCTGATTCACCCTCCAGACTTCACCTTCTCCTTCTCCTTCTTCTACTTCGTCTGATTGACCCTCCAGACTTCACCTTCTCCTTCTCCTTCTTCTACTTCTTCTGATTCACCCTCCAGTCTTCACCTACTCCTTCTCCTTCTTCTGTTTCTTCTGCTTCACCCTCCAGACTTCACCTTCTCCTTCTCTTTCTTCTGCTTCTTCTGATTCACCCTCCAGACTTCATCTTCTCCTTCTCCTTCTTCTGATTCTTCTGATTCACCCTCCAGACTTCACCTTCTCCTTCTCCTTCTTCTGCTTCTTCTGATTCACCCTCCTGACTTCACCTTCTCCTTCTCCTTCTTCTACTTCTTCTGCTTCACCCTCCAGACTTCACCTTCTCCTTCTCCTTCTTCTACTTCTTCTGATTCACCCTCCAGACTTCACCCTCTCCTTCTCCTTCTTCTGCTTCTTCTGCTTCACCCTCCAGACTTCACCTTCTCTTTCTCCTTCTTCTGCTTCTTCTGCTGCGCCCTCCAGACTTCACCTTCTCCTTCTCCTTCTTCTGCTTCTTCTGATTCACCCTCCAGACTTCACCTTCTCCTTCTCCTTCTTCTACTTCTTCTGATCCACCCTCCTGACTTCACCTTCTCCTTCTCCTTCTTCTGCTTCTTCTGCTTCACCCTCCAGACTTCACCTTCTCCTTCTCCTTCTTCTGCTTCTTCTGCTTCACCCACCAGACTTCACCTTCTCCTTCTCCTTCTTCTGCTTCTTCTGCTTCACCCTCCTGACTTCACCTTATCTTTCTCCTTCTTCTACTTCTGCTGATTCACCCTCCAGACTTCACCTACTCCTTCTCCTTCTTCTGCTTCTTCTGCTTCACCCTCCAGACTTCACCTTCTCCTTCTCCTTCTTCTGCTTCTTCTGCTTCGCCCTCCAGACTTCACCTTCTCCTTCTCCTTCTTCTGCTTCTTCTGCTTCACTCTCCTGACTTCACCTTCTCCTTCTCCTTCTTCTACTTCTTCTGATTCACCCTCCAGACTTCACCTTCTCCTTCTCCTTCTTCTACTTCTTCTGATTCACCCTCCAGTCTTCACCTTCTCCTTCTCCTTCTTCTGTTTCTTCTGCTTCACCCTCCAGACTTCACCTTCTCCTTCTCTTTCTTCTGCTTCTTCTGATTCACCCTCCAGACTTCACCTTCTCCTTCTCCTTCTTCTGATTCTTCTGATTCACCCTCCAGACTTCACCTTCTCCTTCTCCTTCTTCTGCTTCTTCTGATTCACCCTCCAGACCTCACCTTCTCCTTCTCCTTCTTCTACTTCTTCCGATTCACCCTCCTGACTTCACCTTCTCCTTCTCCTTCATCGACTTCTTCTGCTTCACCCTCCAGACTTCACCTTCTCCTTCTCCTTCTTCTACTTCTTCTGATTCACCCTCCAGACTTCACCTTCTCCTTCTCCTTCTTCTACTTCTTCTGATTCACCCTCCAGACATCACCTTCTCCTTCTCCTTGTTCTACTTCTTCTGATTCACCCTCCAGACTTCACCTTCTCCTTCTCCGTCTTCTGCTTCTTCTGATTCACCCTCCAGACTTCACCTTCTCCTTCTCCTTATTCTGCTTCTTCTGATTCACCCTCCAGACTTCACCTTCTCCTTCTCCTTCTTCTGCTTCTTCTGATTCACCCTCCAGACTTCACCTTCTCCTTCTCCTTCTTCTGCTTCTTCTGATTCACCCTCCAGACTTCACCTTCTCCTTCTCCTTCTTCTACTTCTTCTGATTCACCCTCCAGACTTCACCTTCTCCTTTTCCTTCTTCTGCTTCTTCTGATTCACCCTCCAGACTTCACCTTCTCCTTCTCCTTCGTCTACTTCTTCTGATTCACCCTCCAGACTACACCTTCTCCTTCTCCTTCTTCTACTTCTTCTGATTCACCCTCCAGACTTCACCTTCTCCTTCTCCTTCTTCTCTTTCTTCTGATTCACCCTCCAGACTTCATCTTCTCCTTCTCCTTCTTCTACTTCTTCTGATTCACCCTCCAGACTTCACCTTCTCCTTCTCCTTCTTCTACTTCTTCTGATTCACCCTCCAGACTTCATCTTCTCCTTCTCCTTCTTCTGCTTCTTCTGATTCACCCTCCAGACTTCACCTTCTCCTTCTCCTTCTTCTGCTTCTTCTGATTCACCCTCCAGACTTCAACTTCTCCTTCTCCTTCTTCTACTTCTTCTGATTCACCCTCCAGACTTCACCTTCTCCTTCTCCTTCTTCTACTTCTTCTGATTCACCCTCCAGTCTTCACTTTCTCCTTCTCCTTCTTCTGTTTCTTCTGCTTCACCCTCCAGACTTCACCTTCTCCTTCTCCTTCTTCTGCTTCTTCTGCTTCACACTCCAGACTTCACCTTCTCCTTCTCCTTCTTCTGCTTCTTCTGCTGCGCCCTCCAGGCTTCACCTTCTCCTTCTCCTTCTTCTGCTTCTTCTGCTTCACCGTCCTGACTTCACCTTCTCCTTCTCCTTCTTCTACTTCTTCTGCTACACCCCCCTGACTTCACCTGCTCCTTCTCCTTCTTCTGCTTCTTCTGATTCACCCTCCTAAATTCACCTTCTCCTTCTCCTTCTTCTGCTTCTTCTGATTCACCCTCCTGACTTCACCTTCTCCTTCTCCTTCTTCTGCTTCTTCTGATTCACCCTCCAGACTTCACCTTCTCCTTCTCCTTCTTCTGCTTCTTCTGATTCACCCTCCAGACTTCACCTTCTCCTTCTCCTTCTTCTGCTTCTTCTGCTTCACCCTCCAGACTTCACCTTCTCCTTCTCCTTCTTCTGCTTCTTCTGCTTCACCCTCCTGACTTCACCTTCTCCTTCTCCTTCTTCTACTTCTTCTGATTCACCATCCAGACTTCACCTACTCCTTCTCCTTCTTCTGCTTCTTCTGCTTCACCCTCCAGACTTCACCTTCTCCTTCTCCTTCTTCTGCTTCTTCTGCTTCGCCCTCCAGACTTCACCTTCTCCTTCTCCTTCTTCTGCTTCTTCTGCTTCACTCTCCTGACTTCACCTTCTCCTTCTCCTTCTTCTACTTCTTCTGATTCACCCTCCAGACTTCACCCTCTCCTTCTCCTTCTTCTGCTTCTTCAGCTTCACCCTCCAGACTTCACCTTCTCTTTCTCCTTCTTCTGCTTCTTCTGCTGCGCCCTCCAGACTTCACCTTCTCCTTCTCCTTCTTCTGCTTCTTCTGATTCACCCTCCAGACTTCACCTTCTCCTTCTCCTTCTTCTACTTCTTCTGATCCACCCTCCTGACTTCACCTTCTCCTTCTCCTTCTTCTGCTTCTTCTGCTTCACCCTCCAGACTTCACCTTCTCCTTCTCCTTCTTCTGCTTCTTCTGCTTCACCCACCAGACTTCACCTTCTCCTTCTCCTTCTTCTGCTTCTTCTGCTTCACCCTCCTGACTTCACCTTATCCTTCTCCTTCTTCTACTTCTTCTGATTCACCCTCCAGACTTCACCTACTCCTTCTCCTTCTTCTGCTTCTTCTGCTTCACTCTCCAGACTTCCCCTTCTCCTTCTCCTTCTTCTGCTTCTTCTGCTTCGCCCTCCAGACTTCACCTTCTCCTTCTCCTTCTTCTGCTTCTTCTGCTTCACTCTCCTGACTTCACCTTCTCCTTCTCCTTCTTCTACTTCTTCTGATTCACCCTCCAGACTTCACCCTCTCCTTCTCCTTCTTCTGCTTCTTCTGCTTCACCCTCCAGACTTCACCTTCTCCTTCTCCTTCTTCTGCTTCTTCTGCTTCACCGTCCTGACTTCACCTTCTCCTTCTCCTTCTTCTACTTCTTCTGCTTCACCCCCCTGACTTCACCTGCTCCTTCTCCTTCTTCTGCTTCTTCTGATTCACCCTCCTTACTTCACCTTCTCCTTCTCCTTCTTCTGCTTCTTCTGATTCACCCTCCAGACTTCACCTTCTCCTTCTCCTTCTTCTACTTCGTCTGATTCACCCTCCAGACTTCACCTTCTCCTTCTCCTTCTTCTACTTCTTCTGATTCACCCTCCAGTCTTCACCTACTCCTTCTCCTTCTTCTGTTTCTTCTGCTTCACCCTCCAGACTTCACCTTCTCCTTCTCTTTCTTCTGCTTCTTCTGATTCACCCTCCAGACTTCATCTTCTCCTTCTCCTTCTTCTGATTCTTCTGATTCACCCTCCAGACTTCACCTTCTCCTTCTCCTTCTTCTACTTCTTCTGCTTCACCCTCCAGACTTCACCTTCTCCTTCTCCTTCTTCTACTTCTTCTGATTCACCCTCCAGACTTCACCTTCTCCTTCTCCTTCTTCTGCTTCTTCTGATTCACCCTCCAGACTTCACCTTCTCCTTCTCCTTCTTCTGCTTCTTCTGATTCACCCTCCAGACTTCACCTTCTCCTTCTCCTTCTTCTGCTTCTTCTGATTCACCCTCCAGACTTCACCTTCTCCTTCTCCTTCTTCTACTTCTTCTGATTCACCCTCCAGACTTCACCTTCTCCTTCTCTTTCTTCTGCTTCTTCTGATTCACCCTCCAGACTTCACCTTCTCCTTCTCCTTCTTCTACTTCTTCTGATTCAACCTCCAGACTTCACCTTCTCCTTCTCCTTCTTCTGCTTCTTCTGATTCACCCTCCAGACTTCACCTTCTCCTTCTCCTTCGTCTACTTCTTCTGATTCACCCTCCAGACTACACCTTCTCCTTCTCCTTCTTCTACTTCTTCTGATTCACCCTCCAGACTTCACCTTCTCCTTCACCTTCTTCTCTTTCTTCTGATTCACCCCCAGACTTCATCTTCTCCTTCTCCTTCTTCTACTTGTTCTGATTCACCCTCCAGACTTCACCTTCTCCTTCTCCTTCTTCTACTTCTTCTGATTCACCCTCCAGACTTCATCTTCTCCTTCTCCTTCTTCTGCTTCTTCTGATTCACCCTCCAGACTTCACCTTCTCCTTCTCCTTCTTCTGCTTCTTCTGATTCACCCTCCAGACTTCAACTTCTCCTTCTCCTTCTTCTACTTCTTCTGATTCACCCTCCAGACTTCACCTTCTCCTTCTCCTTCTTCTGCTTCTTCTGATTCACCCTCCAGTCTTCACCTTCTCCTTCTCCTTCTTCTGCTTCTTCTGCTTCACACTCCAGACTTCACCTTCTCCTTCTCCTTCTTCTGCTTCTTCTGCTGCGCCCTCCAGGCTTCACCTTCTCCTTCTCCTTCGTCTGCTTCTTCTGCTTCACCGTCCTGACTTCACCTTCTCCTTCTCCTTCTTCTACTTCTTGTGCTACACCCCCCTGACTTCACCTGCTCCTTCTCCTTCTTCTGCTTCTTCTGATTCACCCTCCTAAATTCACCTTCTCCTTCTCCTTCTTCTGCTTCTTCTGATTCACCCTCCTGACTTCACCTTCTCCTTCTCCTTCTTCTGCTTCTTCTGATTCACCCTCCAGACTTCACCTTCTCCTTCTCCTTCTTCTGCTTCTTCTGATTCACCCTCCAGACTTCACCTTCTCCTTCTCCTTCTTCTGCTTCTTCTGCTTCACCCTCCAGACTTCACCTTCTCCTTCTCCTTCTTCTGCTTCTTCTGCTTCACCCTCCTGACTTCACCTTCTCCTTCTCCTTCTTCTACTTCTTCTGATTCACCCTCCAGACTTCACCTACTCCTTCTCCTTCTTCTGCTTCTTCTGCTTCACCCTCCAGACTTCACCTTCTCCTTCTCCTTCTTCTGCTCCTTCTGCTTCACCCACCAGACTTCACCTTCTCCTTCTCCTTCTTCTGCTTCTTCTGCTTTACCCTCCTGACTTCACCTACTCCTTCTCCTTCTTCTGCTTCTTCTGCTTCACCCTCCAGACTTCACCTACTCCTTCTACTTCTTCTGCTTCTTCTGCTTCGCCCTCCAGACTTCACCTTCTTCTTCTCCTTCTTCTGCTTCTTCTGCTTCACTCTCCTGACTTCACCTCCTCCTTCTCCTTCTTCTACTTCTTCTGATTCACCCTCCAGACTTCACCCTCTCCTTCTCCTTCTTCTGCTTCTTCGGCTTCACCCTCCAGACTTCACCTTCTCTTTCTCCTTCTTCTGCTTCTTCTGCTGCGCCCTCCAGACTTCACCTTCTCCTTCTCCTTCTTCTGCTTCTTCTGATTCACCCTCCAGACTTCACCTTCTCCTTCTCCTTCTTCTACTTCTTCTGATCCACCCTCCTGACTTCACCTTCTCCTTCTCCTTCTTCTGCTTCTTCTGCTTCACCCTCCAGACTTCACCTTCTCCTTCTCCTTCTTCTGCTTCCTCTGCTTCACCCACCAGACTTCACCTTCTCCTTCTCCTTCTTCTGCTTCTTCTGCTTCACCCTCCTGACTTCACCTTATCCTTCTCCTTCTTCTACTTCTTCTGATTCACCCTCCAGACTTCACCTACTCCTTCTCCTTCTTCTGCTTCTTCTGCTTCACCCTCCAGACTTCACCTTCTCCTTCTCCTTCTTCTGCTTCTTCTGCTTCGCCCTCCAGACTTCACCTTCCCCTTCTCCTTCTTCTGCTTCTTCTGCTTCACTCTCCTGACTTCACCTTCTCCTTCTCCTTCTTCTACTTCTTCTGATTCACCCTCCAGACTTCACCCTCTCCTTCTCCTTCTTCTGCTTCTTCTGCTTCACCCTCCAGACTTCACCTTCTCCTTCTCCTTCTTCTGCTTCTTCTGCTTCACCGTCCTGACTTCACCTTCTCCTTCTCCTTCTTCTACTTCTTCTGCATCACCCCCTGACTTCACCTGCTCCTTCTCCTTCTTCTGCTTCTTCTGATTCACCCTCCTAACTTCACCTTCTCCTTCTCCTTCTTCTGCTTCTTCTGATTCACCCTCCAGACTTCACCTTCTCCTTCTCCTTCTTCTACTTCGTCTGATTCACCCTCCAGACTTCACCTTCTCCTTCTCCTTCTTCTACTTCTTCTGATTCACCCTCCAGTCTTCACCTACTCCTTCTCCTTCTTCTGTTTCTTCTGCTTCACCCTCCAGACTTCACCTTCTCCTTCTCTTTCTTCTGCTTCTTCTGATTCACCCTCCAGACTTCATCTTCTCCTTCTCTTTCTTCTGATTCTTCTGATTCACCCTCCAGACTTCACCTTCTCCTTCTCCTTCTTCTGCTTCTTCTGATTCACCCTCCTGACTTCACCTTCTCCTTCTCCTTCTTCTACTTCTTCTGCTTCACCCTCCAGACTTCACCTTCTCTTTCTCCTTCTTCTACTTCTTCTGATTCACCCTCCAGACTTCACCCTCTCCTTCTCCTTCTTCTGCTTCTTCTGCTTCACCCTCCAGACTTCACCTTCTCTTTCTCCTTCTTCTGCTTCTTCTGCTGTGCCCTCCAGACTTCACCTTCTCCTTCTCGTTATTCTGCTTCTTCTGATTCACCCTCCAGACTTCACCTTCTCCTTCTCCTTCTTCTACTTCTTCTGATCCACCCTCCTGACTTCACCTTCTCCTTCTCCTTCTTCTGCTTCTTCTGCTTCACCCTCCAGACTTCACCTTCTCCTTCTCCTTCTTCTGCTTCTTCTGATTCACCCTCCTGGCTTCACCTTCTCCTTCTCCTTCTTCTACTTCTTCTGATTCACCCTCCTGACTTCACCTTCTCCTTCTCCTTCTTCTCCTTCTTCTGCTTCACCCTCCAGACTTCACCTTCTCCTTCTCCTTCTTCTACCTCTTCTGATTCACCCTCCAGACTTCACCTTCTCCTTCTCCTTCTTCTGCTTCTTCTGATTCACCCTCCAGACTTCACCTTCTCCTTCTCCTTATTCTGCTTCTTCTGATTCACCCTCCAGACTTCACCTTCTCCTTCTCGTTATTCTGCTTCTTCTGATTCAACCTCCAGACTTCACCTTCTCCTTCTCCTTCTTCTGCTTCTTCTGATTCACCCTCCAGACTTCACCTTCTCCTTCTCCTTCTTCTGTTTCTTCTGATTCGCCCTCCAGACTTCACCTTCTCCTTCTCCTTCTTCTGCTTCTTCTGATTCACCCTCCTGACTTCACCTTCTCCTTCTCCTTCTTCTACTTCTTCTGATTCACCCTCCTGACTTCACCTTCTCCTTCTCCTTCTTCTCCTTCTTCTGATTCACCCTCCAGACTTCACCTTCTCCTTCTCCTTCTTCTGCTTCTTCTGATTCACCCTCCAGACTTCACCTTCTCTTTCTCCTTCTTCTGCTTCTTCTGCTGCGCCCTCCAGACTTCACCTTCTCCTTCTCCTTCTTCTGCTTCTTCTGCTTCACACTCCAGACTTCACCTTCTCCTTCTCATTCTTCTGCTTCTTCTGCTGCGCCCTCCAGGCTTCACCTTCTCCTTCTCCTTCTTCTGCTTCTTCTGCTTCACCGTCCTGACTTCACCTTCTCCTTCTCCTTCTTCTACTTCTTCTGCTACACCCCCCTGACTTCACCTGCTCCTTCTCCTTCTTCTGCTTCTTCTGATTCACCCTCCTAAATTCACCTTCTCCTTCTCCTTCTTCTGCTTCTTCTGATTCACCCTCCTGACTTCACCTTCTCCTTCTCCTTCTTCTGCTTCTTCTGATTCACCCTCCAGACTTCACCTTCTCCTTCTCCTTCTTCTGCTTCTTCTGATTCACCCTCCAGACTTCACCTTCTCCTTCTCCCTCTTCTGCTTCTTCTGCTTCACCCTCCAGACTTCACCTTCTCCTTCTCCTTCTTCTGCTTCTTCTGCTTCACCCTCCTGACTTCACCTTCTCCTTCTCCTTCTTCTACTTCTTCTGATTCACCCTCCAGACTTCACCTACTCCTTCTCCTTCTTCTGCTTCTTCTGCTTCACCCTCCAGACTTCACCTTCTCCTTCTCCTTCTTCTGCTTCTTCTGCTTCGCCCTCCAGACTTCACCTTCTCCTTCTCCTTCTTCTGCTTCTTCTGCTTCACTCTCCTGACTTCACCTTCTCCTTCTCCTTCTTCTACTTCTTCTGATTCACCCTCCAGACTTCACCCTCTCCTTCTCCTTCTTCTGCTTCTTCTGCTTCACCCTCCAGACTTCACCTTCTCTTTCTCCTTCTTCTGCTTCTTCTGCTGCGCCCTCCAGACTTCACCTTCTCCTTCTCCTTCTTCTGCTTCTTCTGATTCACCCTCCAGACTTCACCTTCTCCTTCTCCTTCTTCTACTTCTTCTGATCCACCCTCCTGACTTCACCTTCTCCTTCTCCTTCTTCTGCTTCTTCTGCTTCACCCTCCAGACTTCACCTTCTCCTTCTCCTTCTTCTGCTTCTTCTGCTTCACCCACCAGACTTCACCTTCTCCTTCTCCTTCTTCTGCTTCTTCTGCTTCACCCTCCTGACTTCACCTTCTCCTTCTCCTTCTTCTACCTCTTCTGATTCACCCTCCAGACTTCACCTTCTCCTTCTCCTTCTTCTGCTTCTTCTGATTCACCCTCCAGACTTCACCTTCTCCTTCTCCTTATTCTGCTTCTTCTGATTCACCCTCCAGACTTCACCTTCTCCTTCTCGTTATTCTGCTTCTTCTGATTCAACCTCCAGACTTCACCTTCTCCTTCTCCTTCTTCTGCTTCTTCTGATTCACCCTCCAGACTGCACCTTCTCCTTCTCCTTCTTCTACTTCTTCTGATCCACCCTCCTGACTTCACCTTCTCCTTCTCCTTCTTCTGCTTCTTCTGATTCACCCTCCTGGCTTCACCTTCTCCTTCTCCTTCTTCTACTTCTTCTGATTCACCCTCCTGACTTCACCTTCTCCTTCTCCTTCTTCTCCTTCTTCTGCTTCACCCTCCAGATTTCACCTTCTCCTTCTCCTGCTTCTACCTCTTCTGATTCACCCTCCAGACTTCACCTTCTCCTTCTCCTTCTTCTGCTTCTTCTGATTCACCCTCCAGACTTCACCTTCTCCTTCTCCTTAATCTGCTTCTTCTGATTCACCCTCCAGACTTCACCTTCTCCTTCTCCTTCTTCTGTTTCTTCTGATTCGCCCTCCAGGCTTCAACTTCTCCTTCTCCTTCTTCTGCTTCTTCTGATTCACCCTCCTGACTTCACCTTCTCCTTCTCCTTCTTCTACTTCTTCTGATTCACCCTCCTGACTTCACCTTCTCCTTCTCCTTCTTCTACTTCTTCTGATTCACCCTCCAGACTTCACCTTCTCCTTCTCCCTCTTCTTCTTCTTCTGATTCACCCTCCAGACTTCACCTTCTCATTCTCCTTCTTCTGCTTCTTCTGCTGCGCCCTCCAGACCTCACCTTTTCCTTCTCCTTCTTCTGCTTCTTCTGCTTCACACTCCAGACTTCACCTTCTCCTTCTCCTTCTTCTCCTTCTTCTGCTTCACCCTCCAGACTTCACCTTCTCCTTCTCCTTCTTCTACCTCTTCTGATTCACCCTCCAGACTTCACCTTCTCCTTCTCCTTCTTCTGCTTCTTCTGATTCACCCTCCAGACTTCACCTTCTCCTTCTCCTTATTCTGCTTCTTCTGATTCACCCTCCAGACTTCACCTTCTCCTTCTCGTTATTCTGCTTCTTCTGATTCAACCTCCAGACTTCACCTCCTTCTCCTTCTTCTGCTTCTTCTGATTCACCCTCCAGACTTCACCTTCTCCTTCTCCTTCTTCTGTTTCTTCTGATTCGCCCTCCAGACTTCACCTTCTCCTTCTCCTTCTTCTGCTTCTTCTGATTCACCCTCCTGACTTCACCTTCTCCTTCTCCTTCTTCTACTTCTTCTGATTCACCCTCCTGACTTCACCTTCTCCTTCTCCTTCTTCTCCTTCTTCTGATTCACCCTCCAGACTTCACCTTCTCCTTCTCCTTCTTCTGCTTCTTCTGATTCACCCTCCAGACTTCACCTTCTCATTCTCCTTCTTCTGCTTCTTCTGCTGCGCCCTCCAGACTTCACCTTCTCCTTCTCCTTCTTCTGCTTCTTCTGCTTCACACTCCAGACTTCACCTTCTCCTTCTCATTCTTCTGCTTCTTCTGCTGCGCCCTCCAGGCTTCACCTTCTCCTTCTCCTTCTTCTGCTTCTTCTGCTTCACCGTCCTGACTTCACCTTCTCCTTCTCCTTCTTCTACTTCTTCTGCTACACCCCCCTGACTTCACCTGCTCCTTCTCCTTCTTCTGCTTCTTCTGATTCACCCTCCTAAATTCACCTTCTCCTTCTCCTTCTTCTGCTTCTTCTGATTCACCCTCCTGACTTCACCTTCTCCTTCTCCTTCTTCTGCTTCTTCTGATTCACCCTCCAGACTTCACCTTCTCCTTCTCCTTCTTCTGCTTCTTCTGATTCACCCTCCAGACTTCACCTTCTCCTTCTCCTTCTTCTGCTTCTTCTGCTTCACCCTCCAGACTTCACCTTCTCCTTCTCCTTCTTCTGCTTCTTCTGCTTCACCCTCCTGACTTCACCTTCTCCTTCTCCTTCTTCTACTTCTGCTGATTCACCCTCCAGACTTCACCTACTCCTTCTCCTTCTTCTGCTTCTTCTGCTTCACCCTCCAGACTTCACCTTCTCCTTCTCCTTCTTCTGCTTCTTCTGCTTCGCCCTCCAGACTTCACCTTCTCCTTCTCCTTCTTCTGCTTCTTCTGCTTCACTCTCCTGACTTCACCTTCTCCTTCTCCTTCTTCTACTTCTTCTGATTCACCCTCCAGACTTCACCCTCTCCTTCTCCTTCTTCTGCTTCTTCTGCTTCACCCTTTAGACTTCACCTTCTCTTTCTCCTTCTTCTGCTTCTTCTGCTGCGCCCTCCAGACTTCACCTTCTCCTTCTCCTTCTTCTGCTTCTTCTGATTCACCCTCCAGACTTCACCTTCTCCTTCTCCTTCTTCTACTTCTTCTGATCCACCCTCCTGACTTCACCTTCTCCTTCTCCTTCTTCTGCTTCTTCTGCTTCACCCTCCAGACTTCACCTTCTCCTTCTCCTTCTTCTGCTTCTTCTGCTTCACCCACCAGACTTCAACTTCTCCTTCTCCTTCTTCTGCTTCTTCTGCTTCACCCTCCTGACTTCACCTTCTCCTTCTCCTTCTTCTACCTCTTCTGATTCACCCTCCAGACTTCACCTTCTCCTTCTCCTTCTTCTGCTTCTTCTGATTCACCCTCCAGACTTCACCTTCTCCTTCTCCTTATTCTGCTTCTTCTGATTCACCCTCCAGACTTCACCTTCTCCTTCTCGTTATTCTGCTTCTTCTGATTCAACCTCCAGACTTCACCTTCTCCTTCTCCTTCTTCTGCTTCTTCTGATTCACCCTCCAGACTTTACCTTCTCCTTCTCCTTCTTCTGTTTCTTCTGATTCGCCCTCCAGACTTCAACTTCTCCTTCTCCTTCTTCTGCTTCTTCTGATTCACCCTCCTGACTTCACCTTCTCCTTCTCCTTCTTCTACTTCTTCTGATTCACCCTCCTGACTTCACCTTCTCCTTCTCCTTCTTCTACTTCTTCTGATTCACCCTCCAGACTTCACCTTCTCCTTCTCCTTCTTCTTCTTCTTCTGATTCACCCTCCAGACTTCACCTTCTCATTCTCCTTCTTCTGCTTCTTCTGCTGCGCCCTCCAGACTTCACCTTTTCCTTCTCCTTCTTCTGCTTCTTCTGCTTCACACTCCAGACTTCACCTTCTGCTTCTCCTTCTTCTGCTTCTTCTGCTGCGCCCTCCAGGCTTCACCTTCTCCTTCTCCTTCTTCTGCTTCTTCTGCTTCACCGTCCTGACTTCACCTTCTCCTTCTCCTTCTTCTACTTCTTCTGCTACACCCCCCTGACTTCACCTGCTCCTTGTCCTTCTTCTGCTTCTTCTGATTCACCCTCCTAAATTCACCTTCTCCTTCTCCTTCTTCTGCTTCTTCTGATTCACCCTCCTGACTTCACCTTCTCCTTCTCCTTATTCTGCTTCTTCTGATTCACCCTCCAGACTTCACCTTCTCCTTCTCGTTATTCTGCTTCTTCTGATTCAACCTCCAGACTTCACCTTCTCCTTCTCCTTCTTCTGCTTCTTCTGATTCACCCTTAAGACTTCACCTTCTCCTTCTCCTTCTTCTGTTTCTTCTGATTCGCCCTCCAGACTTCACCTTCTCCTTCTCCTTCTTCTGCTTCTTCTGATTCACCCTCCTGACTTCACCTTCTCCTTCTCCTTCTTCTACTTCTTCTGATTCACCCTCCTGACTTCACCTTCTCCTTCTCCTTCTTCTCCTTCTTCTGATTCACCCTCCAGACTTCACCTTCTCCTTCTCCTTCTTCTGCTTCTTCTGATTCACCCTCCAGACTTCACCTTCTCATTCTCCTTCTTTTGCTTCTTCTGCTGCGCCCTCCAGACTTCACCTTCTCCTTCTCCTTCTTCTGCTTCTTCTGCTTCACACTCCAGACTTCACCTTCTCCTTCTCATTCTTCTGCTTCTTCTGCTGCGCCCTCCAGGCTTCACCTTCTCCTTCTCCTTCTTCTGCTTCTTCTGCTTCACCGTCCTGACTTCACCTTCTCCTTCTCCTTCTTCTACTTCTTCTGCTACACCCCCCTGACTTCACCTGCTCCTTCTCCTTCTTCTGCTTCTTCTGATTCACCCTCCTAAATTCACCTTCTCCTTCTCCTTCTTCTGCTTCTTCTGATTCACTCTCCTGACTTCACCTTCTCCTTCTCCTTCTTCTGCTTCTTCTGATTCACCCTCCAGACTTCACCTTCTCCTTCTCCTTCTTCTGCTTCTTCTGATTCACCCTCCAGACTTTAGCTTCTCCTTCTCCTTCTTCTGCTTCTTCTGCTTCACCCTCCAGACTTCACCTTCTCCTTCTCCTTCTTCTGCTTCTTCTGCTTCACCCTCCTGACTTCACCTTCTCCTTCTCCTTCTTCTACTTCTTCTGATTCACCCTCCAGACTTCACCTACTCCTTCTCCTTCTTCTGCTTCTTCTGCTTCACCCTCCAGACTTCACCTTCTCCTTCTCCTTCTTCTGCTTCTTCTGCTTCGCCCTCCAGACTTCACCTTCTCCTTCTCCTTCTTCTGCTTCTTCTGCTTCACTCTCCTGACTTCACCTTCTCCTTCTCCTTCTTCTACTTCTTCTGATTCACCCTCCAGACTTCACCCTCTCCTTCTCCTTCTTCTGCTTCTTCTGCTTCACCCTCCAGACTTCTCCTTCTCTTTCTCCTTCTTCTGCTTCTTCTGCTGCGCCCTCCAGACTTCACCTTCTCCTTCTCCTTCTTCTGCTTCTTCTGATTCACCCTCCAGACTTCACCTTCTCCTTCTCCTTCTTCTACTTCTTCTGATCCACCCTCCTGACTTCACCTTCTCCTTCTCCTTCTTCTGCTTCTTCTGCTTCACCCTCCAGACTTCACCTTCTCCTTCTCCTTCTTCTGCTTCTTCTGCTTCACCCACCAGACTTCACCTTCTCCTTCTCCTTCTTCTGCTTCTTCTGCTTCACCCTCCTGACTTCACCTTCTCCTTCTCCTTCTTCTACCTCTTCTGATTCACCCTACAGACTTCACCTTCTCCTTCTCCTTCTTCTGCTTCTTCTGATTCACCCTCCAGACTTCACCTTCTCCTTCTCCTTATTCTGCTTCTTCTGATTCACCCTCCAGACTTCACCTTCTCCTTCTCGTTATTCTGCTTCTTCTGATTCAACCTCCAGACTTCACCTTCTCCTTCTCCTTCTTCTGCTTCTTCTGATTCACCCTCCAGACTGCACCTTCTCCTTCTCCTTCTTCTACTTCTTCTGATCCACCCTCCTGACTTCACCTTCTCCTTCTCCTTCTTCTGCTTCTTCTGATTCACCCTCCTGGCTTCACCTTCTCCTTCTCCTTCTTCTACTTCTGCTGATTCACCCTCCTGACTTCACCTTCTCCTTCTCCTTCTTCTCCTTCTTCTGCTTCACCCTCCAGATTTCACCTTCTCCTTCTCCTTCTTCTACCTCTTCTGATTCACCCTCCAGACTTCACCTTCTCCTTCTCCTTCTTCTGCTTCTTCTGATTCACCCTCCAGACTTCACCTTCTCCTTCTCCTTATTCTGCTTCTTCTGATTCACCCTCCAGACTTCACCTTCTCCTTCTCGTTATTCTGCTTCTTCTGATTCAACCTCCAGACTTCACCTTCTCCTTCTCCTTCTTCTGCTTCTTCTGATTCACCCTCCAGACTTTACCTTCTCCTTCTCCTTCTTCTGTTTCTTCTGATTCGCCCTCCAGACTTCAACTTCTCCTTCTCCTTCTTCTGCTTCTTCTGATTCACCCTCCTGACTTCACCTTCTCCTTCTCCTTCTTCTACTTCTTCTGATTCACCCTCCTGACTTCACCTTCTCCTTCTCCTTCTTCTACTTCTTCTGATTCACCCTCCAGACTTCACCTTCTCCTTCTCCTTCTTCTTCTTCTTCTGATTCACCCTCCAGACTTCACCTTCTCATTCTCCTTCTTCTGCTTCTTCTGCTGCGCCCTCCAGACTTCACCTTCTCCTTCTCCTTCTTCTGCTTCTTCTGCTTCACACTCCAGACTTCACCTTCTCCTTCTCCTTCTTCTGCTTCTTCTGCTGCGCCCTCCAGGCTTCACCTTCTCCTTCTCCTTCTTCTGCTTCTTCTGCTTCACCGTCCTGACTTCACCTTCTCCTTCTCCTTCTTCTACTTCTTCTGCTACACCCCCCTGACTTCACCTGCTCCTTCTCCTTCTTCTGCTTCTTCTGATTCACCCTCCTAAATTCACCTTCTCCTTCTCCTTCTTCTGCTTCTTCTGATTCACCCTCCTGACTTCACCTTCTCCTTCTCCTTCTTCTGCTTCTTCTGATTCACCCTCCAGACTTCACCTTCTCCTTCTCCTTCTTCTGCTTCTTCTGATTCACCCTCCAGACTTCACCTTCTCCTTCTCCTTCTTCTGCTTCTTCTGCTTCACCCTCCAGACTTCACCTTCTCCTTCTCCTTCTTCTGCTTCTTCTGCTTCACCCTCCCGACTTCACCTTCTCCTTCTCCTTCTTCTACTTCTTCTGATTCACCCTCCAGACTTCACCTACTCCTTCTCCTTCTTCTGCTTCTTCTGCTTCACCCTCCAGACTTCACCTTCTCCTTCTCCTTCTTCTGCTTCTTCTGCTTCGCCCTCCAGACTTCACCTTCTCCTTCTCCTTCTTCTGCTTCTTCTGCTTCACTCTCCTGACTTCACCTTCTCCTTCTCCTTCTTCTACTTCTTCTGATTCACCCTCCAGACTTCACCCTCTCCTTCTCCTTCTTCTGCTTCTTCTGCTTCACCCTCCAGACTTCACCTCTTTCTCCTTCTTCTGCTTCTTCTGCTGCACCCTCCAGACTTCACCTTCTCCTTCTCCTTCTTCTGCTTCTTCTGATTCACCCTCCAGACTTCACCTTCTCCTTCTCCTTCTTCTACTTCTTCTGATCCACCCTCCTGACTTCACCTTCTCCTTCTCCTTCTTCTGCTTCTTCTGCTTCACCCTCCAGACTTCACCTTCTCCTTCTCCTTCTTCTGCTTCTTCTGCCTCACCCACCAGACTTCACCTTCTCCTTCTCCTTCTTCTGCTTCTTCTGCTTCACCCTCCTGACTTCACATTCTCCTTCTCCTTCTTCTACCTCTTCTGATTCACTCTCCAGACTTCACCTTCTCCTTCTCCTTCTTCTGCTTCTTCTGATTCACCCTCCAGACTTCACCTTCTCCTTCTCCTTATTCTGCTTCTTCTGATTCACCCTCCAGACTTCACCTTCTCCTTCTCGTTATTCTGCTTCTTCTAATTCAACCTCCAGACTTCACCTTCTCCTTCTCCTTCTTCTGCTTCTTCTGATTCACCCTCCAGACTATACCTTCTCCTTCTCCTTCTTCTACTTCTTCTGATCCACCCTCCTGACTTCACCTTCTCCTTCTCCTTCTTCTGCTTCTTCTGATTCACCCTCCTGGCTTCACCTTCTCCTTCTCCTTCTTCTGCTTCTTCTGCTTCGCCCTCCAGACTTCACCTTCTCCTTCTCCTTCTTCTGCTTCTTCTGCTTCACTCTCCTGACTTCACCTTCTCCTTCTCCTTCTTCTACTTCTTCTGATTCACCCTCCAGACTTCACCCTCTCCTTCTCCTTCTTCTGCTTCTTCTGCTTCACCCTCCAGACTTCACCTCTTTCTCCTTCTTCTGCTTCTTCTGCTGCACCCTCCAGACTTCACCTTCTCCTTCTCCTTCTTCTGCTTCTTCTGATTCACCCTCCAGACTTCACCTTCTCCTTCTCCTTCTTCTACTTCTTCTGATCCACCCTCCTGACTTCACCTTCTCCTTCTCCTTCTTCTGCTTCTTCTGCTTCACCCTCCAGACTTCACCTTCTCCTTCTCCTTCTTCTGCTTCTTCTGCCTCACCCACCAGACTTCACCTTCTCCTTCTCCTTCTTCTGCTTCTTCTGCTTCACCCTCCTGACTTCACATTCTCCTTCTCCTTCTTCTACCTCTTCTGATTCACTCTCCAGACTTCACCTTCTCCTTCTCCTTCTTCTGCTTCTTCTGATTCACCCTCCAGACTTCACCTTCTCCTTCTCCTTATTCTGCTTCTTCTGATTCACCCTCCAGACTTCACCTTCTCCTTCTCGTTATTCTGCTTCTTCTAATTCAACCTCCAGACTTCACCTTCTCCTTCTCCTTCTTCTGCTTCTTCTGATTCACCCTCCAGACTATACCTTCTCCTTCTCCTTCTTCTACTTCTTCTGATCCACCCTCCTGACTTCACCTTCTCCTTCTCCTTCTTCTGCTTCTTCTGATTCACCCTCCTGGCTTCACCTTCTCCTTCTCCTTCTTCTACTTCTTCTGATTCACCCTCCTGACTTCACCTTCTCCTTCTCCTTCTTCTCCTTCTTCTGCTTCACCCTCCAGATTTCACCTTCTCCTTCTCGTTATTCTGCTTCTTCTGATTCAACCTCCAGACTTCACCTTCTCCTTCTCCTTCTTCTGCTTCTTCTGATTCACCCTCCAGACTTCACCTTCTCCTTCTCCTTCTTCTGTTTCTTCTGATTCGCCCTCCAGACTTCAACTTCTCCTTCTCCTTCTTCTGCTTCTTCTGATTCACCCTCCTGACTTCACCTTCTCCTTCTCCTTCTTCTACTTCTTCTGATTCACCCTCCTGACTTCACCTTCTCCTTCTCCTTCTTCTACTTCTTCTGATTCACCCTCCAGACTTCACCTTCTCCTTCTCCTTATTCTGCTTCTTCTGATTCACCCTCCAGACTTCACCTTCTCCTTCTCGTTATTCTGCTTCTTCTGATTCAACCTCCAGACTTCACCTTCTCCTTCTCCTTCTTCTGCTTCTTCTGATTCACCCTCCAGACTTTACCTTCTCCTTCTCCTTCTTCTGTTTCTTCTGATTCGCCCTCCAGACTTCAACTTCTCCTTCTCCTTCTTCTGCTTCTTCTGATTCACCCTCCTGACTTCACCTTCTCCTTCTCCTTCTTCTACTTCTTCTGATTCACCCTCCTGACTTCGCCTTCTCCTTCTCCTTCTTCTACTTCTTCTGATTCACCCTCCAGACTTCACCTTCTCCTTCTCCTTCTTCTTCTTCTTCTGATTCACCCTCCAGACTTCACCTTCTCATTCTCCTTCTTCTGCTTCTTCTGCTGCGCCCTCCAGACTTCACCTTCTCCTTCTCCTTCTTCTGCTTCTTCTGCTTCACACTCCAGACTTCACCTTCTCCTTTTCCTTCTTCTGCTTCTTCTGCTGCGCCCTCCAGGCTTCACCTTCTCCTTCTCCTTCTTCTGCTTCTTCTGCTTCACCGTCCTGACTTCACCTTCTCCTTCTCCTTCTTCTACTTCTTCTGCTACACCCCCCTGACTTCACCTGCTCCTTCTCCTTCTTCTGCTTCTTCTGATTCACCCTCCTAAATTCACCTTCTCCTTCTCCTTCTTCTGCTTCTTCTGATTCACCCTCCTGACTTCACCTTCTCCTTCTCCTTCTTCTGCTTCTTCTGATTCACCCTCCAGACTTCACCTTCTCCTTCTCCTTCTTCTGCTTCTTCTGATTCACCCACCAGACTTCACCTTCTCCTTCTCCTTCTTCTGCT
Source organism: Somniosus microcephalus (assembly GCF_052327205.1). NCBI lineage: Eukaryota > Metazoa > Chordata > Chondrichthyes > Squaliformes > Somniosidae > Somniosus > Somniosus microcephalus. The sequence continues at coordinate 411,573 of NW_028225397.1, read as the reverse complement.
TCTTCTGCTTCACCCTCCAGACTTCACCTTCTCCTTCTCCTTCTTCTGCTTCTTCTGCTTCACCCTCCTGACTTCACATTCTCCTTCTCCTTCTTCTACTTCTTCTGATTCACCCTCCAGACTTCACCTACTCCTTCTCCTTCTTCTGCTTCTTCTGCTTCACCCTCCAGACTTCACCTTCTCCTTCTCCTTCTTCTGCTTCTTCTGCTTCGCCCTCCAGACTTCACCTTCTCCTTCTCCTTCTTCTGCTTCTTCTGCTTCACTCTCCTGACTTCACCTTCTCCTTCTCCTTCTTCTACTTCTTCTGATTCACCCTCCAGACTTCACCCTCTCCTTCTCCTTCTTCTGCTTCTTCTGCTTCACCCTCCAGACTTCACCTTCTCTTTCTCCTTCTTCTGCTTCTTCTGCTGCACCCTCCAGACTTCACCTTCTCCTTCTCCTTCTTCTGCTTCTTCTGATTCACCCTCCAGACTTCACCTTCTCCTTCTCCTTCTTCTACTTCTTCTGATCCACCCTCCTGACTTCACCTTCTTCTTCTCCTTCTTCTGCTTCTTCTGCTTCACCCTCCAGACTTCACCTTCTCCTTCTCCTTCTTCTGCTTCTTCTGCCTCACCCACCAGACTTCACCTTCTCCTTCTCCTTCTTCTGCTTCTTCTGCTTCACCCTCCTGACTTCACCTTCTCCTTCTTCTACCTCTTCTGATTCACTCTCCAGACTTCACCTTCTCCTTCTCCTTCTTCTGCTTCTTCTGATTCACCCTCCAGACTTCACCTTCTCCTTCTCCTTATTCTGCTTCTTCTGATTCACCCTCCAGACTTCACCTTCTCCTTCTCGTTATTCTGCTTCTTCTAATTCAACCTCCAGACTTCACCTTCTCCTTCTCCTTCTTCTGCTTCTTCTGATTCACCCTCCAGACTATACCTTCTCCTTCTCCTTCTTCTACTTCTTCTGATCCACCCTCCTGACTTCACCTTCTCCTTCTCCTTCTTCTGCTTCTTCTGAATCACCCTCCTGGCTTCACCTTCTCCTTCTCCTTCTTCTACTTCTTCTGATTCACCCTCCTGACTTCACCTTCTCCTTCTCCTTCTTCTCCTTCTACTGCTTCACCCTCCAGATTTCACCTTCTCCTTCTCCTTCTTCTACCTCTTCTGATTCACCCTCCAGACTTCACCTTCTCCTTCTCCTTCTTCTGCTTCTGCTGATTCACCCTCCAGACTTCACCTTCTCCTTCTCCTTATTCTGCTTCTTCTGATTCACCCTCCAGACTTCACCTTCTCCTTCTCGTTATTCTGCTTCTTCTGATTCAACCTCCAGACTTCACCTTCTCCTTCTCCTTCTTCTGCTTCTTCTGATTCACCCTCCAGACTTCACCTTCTCCTTCTCCTTCTTCTGTTTCTTCTGATTCGCCCTCCAGACTTCAACTTCTCCTTCTCCTTCTTCTGCTTCTTCTGATTCACCCTCCTGACTTCACCTTCTCCTTCTCCTTCTTCTACTTCTTCTGATTCACCCTCCTGACTTCACCTTCTCCTTCTCCTTCTTCTACTTCTTCTGATTCACCCTCCAGACTTCACCTTCTCCTTCTCCTTCTTCTTCTTCTTCTGATTCACCCTCCAGACTTCACCTTCTCATTCTCCTTCTTCTGCTTCTTCTGCTGCGCCCTCCAGACTTCACCTTCTCCTTCTCCTTCTTCTGCTTCTTCTGCTTCACACTCCAGACTTCACCTTCTCCTTCTCCTTCTTCTGCTTCTTCTGCTGCGCCCTCCAGGCTTCACCTTCTCCTTCTCCTTCTTCTGCTTCTTCTGCTTCACTGTCCTGACTTCACCTTCTCCTTCTCCTTCTTCTACTTCTTCTGCTACACCCCCTGACTTCACCTGCTCCTTCTCCTTCTTCTGCTTCTTCTGATTCACCCTCCTAAATTCACCTTCTCCTTCTCCTTCTTCTGCTTCTTCTGATTCACCCTCCTGACTTCACCTTCTCCTTCTCCTTCTTCTGCTTCTTCTGATTCACCCTCCAGACTTCACCTTCTCCTTCTCCTTCTTCTGCTTCTTCTGATTCACCCTCCAGACTTCACCTTCTCCTTCTCCTTCTTCTGCTTCTTCTGCTTCACCCTCCAGACTTCACCTTCTCCTTCTCCTTCTTCTGCTTCTTCTGCTTCACCCTCCTGACTTCACCTTCTCCTTCTCCTTCTTCTACTTCTTCTGATTCACCCTCCAGACTTCACCTACTCCTTCTCCTTCTTCTGCTTCTTCTGCTTCACCCTCCAGACTTCACCTTCTCCTTCTCCTTCTTCTGCTTCTTCTGCTTCGCCCTCCAGACTTCACCTTCTCCTTCTCCTTCTTCTGCTTCTTCTGCTTCACTCTCCTGACTTCACCTTCTCCTTCTCCTTCTTCTACTTCTTCTGATTCACCCTCCAGACTTCACCCTCTCCTTCTCCTTCTTCTGCTTCTTCTGCTTCACCCTCCAGACTTCACCTTCTCTTTCTCCTTCTTCTGCTTCTTCTGCTGCACCCTCCAGACTTCACCTTCTCCTTCTCCTTCTTCTGCTTCTTCTGATTCACCCTCCAGACTTCACCTTCTCCTTCTCCTTCTTCTACTTCTTCTGATCCACCCTCCTGACTTCACCTTCTCCTTCTCCTTCTTCTGCTTCTTCTGCTTCACCCTCCAGACTTCACCTTCTCCTTCTCCTTCTTCTGCTTCTTCTGCCTCACCCACCAGACTTCACCTTCTCCTTCTCCTTCTTCTGCTTCTTCTGCTTCACCCTCCTGACTTCACCTTCTCCTTCTCCTTCTTCTACCTCTTCTGATTCACTCTCCAGACTTCACCTTCTCCTTCTCCTTCTTCTGCTTCTTCTGATTCACCCTCCAGACTTCACCTTCTCCTTCTCCTTCTTCTACTTCTTCTGATTCACCCTCCAGACTTCACCCTCTCCTTCTCCTTCTTCTGCTTCTTCTGCTTCACCCTCCAGACTTCACCTCTTTCTCCTTCTTCTGCTTCTTCTGCTGCACCCTCCAGACTTCACCTTCTCCTTCTCCTTCTTCTGCTTCTTCTGATTCACCCTCCAGACTTCACCTTCTCCTTCTCCTTCTTCTACTTCTTCTGATCCACCCTCCTGACTTCACCTTCTCCTTCTCCTTCTTCTGCTTCTTCTGCTTCACCCTCCAGACTTCACCTTCTCCTTCTCCTTCTTCTGCTTCTTCTGCCTCACCCACCAGACTTCACCTTCTCCTTCTCCTTCTTCTGCTTCTTCTGCTTCACCCTCCTGACTTCACATTCTCCTTCTCCTTCTTCTACCTCTTCTGATTCACTCTCCAGACTTCACCTTCTCCTTCTCCTTCTTCTGCTTCTTCTGATTCACCCTCCAGACTTCACCTTCTCCTTCTCCTTATTCTGCTTCTTCTGATTCACCCTCCAGACTTCACCTTCTCCTTCTCGTTATTCTGCTTCTTCTAATTCAACCTCCAGACTTCACCTTCTCCTTCTCCTTCTTCTGCTTCTTCTGATTCACCCTCCAGACTATACCTTCTCCTTCTCCTTCTTCTACTTCTTCTGATCCACCCTCCTGACTTCACCTTCTCCTTCTCCTTCTTCTGCTTCTTCTGATTCACCCTCCTGGCTTCACCTTCTCCTTCTCCTTCTTCTACTTCTTCTGATTCACCCTCCTGACTTCACCTTCTCCTTCTCCTTCTTCTCCTTCTTCTGCTTCACCCTCCAGATTTCACCTTCTCCTTCTCCTTCTTCTACCTCTTCTGATTCACCCTCCAGACTTCACCTTCTCCTTCTCCTTCTTCTGCTTCTTCTGATTCACCCTCCAGACTTCACCTTCTCCTTCTCCTTATTCTGCTTCTTCTGATTCACCCTCCAGACTTCACCTTCTCCTTCTCGTTATTCTGCTTCTTCTGATTCAACCTCCAGACTTCACCTTCTCCTTCTCCTTCTTCTGCTTCTTCTGATTCACCCTCCAGACTTCACCTTCTCCTTCTCCTTCTTCTGTTTCTTCTGATTCGCCCTCCAGACTTCAACTTCTCCTTCTCCTTCTTCTGCTTCTTCTGATTCACCCTCCTGACTTCACCTTCTCCTTCTCCTTCTTCTACTTCTTCTGATTCACCCTCCTGACTTCACCTTCTCCTTCTCCTTCTTCTACTTCTTCTGATTCACCCTCCAGACTTCACCTTCTCCTTCTCCTTATTCTGCTTCTTCTGATTCACCCTCCAGACTTCACCTTCTCCTTCTCGTTATTCTGCTTCTTCTGATTCAACCTCCAGACTTCACCTTCTCCTTCTCCTTCTTCTGCTTCTTCTGATTCACCCTCCAGACTTTACCTTCTCCTTCTCCTTCTTCTGTTTCTTCTGATTCGCCCTCCAGACTTCAACTTCTCCTTCTCCTTCTTCTGCTTCTTCTGATTCACCCTCCTGACTTCACCTTCTCCTTCTCCTTCTTCTACTTCTTCTGATTCACCCTCCTGACTTCGCCTTCTCCTTCTCCTTCTTCTACTTCTTCTGATTCACCCTCCAGACTTCACCTTCTCCTTCTCCTTCTTCTTCTTCTTCTGATTCACCCTCCAGACTTCACCTTCTCATTCTCCTTCTTCTGCTTCTTCTGCTGCGCCCTCCAGACTTCACCTTCTCCTTCTCCTTCTTCTGCTTCTTCTGCTTCACACTCCAGACTTCACCTTCTCCTTTTCCTTCTTCTGCTTCTTCTGCTGCGCCCTCCAGGCTTCACCTTCTCCTTCTCCTTCTTCTGCTTCTTCTGCTTCACCGTCCTGACTTCACCTTCTCCTTCTCCTTCTTCTACTTCTTCTGCTACACCCCCCTGACTTCACCTGCTCCTTCTCCTTCTTCTGCTTCTTCTGATTCACCCTCCTAAATTCACCTTCTCCTTCTCCTTCTTCTGCTTCTTCTGATTCACCCTCCTGACTTCACCTTCTCCTTCTCCTTCTTCTGCTTCTTCTGATTCACCCTCCAGACTTCACCTTCTCCTTCTCCTTCTTCTGCTTCTTCTGATTCACCCACCAGACTTCACCTTCTCCTTCTCCTTCTTCTGCTTCTTCTGCTTCACCCTCCAGACTTCACCTTCTCCTTCTCCTTCTTCTGCTTCTTCTGCTTCACCCTCCTGACTTCACATTCTCCTTCTCCTTCTTCTACTTCTTCTGATTCACCCTCCAGACTTCACCTACTCCTTCTCCTTCTTCTGCTTCTTCTGCTTCACCCTCCAGACTTCACCTTCTCCTTCTCCTTCTTCTGCTTCTTCTGCTTCGCCCTCCAGACTTCACCTTCTCCTTCTCCTTCTTCTGCTTCTTCTGCTTCACTCTCCTGACTTCACCTTCTCCTTCTCCTTCTTCTACTTCTTCTGATTCACCCTCCAGACTTCACCCTCTCCTTCTCCTTCTTCTGCTTCTTCTGCTTCACCCTCCAGACTTCACCTTCTCTTTCTCCTTCTTCTGCTTCTTCTGCTGCACCCTCCAGACTTCACCTTCTCCTTCTCCTTCTTCTGCTTCTTCTGATTCACCCTCCAGACTTCACCTTCTCCTTCTCCTTCTTCTACTTCTTCTGATCCACCCTCCTGACTTCACCTTCTCCTTCTCCTTCTTCTGCTTCTTCTGCTTCACCCTCCAGACTTCACCTTCTCCTTCTCCTTCTTCTGCTTCTTCTGCCTCACCCACCAGACTTCACCTTCTCCTTCTCCTTCTTCTGCTTCTTCTGCTTCACCCTCCTGACTTCACCTTCTCCTTCTTCTACCTCTTCTGATTCACTCTCCAGACTTCACCTTCTCCTTCTCCTTCTTCTGCTTCTTCTGATTCACCCTCCAGACTTCACCTTCTCCTTCTCCTTATTCTGCTTCTTCTGATTCACCCTCCAGACTTCACCTTCTCCTTCTCGTTATTCTGCTTCTTCTAATTCAACCTCCAGACTTCACCTTCTCCTTCTCCTTCTTCTGCTTCTTCTGATTCACCCTCCAGACTATACCTTCTCCTTCTCCTTCTTCTAATTCTTCTGATCCACCCTCCTGACTTCACCTTCTCCTTCTCCTTCTTCTGCTTCTTCTGAATCACCCTCCTGGCTTCACCTTCTCCTTCTCCTTCTTCTACTTCTTCTGATTCACCCTCCTGACTTCACCTTCTCCTTCTCCTTCTTCTCCTTCTACTGCTTCACCCTCCAGATTTCACCTTCTCCTTCTCCTTCTTCTACCTCTTCTGATTCACCCTCCAGACTTCACCTTCTCCTTCTCCTTCTTCTGCTTCTGCTGATTCACCCTCCAGACTTCACCTTCTCCTTCTCCTTATTCTGCTTCTTCTGATTCACCCTCCAGACTTCACCTTCTCCTTCTCGTTATTCTGCTTCTTCTGATTCAACCTCCAGACTTCACCTTCTCCTTCTCCTTCTTCTGCTTCTTCTGATTCACCCTCCAGACTTCACCTTCTCCTTCTCCTTCTTCTGTTTCTTCTGATTCGCCCTCCAGACTTCAACTTCTCCTTCTCCTTCTTCTGCTTCTTCTGATTCACCCTCCTGACTTCACCTTCTCCTTCTCCTTCTTCTACTTCTTCTGATTCACCCTCCTGACTTCACCTTCTCCTTCTCCTTCTTCTACTTCTTCTGATTCACCCTCCAGACTTCACCTTCTCCTTCTCCTTCTTCTTCTTCTTCTGATTCACCCTCCAGACTTCACCTTCTCATTCTCCTTCTTCTGCTTCTTCTGCTGCGCCCTCCAGACTTCACCTTCTCCTTCTCCTTCTTCTGCTTCTTCTGCTTCACACTCCAGACTTCACCTTCTCCTTCTCCTTCTTCTGCTTCTTCTGCTGCGCCCTCCAGGCTTCACCTTCTCCTTCTCCTTCTTCTGCTTCTTCTGCTTCACTGTCCTGACTTCACCTTCTCCTTCTCCTTCTTCTACTTCTTCTGCTACACCCCCTGACTTCACCTGCTCCTTCTCCTTCTTCTGCTTCTTCTGATTCACCCTCCTAAATTCACCTTCTCCTTCTCCTTCTTCTGCTTCTTCTGATTCACCCTCCTGACTTCACCTTCTCCTTCTCCTTCTTCTGCTTCTTCTGATTCACCCTCCAGACTTCACCTTCTCCTTCTCCTTCTTCTGCTTCTTCTGATTCACCCTCCAGACTTCACCTTCTCCTTCTCCTTCTTCTGCTTCTTCTGCTTCACCCTCCAGACTTCACCTTCTCCTTCTCCTTCTTCTGCTTCTTCTGCTTCACCCTCCTGACTTCACCTTCTCCTTCTCCTTCTTCTACTTCTTCTGATTCACCCTCCAGACTTCACCTACTCCTTCTCCTTCTTCTGCTTCTTCTGCTTCACCCTCCAGACTTCACCTTCTCCTTCTCCTTCTTCTGCTTCTTCTGCTTCGCCCTCCAGACTTCACCTTCTCCTTCTCCTTCTTCTGCTTCTTCTGCTTCACTCTCCTGACTTCACCTTCTCCTTCTCCTTCTTCTACTTCTTCTGATTCACCCTCCAGACTTCACCCTCTCCTTCTCCTTCTTCTGCTTCTTCTGCTTCACCCTCCAGACTTCACCTTCTCTTTCTCCTTCTTCTGCTTCTTCTGCTGCACCCTCCAGACTTCACCTTCTCCTTCTCCTTCTTCTGCTTCTTCTGATTCCCCCTCCAGACTTCACCTTCTCCTTCTCCTTCTTCTACTTCTTCTGATCCACCCTCCTGACTTCACCTTCTCCTTCTCCTTCTTCTGCTTCTTCTGCTTCACCCTCCAGACTTCACCTTCTCCTTCTCCTTCTTCTGCTTCTTCTGCCTCACCCACCAGACTTCACCTTCTCCTTCTCCTTCTTCTGCTTCTTCTGCTTCACCCTCCTGACTTCACCTTCTCCTTCTCCTTCTTCTACCTCTTCTGATTCACTCTCCAGACTTCACCTTCTCCTTCTCCTTCTTCTGCTTCTTCTGATTCACCCTCCAGACTTCACCTTCTCCTTCTCCTTATTCTGCTTCTTCTGATTCACCCTCCAGACTTCACCTTCTCCTTCTCGTTATTCTGCTTCTTCTAATTCAACCTCCAGACTTCACCTTCTCCTTCTCCTTCTTCTGCTTCTTCTGATTCACCCTCCAGACTATACCTTCTCCTTCTCCTTCTTCTACTTCTTCTGATCCACCCTCCTGACTTCACCTTCTCCTTCTCCTTCTTCTGCTTCTTCTGAATCACCCTCCTGGCTTCACCTTCTCCTTCTCCTTCTTCTACTTCTTCTGATTCACCCTCCTGACTTCACCTTCTCCTTCTCCTTCTTCTCCTTCTACTGCTTCACCCTCCAGATTTCACCTTCTCCTTCTCCTTCTTCTACCTCTTCTGATTCACCCTCCAGACTTCACCTTCTCCTTCTCCTTCTTCTGCTTCTTCTGATTCACCCTCCAGACTTCACCTTCTCCTTCTCCTTATTCTGCTTCTTCTGATTCACCCTCCAGACTTCACCTTCTCCTTCTCGTTATTCTGCTTCTTCTGATTCAACCTCCAGACTTCACCTTCTCCTTCTCCTTCTTCTGCTTCTTCTGATTCACCCTCCAGACTTCACCTTCTCCTTCTCCTTCTTCTGTTTCTTCTGATTCGCCCTCCAGACTTCAACTTCTCCTTCTCCTTCTTCTGCTTCTTCTGATTCACCCTCCTGACTTCACCTTCTCCTTCTCCTTCTTCTACTTCTTCTGATTCACCCTCCTGACTTCACCTTCTCCTTCTCCTTCTTCTACTTCTTCTGATTCACCCTCCAGACTTCACCTTCTCCTTCTCCTTCTTCTTCTTCTTCTGATTCACCCTCCAGACTTCACCTTCTCATTCTCCTTCTTCTGCTTCTTCTGCTGCGCCCTCCAGACTTCACCTTCTCCTTCTCCTTCTTCTGCTTCTTCTGCTTCACACTCCAGACTTCACCTTCTCCTTCTCCTTCTTCTGCTTCTTCTGCTGCGCCCTCCAGGCTTCACCTTCTCCTTCTCCTTCTTCTGCTTCTTCTGCTTCACTGTCCTGACTTCACCTTCTCCTTCTCCTTCTTCTACTTCTTCTGCTACACCCCCTGACTTCACCTGCTCCTTCTCCTTCTTCTGCTTCTTCTGATTCACCCTCCTAAATTCACCTTCTCCTTCTCCTTCTTCTGCTTCTTCTGATTCACCCTCCTGACTTCACCTTCTCCTTCTCCTTCTTCTGCTTCTTCTGATTCACCCTCCAGACTTCACCTTCTCCTTCTCCTTCTTCTGCTTCTTCTGATTCACCCTCCAGACTTCACCTTCTCCTTCTCCTTCTTCTGCTTCTTCTGCTTCACCCTCCAGACTTCACCTTCTCCTTCTCCTTCTTCTGCTTCTTCTGCTTCACCCTCCTGAATTCACCTTCTCCTTCTCCTTCTTCTACTTCTTCTGATTCACCCTCCAGACTTCACCTACTCCTTCTCCTTCTTCTGCTTCTTCTGCTTCACCCTCCAGACTTCACCTTCTCCTTCTCCTTCTTCTGCTTCTTCTGCTTCGCCCTCCAGACTTCACCTTCTCCTTCTCCTTCTTCTGCTTCTTCTGCTTCACTCTCCTGACTTCACCTTCTCCTTCTCCTTCTTCTACTTCTTCTGATTCACCCTCCAGACTTCACCCTCTCCTTCTCCTTCTTCTGCTTCTTCTGCTTCACCCTCCAGACTTCACCTTCTCTTTCTCCTTCTTCTGCTTCTTCTGCTGCGCCCTCCAGACTTCACCTTCTCCTTCTCCTTCTTCTGCTTCTTCTGATTCACCCTCCAGACTTCACCTTCTCCTTCTCCTTCTTCTACTTCTTCTGATCCACCCTCCTGACTTCACCTTCTCCTTCTCCTTCTTCTGCTTCTTCTGCTTCACCCTCCAGACTTCACCTTCTCCTTCTCCTTCTTCTGCTTCTTCTGCTTCACCCACCAGACTTCACCTTCTCCTTCTCCTTCTTCTGCTTCTTCTGCTTCACCCTCCTGACTTCACCTTCTCCTTCTCCTTCTTCTACCTCTTCTGATTCACCCTCCAGACTTCACCTTCTCCTTCTCCTTCTTCTGCTTCTTCTGATTCACCCTCCAGACTTCACCTTCTCCTTCTCCTTATTCTGCTTCTTCTGATTCACCCTCCAGACTTCACCTTCTCCTTCTCGTTATTCTGCTTCTTCTGATTCAACCTCCAGACTTCACCTTCTCCTTCTCCTTCTTCTGCTTCTTCTGATTCACCCTCCTGACTTCACCTTCTCCTCCTCCTTCTTCTCCTTCTTCTGCTTCACCCTCCAGACTTCACCTTCTCCTTCTCCTTCTTCTACCTCTTCTGATTCACCCTCCAGACTTCACCTTCTCCTTCTCCTTCTTCTACTTCTTCTGATTCACCCTCCAGACTTCACCTTCTCCTTCTCCTTCTTCTACTTCTTCTGATTCACCCTCCAGACTTCACCTTCTCCTTCTCCTTCTTCTGCTTCTTCTGTTTCACCCTCCAGACTTCACCTTCTCCTTCTCCTTCTTCTACTTCTTCTGATTCACCCTCCAGACTTCACCTTCTCCTTCTCCTTCTTCTACTTCTTCTGATTCACCCTCCAGTCTTCACATTCTCCTTCTCCTTCTTCTGTTTCTTCTGCTTCAGCCTCCAGACTTCACCTTCTCCTTCTCTTTCTTCTGATTCTTCTGATTCACCCTCCAGACTTCACCTTCTCCTTCTCCTTCTTCTGATTCTTCTGATTCACCCTCCAGACTTCACCTTCTCCTTCTCCTTCTTCTGCTTCTTCTGATTCACCCTCCTGGCTTCACCTTCTCCTTCTCCTTCTTCTACTTCTTCTGATTCACCCTCCTGACTTCACCTTCTCCTTCTCCTTCTTCTCCTTCTTCTGCTTCACCCTCCAGACTTCACCTTCTCCTTCTCCTCCTTCTACCTCTTCTGATTCACCCTCCAGACTTCACCTTCTCCTTCTCCTTCTTCTGCTTCTTCTGATTCACCCTCTAGACTTCACCTTCTCCTTCTCCTTATTCTGCTTCTTCTGATTCACCCTCCAGACTTCACCTTCTCCTTCTCGTTATTCTGCTTCTTCTGATTCAACCTCCAGACTTCACCTTCTCCTTCTCCTTCTTCTGCTTCTTCTGATTCACCCTCCAGACTTCACCTTCTCCTTCTCCTTCTTCTGTTTCTTCTGATTCGCCCTCCAGACTTCACCTTCTCCTTCTCCTTCTTCTGCTTCTTCTGATTCACCCTCCTGACTTCACCTTCTCCTTCTCCTTCTTCTACTTCTTCTGATTCACCCTCCTGACTTCACCTTCTCCTTCTCCTTCTTCTACTTCTTCTGATTCACCCTCCAGACTTCACCTTCTCCTTCTCCTTCTTCTGCTTCTTCTGATTCACCCTCCAGACTTCACCTTCTCATTCTCCTTCTTCTGCTTCTTCTGCTGCGCCCTCCAGACTTCACCTTCTCCTTCTCCTTCTTCTGCTTCTTCTGTTTCACACTCCAGACTTCACCTTCTCCTTCTCCTTCTTCTGCTTCTTCTGCTGCGCCCTCCAGGCTTCACCTTCTCCTTCTCCTTCTTCTGCTTCTTCTGCTTCACCGTCCTGACTTCACCTTCTCCTTCTCCTTCTTCTACTTCTTCTGCTACACCTCCCTGACTTCACCTGCTCCTTCTCCTTCTTCTGCTTCTTCTGATTCACCCTCCTAAATTCACCTTCTCCTTCTCCTTCTTCTGCTTCTTCTGATTCACCCTCCTGACTTCACCTTCTCCTTCTCCTTCTTCTACTTCTTCTGATTCACCCTCCAGACTTCACCTTCTCCTTCTCCTTCTTCTACTTCTTCTGATTCACCCTCCAGACTTCACCTTCTCCTTCTCCTTCTTCTACTTCTTCTGATTCATCCTCCAGACTTCACCTTCTCCTTCTCCTTCTTCTGCTTCTTCTGATTCACCCTCCAGACTTCACCTTCTCCTTCTCCTTATTCTGCTTCTTCTGATTCACCCTCCAGACTTCACCTTCTCCTTCTCCTTCTTCTGCTTCTTCTGATTCACCCTCCAGACTTCACCTTCTCCTTCTCCTTCTTCTGCTTCTTCTGATTCACCCTCCAGACTTCACCTTCTCCTTCTCCTTCTTCTACTTCTTCCGATTCACCCTCCAGACTTCATCTTCTCCTTCTCCTTCTTCTGCTTCTTCTGATTCACCCTCCAGACTTCACCTTCTCCTTCTCCTTCGTCTACTTCTTCTGATTCACCCTCCAGACTACACCTTCTCCTTCTCCTTCTTCTACTTCTTCTGATTCACCCTCCAGACTTCACCTTCTCCTTCTCCTTCTTCTGTTTCTTCTGATTCACCCTCCAGACTTCACCTTCTCCTTCTCCTTCTTCTACTTCTTCTGATTCAACCTCCAGACTTCACCTTCTCCTTCTCCTTCGTCTACTTCTTCTGATTCACCCTCCAGACTACACCTTCTCCTTCTCCTTCTTCTACTTCTTCTGATTCACCCTCCAGACTTCACCTTCTCCTTCTCCTTCTTCTGTTTCTTCTGATTCACCCTCCACACTTCACCTTCTCCTTCTCCTTCTTCTGCTTCTTCTGATTCACCCTCCAGACTTCACCTTCTCCTTCTCCTTCTTCTGCTTCTTCTGATTCACCCTCCAGACTTCACCTTCTCCTTCTCCTTCTTCTACTTCTTCTGATTCACCCTCCAGACTTCACCTTCTCCTTCTCCTTCTTCTGCTTCTTCTGATTCACCCTCCAGACTTCACCTTCTCCTTCTCCTTCGTCTACTTCTTCTGATTCACCCTCCAGACTACACCTTCTCCTTCTCCTTCTTCTACTTCTTCTGATACACCCTCCAGACTTCACCTTCTCCTTCTCCTTCTTCTGTTTCTTCTGATTCACCCTCCAGACTTCACCTTCTCCTTCTCCTTCTTCTACTTCTTCTGATTCAGCCTCCAGACTTCACCTTCTCCTTCTCCTTCTTCTACTTCTTCTGATTCACCCTCCAGACTTCATCTTCTCCTTCTCCTTCTTCTCCTTCTTCTGATTCACCCTCCAGACTTCACCTTCTCCTTCTCCTTCTTCTGCTTCTTCTGATTCACCCTCCAGACTTCACCTTCTCCTTCTCCTTCTTCTACTTCTTCTGATTCACCCTCCAGACTTCACCTTCTCCTTCTCCTTCTTCTACTTCTTCTGATTCACCCTCCAGTCTTCACCTTCTCCTTCTCCTTCTTCTGTTTCTTCTGCTTCACCCTCCAGACTTCACCTTCTCCTTCTCTTTCTTCTGCTTCTTCTGATTCACCCTCCAGACTTCACCTTCTCCTTCTCCTTCTTCTGATTCTTCTGATTCACCCTCCAGACTTCACCTTCTCCCTCTCCTTCTTCTGCTTCTTCTGATTCACCCTCCAGACCTCACCTTCTCCTTCTCCTTCTCCTACTTCTTCTGATTCACCCTCCTGACTTCACCTTCTCCTTCTCCTTCATCTACTCCTTCTGCTTCACCCTCCAGACTTCACCTTCTCCTTCTCCTTCTTCTACTTCTTCTGATACACCCTCCAGACTTCACCTTCTCCTTCTCCTTCTTATACTTCTTCTGATACACCCTCCAGACTTCACCTTCTCCTTCTCCTTCTTCTACTTCTTCTGATTCACCCTCCAGACTTCACCTTCTCCTTCTCCTTCTTCTGCTTCTTCTGATTCACCCTCCAGACTTCACCTTCTCCTTCTCCTTATTCTGCTTCTTCTGATTCACCCTCCAGACTTCACCTTCTCCTTCTCCTTCTTCTGCTTCTTCTGATTCACCCTCCAGACTTCACCTTCTCCTTCTCCTTCTTCTGCTTCTTCTGATTCACCCTCCAGACTTCACCTTCTCCTTCTCCTTCTTCTACTTCTTCTGATTCACCCTCCAGACTTCACCTTCTCCTTCTCCTTTTTCTGCTTCTTCTGATTCACCCTCCAGGCTTCACCTTCTCCTTCTCCTTCGTCTACTTCTTCTGATTCACCCTCCAGACTACACCTTCTCCTTCTCCTTCTTCTACTTCTTCTGATTCACCCTCCAGACTTCACCTTCTCCTTCTCCTTCTTCTGTTTCTTCTGATTCACCCTCCAGACTTCATCTTCTCCTTCTCCTTCTTCTACTTCTTCTGATTCACCCTCCAGACTTCACCTTCTCCTTCTCCTTCTTCTACTTCTTCTGATTCACCCTCCAGACTTCATCTTCTCCTTCTCCTTCTTCTGCTTCTTCTGATTCACCCTCCAGACTTCACCTTCTCCTTCTCCTTCTTCTGCTTCTTCTGATTCACCCTCCAGACTTCAACTTCTCCTTCTCCTTCTTCCACTTCTTCTGATTCACCCTCCAGACTTCACCTTCTCCTTCTCCTTCTTCTACTTCTTCTGATTCACCCTCCAGTCTTCACCTTCTCCTTCTCCTTTTTTTGTTTCTTCTGCTTCACCCTCCAGACTTCACCTTCTCCTTCTCCTTCTTCTGCTTCTTCTGATTCACCCTCCTGACTTCACCTTCTCCTTCTCCTTCTTCTACTTCTTCTGATTCACCCTCCTGACTTCACCTTCTCCTTCTCCTTCTTCTACTTCTTCTGATTCACCCTCCAGACTTCACCTTCTCCTTCTCCTTCTTCTACTTCTTCTGATTCACCCTCCAGACTTCATCTTCTCCTTCTCCTTCTTCTGCTTCTTCTGATTCACCCTCCAGACTTCACCTTCTCCTTCTCCTTCTTCTGCTTCTTCTGATTCACCCTCCAGACTTCAACTTCTCCTTCTCCTTCTTCCACTTCTTCTGATTCACCCTCCAGACTTCACCTTCTCCTTCTCCTTCTTCTACGTCTTCTGATTCACCCTCCAGTCTTCATCTTCTCCTTCTCCTTTTTTTGTTTCTTCTGCTTCACCCTCCAGACTTCGCCTTCTCCTTCTCTTTCCTCTGCTTCTTCTGATTCACCCTCCAGACTTCACCTTCTCCTTCTCCTTCTTCTGATTCTTCTGATTCACCCTCCAGTCTTCACCTTCTCCTTCTCCTTCTTCTGTTTCTTCTGCTTCACCCTCCAGACTTCACCTTCTCCTTCTCTTTCTTCTGCTTCTTCTGATTCACCCTCCAGACTTCACCTTCTACTTCTCCTTCTTCTGATTCTTCTGATTCACCCTCCAGACTTCACCTTCTCCTTCTCCTTCTTCTGCTTCTTCTGATTCACCCTCCTGACTTCACCTTCTCCTTCTTCTTCTTCTACTTCTTCTGATTCACCCTCCTGACTTCACCTTCTCCTTCTCCTTCTTCTACTTCTTCTGCTTCACCCTCCAGACTTCACCTTCTCCTTCTCCTTCTTCTACTTCTTCTGATTCACCCTCCAGACTTCATCTTCTCCTTCTCCTTATTCTGCTTCTTCTGATTCACCCTCCAGACTTCACCTTCTCCTTCTCCTTCCTCTGCTTCTTCTGATTCACCCTCCAGACTTCACCTTCTCCTTCTCCTTCTTCTGATTCTTCTGATTCACCCTCCAGACTTCACCTTCAACTTCTCCTTCTTCTGCTTCTTCTGATTCACCCTCCTGACTTCACCTTCTCCTTCTTCTACTTCTTCTGCTTCACCCTCCAGACTTCACCTTCTCCTTCTCCTTCTTCTACTTCTTCTGATTCACCCTCCAGACTTCACCTTCTCCTTCTCCTTCTTCTGCTTCTTCTGATTCACCCTCCAGACTTCACCTTCTCCTTCTCCTTATTCTGCTTCTTCTGATTCACCCTCTAGACTTCACCTTCTCCTTCTCCTTCTTCTGCTTCTTCTGATTCACACTCCAGACTTCACCTTCTCCTTCTCCTTCTTCTACTTCTTCTGATTCATCCTCCAGACTTCACCTTCTCCTTCTCTTTCTTCTGCTTCTTCTGATTCACCCTCCAGACTTGACCTTCTCCTTCTTTTTCTTCTGATTCTTCTGATTCACCCTCCAGACTTCTCCTTCTCCTTCTCCTTCTTCTGCTTCTTCTGATTCACCCTCCTGACTTCACCTTCTCCTTCTCCTTCTTCTACTTCTTCTGATTCACCCTCCTGACTTCACCTTCTCCTTCTCCTTCTTCTACTTCTTCTGCTTCACCCTCCAGACTTCACCTTCTCCTTCTCCTTATTCTACTTCTTCTGATTCACCCTCCAGACTTGACCTTCTCCTTCTCCTTCTTCTACGTCTTCTGATTCACCCTCCAGACTTCACCTTCTCCTTCTCCTTCTTCTGCTTCTTCTGCTTCACCGTCCTGACTTCACCTTCTCCTTCTCCTTCTTCTACTTCTTCTGCTTCATCCCCCTGACATCACCTGCTCCTTCTCCTTCTTCTGGTTCTTCTGATTCACCCTCCTAACTTCACCTTCTCCTTCTCCTTCTTCTGCTTCTTCTGATTCACCCTCCTGACTTCACCTTCTCCTTCTCCTTCTTCTGCTTCTTCTGATTCACCCTCCAGACTTCACCTTCTCCTTCTCTTTCTTCTGCTTCTTCTGATTCACCCTCCAGACTTCACCTTCTCCTTCTCCTTCTTCTGATTCTTCTGATTCACCCTCCAGACTTCACCTTCTCCTTCTCCTTCTTCTGCTTCTTCTGATTCACCCTCCTGACTTCACCATCTCCTTCTCCTTCTTCTACTTCTTCTGATTCACCCTCCTGACTTCACCTTCTCCTTCTCCTTCTTCTACTTCTTCTGCTTCACCCTCCAGACTTCACCTTCTCCTTCTCCTTCTTCTACTTCTTCTGATTCACCCTCCAGACATCACCTTCTCCTTCTCCTTCTTTTGCTTCTTCTGCTTCACACTCCAGACTTCACCTTCTCCTTCTCCTTCTTCTGCTTCTTCTGATTCACCCTCCTTACTTCACCTTCTCCTTCTCCTTCTTCTGCTTCTTCTGATTCACCCTCCTGACTTCACCTTCTCCTTCTCCTTATTCTGCTTCTTCTGTTTCACCCTCCAGACTTCACCTTCTCCTTCTCCTTCTTCTGCTTCTTCTGATTCACCCTCCAGACTTCACCTTCTCCTTCTCCTTCTTCTGCTTCTTCTGATTCACCCTCCAGACTTCACCTTCTCCTTCTCCTTCTTCTACTTCTTCTGATTCACCCTCCAGACTTCACCTTCTCCTTCTCCTTCTTCTGCTTCTTCTGGTTCACCCTCCAGACTTCACCTTCTCCTTCTCCTTCGTCTACTTCTTCTGATTCACCCTCCAGACTACACCTCCTCCTTCTCCTTCTTCTACTTCTTCTGATTCACCCTCCAGACTTCACCTTCTCCTTCTCCTTCTTCTGTTTCTTCTGATTCACCCTCCAGACTTCACCTTCTCCTTCTCCTTCTTCTACTTCTTCTGATTCACCCTCCAGACTTCACCTTCTCCTTCTCCTTCTTCTACTTCTTCTGATTCACCCTCCAGACTTCACCTTCTCCTTCTCCTTCTTCTACTTCTTCTGCTTCTCCCTCCAGACTTCACCTTCTCCTTCTCCTTCTTCTGCTTCTTCTGATTCACCCTCCAGACTTCACCTTCTCCTTCTCTTTCTTCTGCTTCTTCTGATTCACCCTCCAGACTTCAAGTTCTCCTTCTCCTTCTTCTGATTCTTCTGATTCACCCTCCAGACTTCACCTTCTCCTTCTCCTTCTTCTGCTTCTTCTGATTCACCCTCCTGACTTCACCTTCTCCTTCTCCTTCTTCTACTTCTTCTGATTCACCCTCCTGACTTCACCTTCTCCTTCTCCTTCTTCTACTTCTTCTGCTTCACCCTCCAGACTTCACCTTCTCCTTCTCCTTCTTCTACTTCTTCTGATTCACCCTCCAGACTTCACCTTCTCCTTCTCCTTCTTTTGCTTCTTCTGCTTCACACTCCAGACTTCACCTTCTCCTTCTCCTTCTTCTGCTTCTTCTGATTCACCCTCCTTACTTCACCTTCTCCTTCTCCTTCTTCTGCTTCTTCTGATTCACCCTCCTGACTTCACCTTCTCCTTCTCCTTATTCTGCTTCTTCTGTTTCACCCTCCAGACTTCACCTTCTCCTTCTCCTTCTTCTGCTTCTTCTGATTCACCCTCCAGACTTCACCTTCTCCTTCTCCTTCTTCTGCTTCTTCTGATTCACCCTCCAGACTTCACCTTCTCCTTCTCCTTCTTCTACTTCTTCTGATTCACCCTCCAGACTTCACCTTCTCCTTCTCCTTCTTCTACTTCTTCTGCTTCTCCCTCCAGACTTCACCTTCTCCTTCTCCTTATTCTGCTTCTTCTGATTCACCCTCCAGACTTCACCTTCTCCTTCTCCTTCTTCTGATTCTTCTGATTCACCCTCCAGACTTCACCTTCTCCTTCTCCTTCTTCTGCTTCTTATGATTCACCCTCCTGACTTCATCTTCTCCTTCTCCTTCTTCTACTTCTTCTGAATCACCCTCCTGACTTCACCTTCTCCTGCTCCTTCTTCTACTTCTTCTGCTTCACCCTCCAGACTTCACCTTCTCCTTGTCCTTCTTCTACTTCTTCTGATTCACCCTTCAGACTTCACCTTCTCCTTCTCCTTTTTCTGCTTCTTCTGATTCACCCTCCAGACTTCACCTTCTCCTTCTCCTTATTCTGCTTCTTCTGATTCACCCTCCAGACTTCAGCTTCTCCTTCTCCTTCTTCTGCTTCTTCTGATTCACCCTCCAGACTTCACCTTCTCCTTCTCCTTCTTCTGCTTCTTCTGATTCACCCTCCAGACTTCACCTTCTCCTTCTCCTTCGTCTACTTCTTCTGATTCACCCTCCAGACTACACCTTCTCCTTCTCCTTCTTCTACTTCTTCTGATTCACCCTCCAGACTTCACCTTCTCCTTCTCCTTCTTCTGTTTCTTCTGATTCACCGTCCAGACTTCACCTTCTCCTTCTCCTTCTTCTACTACTTCTGATTCACCCTCCAGACTTCACCTTCTCCTTCTCCTTCTTCTACTTCTTCTGATTCACCCTCCAGACTTCATCTTCTCCTTCTCCTTCTTCTGCTTCTTCTGATTCACCCTCCAGACTTCACCTTCTCCTTCTCCTTCTTCTGCTTCTTCTGATTCACCCCCCAGACTTCACCTTCTCCTTCTCCTTCTTCTACTTCTTCTGATTCACCCTCCAGACTTCACCTTCTCCTTCTCCTTCTTCTACTTCTTCTGATTCACCCTCCAGTCTTCACCTTCTCCTTCTTCTGTTTCTTCTGCTTCACCCTCCAGACTTCACCTTCTCCTTCTCTTTCTTCTGCTTCTTCTGATTCACCCTCCAGACTTCACCTTCTACTTCTCCTTCTTCTGATTCTTCTGATTCACCCTTCAGACTTCACCTTCTCCTTCTCCTTCTTCTGCTTCATCTGATTCACCCTCCTGACTTCACCTTCTCCTTCTTCTTCTTCTACTTCTTCTGATTCACCCTCCTGACTTCACCTTCTCCTTCTCCTTCTTCTACTTCTTCTGCTTCACCCTCCAGACTTCACCTTCTCCTTCTCCTTCTTCTACTTCTTCTGATTCACCCTCCAGACTTCATCTTCTCCTTCTCCTTCTTCTGCTTCTTCTGATTCACCCTCCAGACTTCATCTTCTCCTTCTCCTTATTCTGCTTCTTCTGATTCACCCTCCAGACTTCACCTTCTCCTTCTCCTTCCTCTGCTTCTTCTGATTCACCCTCCAGACTTCACCTTCTCCTTCTCCTTCTTCTGATTCTTCTGATTCACCCTCCAGACTTCACCTTCACCTTCTCCTTCTTCTGCTTCTTCTGATTCACCCTCCTGACTTCACCTTCTCCTTCTTCTACTTCTTCTGCTTCACCCTCCAGACTTCACCTTCTCCTTCTCCTTCTTCTACTTCTTCTGATTCACCCTCCAGACTTCACCTTCTCCTTCTCCTTCTTCTGCTTCTTCTGATTCACCCTCCAGACTTCACCTTCTCCTTCTCCTTATTCTGCTTCTTCTGATTCACCCTCTAGACTTCACCTTCTCCTTCTCCTTCTTCTGCTTCTTCTGATTCACACTCCAGACTTCACCTTCTCCTTCTCCTTCTTCTACTTCTTCTGATTCACCCTCCAGACTTCACCTTCTCCTTCTCTTTCTTCTGCTTCTTCTGATTCACCCTCCAGACTTGACCTTCTCCTTCTCCTTCTTCTGATTCTTCTGATTCACCCTCCAGACTTCTCCTTCTCCTTCTCCTTCTTCTGCTTCTTCTGATTCACCCTCCTGACTTCACCTTCTCCTTCTCCTTCTTCTACTTCTTCTGATTCACCCTCCTGACTTCACCTTCTCCTTCTCCTTCTTCTACTTCTTCTGCTTCACCCTCCAGACTTCACCTTCTCCTTCTCCTTATTCTACTTCTTCTGATTCACCCTCCAGACTTGACCTTCTCCTTCTCCTTCTTCTACGTCTTCTGATTCACCCTCCAGACTTCACCTTCTCCTTCTCCTTCTTCTGCTTCTTCTGCTTCACCGTCCTGACTTCACCTTCTCCTTCTCCTTCTTCTACTTCTTCTGCTTCATCCCCCTGACATCACCTGCTCCTTCTCCTTCTTCTGGTTCTTCTGATTCACCCTCCTAACTTCACCTTCTCCTTCTCCTTCTTCTGCTTCTTCTGATTCACCCTCCTGACTTCACCTTCTCCTTCTCCTTCTTCTGCTTCTTCTGATTCACCCTCCAGACTTCACCTTCTCCTTCTCTTTCTTCTGCTTCTTCTGATTCACCCTCCAGACTTCACCTTCTCCTTCTCCTTCTTCTGATTCTTCTGATTCACCCTCCAGACTTCACCTTCTCCTTCTCCTTCTTCTGCTTCTTCTGATTCACCCTCCTGACTTCACCATCTCCTTCTCCTTCTTCTACTTCTTCTGATTCACCCTCCTGACTTCACCTTCTCCTTCTCCTTCTTCTACTTCTTCTGCTTCACCCTCCAGACTTCACCTTCTCCTTCTCCTTCTTCTACTTCTTCTGATTCACCCTCCAGACATCACCTTCTCCTTCTCCTTCTTTTGCTTCTTCTGCTTCACACTCCAGACTTCACCTTCTCCTTCTCCTTCTTCTGCTTCTTCTGATTCACCCTCCTTACTTCACCTTCTCCTTCTCCTTCTTCTGCTTCTTCTGATTCACCCTCCTGACTTCACCTTCTCCTTCTCCTTATTCTGCTTCTTCTGTTTCACCCTCCAGACTTCACCTTCTCCTTCTCCTTCTTCTGCTTCTTCTGATTCACCCTCCAGACTTCACCTTCTCCTTCTCGTTCTTCTGCTTCTTCTGATTCACCCTCCAGACTTCACCTTCTCCTTCTCCTTCTTCTACTTCTTCTGATTCACCCTCCAGACTTCACCTTCTCCTTCTCCTTCTTCTGCTTCTTCTGGTTCACCCTCCAGACTTCACCTTCTCCTTCTCCTTCGTCTACTTCTTCTGATTCACCCTCCAGACTACACCTCCTCCTTCTCCTTCTTCTACTTCTTCTGATTCACCCTCCAGACTTCACCTTCTCCTTCTCCTTCTTCTGTTTCTTCTGATTCACCCTCCAGACTTCACCTTCTCCTTCTCCTTCTTCTACTTCTTCTGATTCACCCTCCAGACTTCACCTTCTCCTTCTCCTTCTTCTACTTCTTCTGATTCACCCTCCAGACTTCACCTTCTCCTTCTCCTTCTTCTACTTCTTCTGCTTCTCCCTCCAGACTTCACCTTCTCCTTCTCCTTCTTCTGCTTCTTCTGATTCACCCTCCAGACTTCACCTTCTCCTTCTCTTTCTTCTGCTTCTTCTGATTCACCCTCCAGACTTCAAGTTCTCCTTCTCCTTCTTCTGATTCTTCTGATTCACCCTCCAGACTTCACCTTCTCCTTCTCCTTCTTCTGCTTCTTCTGATTCACCCTCCTGACTTCACCTTCTCCTTCTCCTTCTTCTACTTCTTCTGATTCACCCTCCTGACTTCACCTTCTCCTTCTCCTTCTTCTACTTCTTCTGCTTCACCCTCCAGACTTCACCTTCTCCTTCTCCTTCTTCTACTTCTTCTGATTCACCCTCCAGACTTCACCTTCTCCTTCTCCTTCTTTTGCTTCTTCTGCTTCACACTCCAGACTTCACCTTCTCCTTCTCCTTCTTCTGCTTCTTCTGATTCACCCTCCTTACTTCACCTTCTCCTTCTCCTTCTTCTGCTTCTTCTGATTCACCCTCCTGACTTCACCTTCTCCTTCTCCTTATTCTGCTTCTTCTGTTTCACCCTCCAGACTTCACCTTCTCCTTCTCCTTCTTCTGCTTCTTCTGATTCACCCTCCAGACTTCACCTTCTCCTTCTCCTTCTTCTGCTTCTTCTGATTCACCCTCCAGACTTCACCTTCTCCTTCTCCTTCTTCTACTTCTTCTGATTCACCCTCCAGACTTCACCTTCTCCTTCTCCTTCTTCTACTTCTTCTGCTTCTCCCTCCAGACTTCACCTTCTCCTTCTCCTTCTTCTGCTTCTTCTGATTCACCCTCCAGACTTCACCTTCTCCTTCTCCTTCTTCTGATTCTTCTGATTCACCCTCCAGACTTCACCTTCTCCTTCTCCTTCTTCTGCTTCTTATGATTCACCCTCCTGACTTCATCTTCTCCTTCTCCTTCTTCTACTTCTTCTGATTCACCCTCCTGACTTCACCTTCTCCTGCTCCTTCTTCTACTTCTTCTGCTTCACCCTCCAGACTTCACCTTCTCCTTGTCCTTCTTCTACTTCTTCTGATTCACCCTTCAGACTTCACCTTCTCCTTCTCCTTTTTCTGCTTCTTCTGATTCACCCTCCAGACTTCACCTTCTCCTTCTCCTTATTCTGCTTCTTCTGATTCACCCTCCAGACTTCACCTTCTCCTTCTCCTTCTTCTGCTTCTTCTGATTCACCCTCCAGACTTCACCTTCTCCTTCTCCTTCTTCTGCTTCTTCTGATTCACCCTCCAGACTTCACCTTCTCCTTCTCCTTCGTCTACTTCTTCTGATTCACCCTCCAGACTACACCTTCTCCTTCTCCTTCTTCTACTTCTTCTGATTCACCCTCCAGACTTCACCTTCTCCTTCTCCTTCTTCTGTTTCTTCTGATTCACCGTCCAGACTTCACCTTCTCCTTCTCCTTCTTCTACTACTTCTGATTCACCCTCCAGACTTCACCTTCTCCTTCTCCTTCTTCTACTTCTTCTGATTCACCCTCCAGACTTCATCTTCTCCTTCTCCTTCTTCTGCTTCTTCTGATTCACCCTCCAGACTTCACCTTCTCCTTCTCCTTCTTCTGCTTCTTCTGATTCACCCCCCAGACTTCACCTTCTCCTTCTCCTTCTTCTACTTCTTCTGATTCACCCTCCAGACTTCACCTTCTCCTTCTCCTTCTTCTACTTCTTCTGATTCACCCTCCAGTCTTCACCTTCTCCTTCTTCTGTTTCTTCTGCTTCACCCTCCAGACTTCACCTTCTCCTTCTCTTTCTTCTGCTTCTTCTGATTCACCCTCCAGACTTCACCTTCTACTTCTCCTTCTTCTGATTCTTCTGATTCACCCTTCAGACTTCACCTTCTCCTTCTCCTTCTTCTGCTTCATCTGATTCACCCTCCTGACTTCACCTTCTCCTTCTTCTTCTTCTACTTCTTCTGATTCACCCTCCTGACTTCACCTTCTCCTTCTCCTTCTTCTACTTCTTCTGCTTCACCCTCCAGACTTCACCTTCTCCTTCTCCTTCTTCTACTTCTTCTGATTCACCCTCCAGACTTCATCTTCTCCTTCTCCTTCTTCTGCTTCTTCTGATTCACCCTCCAGCCTTCACCTTCTCCTTCTCCTTATTCTGCTTCTTCTGATTCACCCTCCAGACTTCACCTTCTCCTTCTCCTTATACTGCTTCTTCTGATTCACCCTCCAGACTTCACCTTCTCCTTCTCCTTCCTCTGCTTATTCTGATTCACCCTCCAGACTTCACCTTCTCCTTCTCCTTCTTCTGATTCTTCTGATTCACCCTCCAGACTTCACCTTCTCCTTCTCCTTCTTCTGCTTCTTCTGATTCACCCTCCTGACTTCACCTTCTCCTTCTCCTTCTTCTACTTCTTCTGATTCACCCTCCTGACTTCACCTTCTCCTTCTCCTTCTTCTACTTCTTCTGCTTCACACTCCAGACTTCACCTTCTCCTTCTCCTTCTTCTACTTCTTCTGATTCACCCTCCAGACTTCACCTTC
The DNA here is from genome assembly GCF_052327205.1 of Somniosus microcephalus. Lineage (NCBI taxonomy): Eukaryota > Metazoa > Chordata > Chondrichthyes > Squaliformes > Somniosidae > Somniosus > Somniosus microcephalus. The sequence goes on along the minus strand of NW_028225397.1, from coordinate 387,534 downwards.
TCCTTCTCCTTCTTCTGCTTCTTCTGATTCACCCTCCAGACTTCACCTTCTCCTTCTCCTTCTTCTGCTTCTTCTGATTCACCCTCTAGACTTCACCTTCTCCTTCTCCTTCTTCTGCTTCTTCTGATTCAGACTCCAGACTTCACCTTCTCCTTCTCCTTCTTCTACTTCTTCTGATTCACCCTCCAGACTTCACCTTCTCCTTCTCTTTCTTCTGCTTCTTCTGATTCACCCTCCAGACTTCACCTTCTCCTTCTCCTTCTTCTGGTTCTTCTGATTCACCCTCCAGACTTCACCTTCTCCTTCTCCTTCTTCTGCTTCTTCTGATTCACCCTCCTGACTTCACCTTCTCCTTCTCCTTCTTCTACTTCTTCTGATTCACCCTCCTGACTTCACCTTCTCCTTCTCCTTCTTCTACTTCTTCTGATTCACCCTCCTGACTTCACCTTCTCCTTCTCCTTCTTCTACTTCTTCTGCTTCACCCTCCAGACTTCACCTTCTCCTTCTCCTTATTCTACTTCTTCTGATTCACCCTCCAGACTTGACCTTCTCCTTCTCCTTCTTCTACGTCTTCTGATTCACCCTCCAGACTTCACCTTCTCCTTCTCCTTCTTCTGCTTCTTCTGCTTCACCGTCCTGACTTCACCTTCTCCTTCTCCTTCTTCTACTTCTTCTGCTTCATCCCCCTGACATCACCTGCTCCTTCTCCTTCTTCTGGTTCTTCTGATTCACCCTCCTAACTTCACCTTCTCCTTCTCCTTCTTCTGCTTCTTCTGATTCACCCTCCTGACTTCACCTTCTCCTTCTCCTTCTTCTGCTTCTTCTGATTCACCCTCCAGACTTCACCTTCTCCTTCTCTTTCTTCTGCTTCTTCTGATTCACCCTCCAGACTTCACCTTCTCCTTCTCCTTCTTCTGATTCTTCTGATTCACCCTCCAGACTTCACCTTCTCCTTCTCCTTCTTCTGCTTCTTCTGATTCACCCTCCTGACTTCACCATCTCCTTCTCCTTCTTCTACTTCTTCTGATTCACCCTCCTGACTTCACCTTCTCCTTCTCCTTCTTCTACTTCTTCTGCTTCACCCTCCAGACTTCACCTTCTCCTTCTCCTTCTTCTACTTCTTCTGATTCACCCTCCAGACATCACCTTCTCCTTCTCCTTCTTTTGCTTCTTCTGCTTCACACTCCAGACTTCACCTTCTCCTTCTCCTTCTTCTGCTTCTTCTGATTCACCCTCCTTACTTCACCTTCTCCTTCTCCTTCTTCTGCTTCTTCTGATTCACCCTCCTGACTTCACCTTCTCCTTCTCCTTATTCTGCTTCTTCTGTTTCACCCTCCAGACTTCACCTTCTCCTTCTCCTTCTTCTGCTTCTTCTGATTCACCCTCCAGACTTCACCTTCTCCTTCTCCTTCTTCTGCTTCTTCTGATTCACCCTCCAGACTTCACCTTCTCCTTCTCCTTCTTCTACTTCTTCTGATTCACCCTCCAGACTTCACCTTCTCCTTCTCCTTCTTCTGCTTCTTCTGGTTCACCCTCCAGACTTCACCTTCTCCTTCTCCTTCGTCTACTTCTTCTGATTCACCCTCCAGACTACACCTCCTCCTTCTCCTTCTTCTACTTCTTCTGATTCACCCTCCAGACTTCACCTTCTCCTTCTCCTTCTTCTGTTTCTTCTGATTCACCCTCCAGACTTCACCTTCTCCTTCTCCTTCTTCTACTTCTTCTGATTCACCCTCCAGACTTCACCTTCTCCTTCTCCTTCTTCTACTTCTTCTGATTCACCCTCCAGACTTCACCTTTTCCTTCTCCTTCTTCTACTTCTTCTGCTTCTCCCTCCAGACTTCACCTTCTCCTTCTCCTTCTTCTGCTTCTTCTGATTCACCCTCCAGACTTCACCTTCTCCTTCTCTTTCTTCTGCTTCTTCTGATTCACCCTCCAGACTTCAAGTTCTCCTTCTCCTTCTTCTGATTCTTCTGATTCACCCTCCAGACTTCACCTTCTCCTTCTCCTTCTTCTGCTTCTTCTGATTCACCCTCCTGACTTCACCTTCTCCTTCTCCTTCTTCTACTTCTTCTGATTCACCCTCCTGACTTCACCTTCTCCTTCTCCTTCTTCTACTTCTTCTGCTTCACCCTCCAGACTTCACCTTCTCCTTCTCCTTCTTCTACTTCTTCTGATTCACCCTCCAGACTTCACCTTCTCCTTCTCCTTCTTTTGCTTCTTCTGCTTCACACTCCAGACTTCACCTTCTCCTTCTCCTTCTTCTGCTTCTTCTGATTCACCCTCCTTACTTCACCTTCTCCTTCTCCTTCTTCTGCTTCTTCTGATTCACCCTCCTGACTTCACCTTCTCCTTCTCCTTATTCTGCTTCTTCTGTTTCACCCTCCAGACTTCACCTTCTCCTTCTCCTTCTTCTGCTTCTTCTGATTCACCCTCCAGACTTCACCTTCTCCTTCTCCTTCTTCTGCTTCTTCTGATTCACCCTCCAGACTTCACCTTCTCCTTCTCCTTCTTCTACTTCTTCTGATTCACCCTCCAGACTTCACCTTCTCCTTCTCCTTCTTCTACTTCTTCTGCTTCTCCCTCCAGACTTCACCTTCTCCTTCTCCTTCTTCTGCTTCTTCTGATTCACCCTCCAGACTTCACCTTCTCCTTCTCCTTCTTCTGATTCTTCTGATTCACCCTCCAGACTTCACCTTCTCCTTCTCCTTCTTCTGCTTCTTATGATTCACCCTCCTGACTTCATCTTCTCCTTCTCCTTCTTCTACTTCTTCTGATTCACCCTCCTGACTTCACCTTCTCCTGCTCCTTCTTCTACTTCTTCTGCTTCACCCTCCAGACTTCACCTTCTCCTTGTCCTTCTTCTACTTCTTCTGATTCACCCTTCAGACTTCACCTTCTCCTTCTCCTTTTTCTGCTTCTTCTGATTCACCCTCCAGACTTCACCTTCTCCTTCTCCTTATTCTGCTTCTTCTGATTCACCCTCCAGACTTCACCTTCTCCTTCTCCTTCTTCTGCTTCTTCTGATTCACCCTCCAGACTTCACCTTCTCCTTCTCCTTCTTCTGCTTCTTCTGATTCACCCTCCAGACTTCACCTTCTCCTTCTCCTTCGTCTACTTCTTCTGATTCACCCTCCAGACTACACCTTCTCCTTCTCCTTCTTCTACTTCTTCTGATTCACCCTCCAGACTTCACCTTCTCCTTCTCCTTCTTCTGTTTCTTCTGATTCACCGTCCAGACTTCACCTTCTCCTTCTCCTTCTTCTACTACTTCTGATTCACCCTCCAGACTTCACCTTCTCCTTCTCCTTCTTCTACTTCTTCTGATTCACCCTCCAGACTTCATCTTCTCCTTCTCCTTCTTCTGCTTCTTCTGATTCACCCTCCAGACTTCACCTTCTCCTTCTCCTTCTTCTGCTTCTTCTGATTCACCCCCCAGACTTCACCTTCTCCTTCTCCTTCTTCTACTTCTTCTGATTCACCCTCCAGACTTCACCTTCTCCTTCTCCTTCTTCTACTTCTTCTGATTCACCCTCCAGTCTTCACCTTCTCCTTCTTCTGTTTCTTCTGCTTCACCCTCCAGACTTCACCTTCTCCTTCTCTTTCTTCTGCTTCTTCTGATTCACCCTCCAGACTTCTCCTTCTACTTCTCCTTCTTCTGATTCTTCTGATTCACCCTTCAGACTTCACCTTCTCCTTCTCCTTCTTCTGCTTCATCTGATTCACCCTCCTGACTTCACCTTCTCCTTCTTCTTCTTCTACTTCTTCTGATTCACCCTCCTGACTTCACCTTCTCCTTCTCCTTCTTCTACTTCTTCTGCTTCACCCTCCAGACTTCACCTTCTCCTTCTCCTTCTTCTACTTCTTCTGATTCACCCTCCAGACTTCATCTTCTCCTTCTCCTTCTTCTGCTTCTTCTGATTCACCCTCCAGCCTTCACCTTCTCCTTCTCCTTATTCTGCTTCTTCTGATTCACCCTCCAGACTTCACCTTCTCCTTCTCCTTATACTGCTTCTTCTGATTCACCCTCCAGACTTCACCTTCTCCTTCTCCTTCCTCTGCTTATTCTGATTCACCCTCCAGACTTCACCTTCTCCTTCTCCTTCTTCTGATTCTTCTGATTCACCCTCCAGACTTCACCTTCTCCTTCTCCTTCTTCTGCTTCTTCTGATTCACCCTCCTGACTTCACCTTCTCCTTCTCCTTCTTCTACTTCTTCTGATTCACCCTCCTGACTTCACCTTCTCCTTCTCCTTCTTCTACTTCTTCTGCTTCACACTCCAGACTTCACCTTCTCCTTCTCCTTCTTCTACTTCTTCTGATTCACCCTCCAGACTTCACCTTCTCCTTCTCCTTCTTCTGCTTCTTCTGATTCACCCTCCAGACTTCACCTTCTCCTTCTCCTTATTCTGCTTCTTCTGATTCACCCTCTAGACTTCACCTTCTCCTTCTCCTTCTTCTGCTTCTTCTGATTCAGACTCCAGACTTCACCTTCTCCTTCTCCTTCTTCTACTTCTTCTGATTCACCCTCCAGACTTCACCTTCTCCTTCTCTTTCTTCTGCTTCTTCTGATTCACCCTCCAGACTTCACCTTCTCCTTCTCCTTCTTCTGGTTCTTCTGATTCACCCTCCAGACTTCACCTTCTCCTTCTCCTTCTTCTGCTTCTTCTGATTCACCCTCCTGACTTCACCTTCTCCTTCTCCTTCTTCTACTTCTTCTGATTCACCCTCCTGACTTCACCTTCTCCTTCTCCTCCTTCTACTTCTTCTGCTTCACCCTCCAGACTTCACCTTCTCCTTCTCCTTATTCTACTTCTTCTGATTCACCCTCCAGACTTGACCTTCTCCTTCTCCTTCTTCTACTTCTTCTGATTCACCCTCCAGACTTCACCTTCTCCTTCTCCTTCTTCTGCTTCTTCTGCTTCACCGTCCTGACTTCACCTTCTCCTTCTCCTTCTTCTACCTCTTCTGCTTCATCCCCCTGACATCACCTGCTCCTTCTCCTTCTTCTGCTTCTTCTGATTCACCCTCCTAACTTCACCTTCTCCTTCTCCTTCTTCTGCTTCTTCTGATTCACCCTCCTGACTTCACCTTCTCCTTCTCCTTCTTCTGCTTCTTCTGATTCACCCTCCAGACTTCACCTTCTCCTTCTCCTTCTTCTGCTTCTTCTGATTCACCCTCCAGACTTCACCTCCTCCTTCTCCTTCTTCTGCTTCTTCTGATTCACCCTCCAGACCTCACCTTCTCCTTCTCCTTCTTCTACTTCTTCTGATTCACCCTCCAGACTTCATCTTCTCCTTCTCCTTCTTCTGCTTCTTCTGATTCACCCTCCAGACTTCACCTTCTCCTTCTCCTTCTTCTGCTTCTTCTGATTCACCCTCCAGACTTCACCTTCTCCTTCTCCTTCTTCTACTTCTTCTGATTCACCCTCCAGACTTCACCTTCTCCTTCTCCTTCTTCTACTTCTTCTGATTCACCCTCCAGTCTTCACCTTCTCCTTCTCCTTCTTCTATTTCTTCTGCTTCACCCTCCAGACTTCACCTTCTCCTTCTCTTTCTTCTGCTTCTTCTGATTCACCCTCCAGACTTCACCTTCTCCTTCTCCTTCTTCTGATTCTTCTGATTCACCCTCCAGACTTCACCTTCTCCTTCTCCTTCTTCTGCTTCTTCTGATTCACCCTCCTGACTTCACCTTCTCCTTCTCCTTCTTCTACTTCTTCTGATTCACCCTCCTGACTTCACCTTCTCCTTCTCCTTCTTCTACTTCTTCTGCTTCACCCTCCAGACTTCACCTTCTCCTTCTCCTTCTTCTACTTCTTCTGATTCACCCTTCAGACTTCACCTTCTCCTTCTCCTTTTTCTGCTTCTTCTGATTCACCCTCCAGACTTCACCTTCTCCTTCTCCTTATTCTGCTTCTTCTGATTCACCCTCCAGACTTCACCTTCTCCTTCTCCTTCTTCTGCTTTTTCTGATTCACCCTCCAGACTTCACCTTCTCCTTCTCCTTCTTCTACTTCTTCTGATTCACCCTCCAGACTTCACCTTCTCCTTCTCTTTCTTCTGCTTCTTCTGATTCACCCTCCAGACTTCACCTTCTCCTTCTCCTTCTTCTGATTCTTCTGATGCACCCTCCAGACTTCACCTTCTCCTTCTCCTTCTTCTGCTTCTTCTGATTCACCCTCCTGACTTCACCTTCTCCTTCTCCTTCTTCTACTTCTTCTGATTCACCCTCCTGACTTCACCATCTCCTTCTCCTTCTTCTACTTCTTCTGCTTCACCCTCCAGACTTCACCTTCTCCTTCTCCTTCTTCTGCTTCTTCTGATTCACCCACCAGACTTCACCTTCTCCTTCTCTTTCTTCTGCTTCTTCTGATTCACCCTCCAGACTTCACCTTCTCCTTCTCCTTCTTCGGATTCTTCTGATTCACCCTCCAGACTTCACCTTCTCCTTCTCCTTCTTCTGCTTCTTCTGATTCACCCTCCTGACTTCACCTTCTCCTTCTCCTTCTTCTACTTCTTCTGATTCACCCTCCTGACTTCACCTTCTCCTTCTCCTTCTTCTACTTCTTCTGCTTCACCCTCCAGACTTCACCTTCTCCTTCTCCTTCTTCTACTTCTTCTGATTCACCCTCCAGACTTCACCTTCTCCTTCTCCTTCTTTTGCTTCTTCTGCTTCACACTCCAGACTTCACCTTCTCCTTCTCCTTCTTCTGCTTCTTCTGATTCACCCTCCTTACTTCACCTTCTCCTTCTCCTTCTTCTGCTTCTTCTGATTCACCCTCCTGACTTCACCTTCTCCTTCTCCTTATTCTGCTTCTTCTGTTTCACCCTCCAGACTTCATCTTCTCCTTCTCCTTCTTCTGCTTCTTCTGATTCACCCTCCTGACTTCACCTTCTCCTTCTCCTTATTCTGCTTCTTCTGTTTCACCCTCCAGACTTCACCTTCTCCTTCTCCTTCTTCTGCTTCTTCTGATTCACCCTCCAGACTTCACCTTCTCCTTCTCCTTCTTCTGCTTCTTCTGATTCACCCTCCAGACTTCACCTTCTCCTTCTCCTTCTTCTACTTCTTCTGATTCACCCTCCAGACTTCACCTTCTCCTTCTATTTCTTCTGCTTCTTCTGGTTCACCCTCCAGACTTCACCTTCTCCTTCTCCTTCGTCTACTTCTTCTGATTCACCCTCCAGACTACACCTTCTCCTTCTCCTTCTTCTACTTCTTCTGATTCACCCTCCAGACTTCACCTTCTCCTTCTCCTTCTTCTGTTTCTTCTGATTCACCCTCCAGACTTCACCTTCTCCTTCTCCTTCTTCTACTTCTTCTGATTCACCCTCCAGACTTCACCTTCTCCTTCTCCTTCTTCTACTTCTTCTGATTCACCCTCCAGACTTCACCTTCTCCTTCTCCTTCTTCAACTTCTTCTGCTTCTCCCTCCAGACTTCACCTTCTCCTTCTCCTTCTTCTGCTTCTTCTGATTCACCCTCCAGACTTCACCTTCTCCTTCTCTTTCTTCTGCTTCTTCTGATTCACCCTCCAGACTTCACCTTCTCCTTCTCCTTCTTCTGAATCTTCTGATTCACCCTCCAGACTTCACCTTCAACTTCTCCTTCTTCTGCTTCTTCTGATTCACCCTCCTGACTTCACCTTCTCCTTCTCCTTCTTCTACTTCTTCTGATTCACCCTCCTGACTTCACCTTCTCCTTCTCCTTCTTCTACTTCTTCTGCTTCACCCTCCAGACTTCACCTTCTCCTTCTCCTTCTTCTACTTCTTCTGATTCACCCTCCAGACTTCACCTTCTCCTTCTCCTTCTTTTGCTTCTTCTGCTTCACACTCCAGACTTCACCTTCTCCTTCTCCTTCTTCTGCTTCTTCTGATTCACCCTCCTTACTTCACCTTCTCCTTCTCCTTCTTCTGCTTCTTCTGATTCACCCTACAGACTTCACCTTCTCCTTCTCCTTCTTCTACTTCTTCTGATTCACCCTCCAGTCTTCACCTTCTCCTTCTCCTTCTTCTGTTTCTTCTGCTTCACCCTCCAGACTTCACCTTCTCCTTCTCTTTCTTCTGCTTCTTCTGATTCACCCTCCAGACTTCACCTTCTCCTTCTCCTTCTTCTGATTCTTCTGATTCACCCTCCAGACTTCACCTTCTCCTTCTCCTTCTTCTGCTTCTTCTGATTCACCCTCCTGACTTCACCTTCTCCTTCTCCTTCTTCTACTTCTTCTGATTCACCCTCCTGACTTCACCTTCTCCTTCTCCTTCTTCTACTTCTTCTGCTTCACCCTCCAGACTTCACCTTCTCCTTCTCCTTCTTCTACTTCTTCTGATTCACCCTTCAGACTTCACCTTCTGCTTCTCCTTTTTCTGCTTCTTCTGATTCACCCTCCAGACTTCACCTTCTCCTTCTCCTTATTCTGCTTCTTCTGATTCACCCTCCAGACTTCACCTTTTCCTTCTCCTTCTTCTGCTTCTTCTGATTCACCCTCCAGACTTCACCTTCTCCTTCTCCTTCTTCTGCTTCTTCTGATTCACCCTCCAGACTTCACCTTCTCCTTCTCCTTCTTCTGCTTTTTCTGATTCACCCTCCAGACTTCACCTTCTCCTTCTCCTTCTTCTACTTCTTCTGATTCACCCTCCAGACTTCACCTTCTCCTTCTCTTTCTTCTGCTTCTTCTGATTCATCCTCCAGACTTCACCTTCTCCTTCTCCTTCTTCTGATTCTTCTGATTCACCCTCCAGACTTCACCTTCTCCTTCTCGTTCTTCTGCTTCTTCTGATTTACCCTCCTGACTTCACCTTCTCCTTCTCCTTCTTCTACTTCTTCTGATTCACCCTCCTGACTTCACCTTCTCCTTCTCCTTCTTCTACTTCTTCTGCTTCCCCCTGCAGACTTCACCTTCTCCTTCTCCTTCTTCTACTTCTTCTGATTCACCCTCCAGACTTCACCTTCTCCTTCTCCTTCTTTTGCTTCTTCTGCTTCACACTCCAGACTTCACCTTCTCCTTCTCCTTCTTCTGCTTCTTCTGATTCACCCTCCTTACTTCACCTTCTCCTTCTCCTTCTTCTGCTTCTTCTGATTCACCCTCCTGACTTCACCTTCTCCTTCTCCTTCTTCTACTTCTTCTGATTCACCCTCCTGACTTCACCTTCTCCTTCTCCTTCTTCTACTTCTTCTGATTCACCCTCCAGACTTCACCTTCTCCTTCTCCTTCTTCTGCTTCTTCTGATTCACCCTCCAGACCTCACCTTCTCCTTCTCCTTCTTCTACTTCTTCTGATTCACCCTCCAGACTTCATCTTCTCCTTCTCCTTCTTCTGCTTCTTCTGATTCACCCTCCAGACTTCACCTTCTCCTTCTCCTTCTTCTGCTTCTTCTGATTCACCCTCCAGACTTCACCTTCTCCTTCTCCATCTTCTACTTCTTCTGATTCACCCTCCAGACTTCACCTTCTCCTTCTCCTTCTTCTACTTCTTCTGATTCACCCTCCAGTCTTCACCTTCTCCTTCTCCTTCTTCTGTTTCTTCTGCTTCACCCTCCAGACTTCACCTTCTCCTTCTCTTTCTTCTGCTTCTTCTGATTCACCCTCCAGACTTCACCTTCTCCTTCTCCTTCTTCTGATTCTTCTGATTCACCCTCCAGACTTCACCTTCTCCTTCTCCTTCTTCTGCTTATTCTGATTCACCCTCCTGACTTCACCTTCTCCTTCTCCTTCTTCTACTTCTTCTGATTCACCCTCCTGGCTTCACCTTCTCCTTCTCCTTCTTCTACTTCTTCTGCTTCACCCTCCAGACTTCACCTTCTCCTTCTCCTTCTTCTACTTCTTCTGATTCACCCTTCAGACTTCACCTTCTCCTTCTCCTTATTCTGCTTCTTCTGATTCACCCTCCAGACTTCACCTTCTCCTTCTCCTTCCTCTGCTTCTTCTGATTCACCCTCCAGACTTCACCTTCTCCTTCTCCTTCTTCTGATTCTTCTGATTCACCCTCCAGACTTCACCTTCTCCTTCTCCTTCTTCTGCTTCTTCTGATTCACCCTCCTGACTTCACCTTCTCCTTCTCCTTCTTCTACTTCTTCTGATTCACCCTCCGGACTTCACCTTCTCCTTCTCCTTCTTCTACTTCTTCTGCTTCACCCTCCAGACTTCACCTTCTCCTTCTCCTTCTTCTACTTCTTCTGATTCACCCTCCAGACTTCACCTTCTCCTTCTCCTTCTTCTGCTTCTTCTGATTCACCCTCCAGACTTCACCTTCTCCTTCTCCTTATTCTGCTTCTTCTGATTCACCCTCTAGACTTCACCTTCTCCTTCTCCTTCTTCTGCTTCTTCTGATTCACACTCCAGACTTCACCTTCTCCTTCTCCTTCTTCTACTTCTTCTGATTCACCCTCCAGACTTCACCTTCTCCTTCTCTTTCTTCTGCTTCTTCTGATTCACCCTCCAGACTTCACCTTCTCCTTCTCCTTCTTCTGATTCTTCTGATTCACCCTCCAGACTTCACCTTCTCCTTCTCCTTCTTCTGCTTCTTCTGATTCACCCTCCTGACTTCACCTTCTCCTTCTCCTTCTTCTACTTCTTCTGATTCACCCTCCTGACTTCACCTTCTCCTTCTCCTTCTTCTACTTCTTCTGCTTCACCCTCCAGACTTCACCTTCTCCTTCTCCTTATTCTACTTCTTCTGATTCACCCTCCAGACTTGACCTTCTCCTTCTCCTTCTTCTACTTCTTCTGATTCACCCTCCAGACTTCACCTTCTCCTTCTCCTTCTTCTGCTTCTTCTGCTTCACCGTCCTGACTTCACCTTCTCCTTCTCCTTCTTCTACTTCTTCTGATTCACCCTCCAGACTTCACCTTCTCCTTCTCTTTCTTCTGCTTCTTCTGATTCACCCTCCAGACTTCACCTTCTCCTTCTCCTTCTTCTGATTCTTCTGATTCACCCTCCAGACTTCACCTTCACCTTCTCCTTCTCCTTCTTCTGCATCTTCTGATTCACCCTCCAGATTTCACCTTCTCCTTCTCCTTCTTCTGCTTCTTCTGATTCACCCTCCAGACCTCACCTTCTCCTTCTCCTTCTTCTACTTCTTCTGATTCACCCTCCAGACTTCACCTTCTCCTTCTCCTTCTTCTACTTCTTCTGATTCACCCTCCAGACTTCACCTTCTCCTTCTCCTTCTTCTGCTTCTTCTGATTCACCCTCCAGACCTCACCTTCTCCTTCTCCTTCTTCTACTTCTTCTGATTCACCCTCCAGACTTCATCTTCTCCTTCTCCTTCTTCTGCTTCTTCTGATTCACCCTCCAGACTTCACCTTCTCCTTCTCCTTCTTCTGCTTCTTCTGATTCACCCTCCAGACTTCACCTTCTCCTTCTCCATCTTCTACTTCTTCTGATTCACCCTCCAGACTTCACCTTCTCCTTCTCCTTCTTCTACTTCTTCTGATTCACCCTCCAGTCTTCACCTTCTCCTTCTCCTTCTTCTGTTTCTTCTGCTTCACCCTCCAGACTTCACCTTCTCCTTCTCTTTCTTCTGCTTCTTCTGATTCACCCTCCAGACTTCACCTTCTCCTTCTCCTTCTTCTGATTCTTCTGATTCACCCTCCAGACTTCACCTTCTCCTTCTCCTTCTTCTGCTTATTCTGATTCACCCTCCTGACTTCACCTTCTCCTTCTCCTTCTTCTACTTCTTCTGATTCACCCTCCTGGCTTCACCTTCTCCTTCTCCTTCTTCTACTTCTTCTGCTTCACCCTCCAGACTTCACCTTCTCCTTCTCCTTCTTCTACTTCTTCTGATTCACCCTTCAGACTTCACCTTCTCCTTCTCCTTATTCTGCTTCTTCTGATTCACCCTCCAGACTTCACCTTCTCCTTCTCCTTCCTCTGCTTCTTCTGATTCACCCTCCAGACTTCACCTTCTCCTTCTCCTTCTTCTGATTCTTCTGATTCACCCTCCAGACTTCACCTTCTCCTTCTCCTTCTTCTGCTTCTTCTGATTCACCCTCCTGACTTCACCTTCTCCTTCTCCTTCTTCTACTTCTTCTGATTCACCCTCCGGACTTCACCTTCTCCTTCTCCTTCTTCTACTTCTTCTGCTTCACCCTCCAGACTTCACCTTCTCCTTCTCCTTCTTCTACTTCTTCTGATTCACCCTCCAGACTTCACCTTCTCCTTCTCCTTCTTCTGCTTCTTCTGATTCACCCTCCAGACTTCACCTTCTCCTTCTCCTTATTCTGCTTCTTCTGATTCACCCTCTAGACTTCACCTTCTCCTTCTCCTTCTTCTGCTTCTTCTGATTCACACTCCAGACTTCACCTTCTCCTTCTCCTTCTTCTACTTCTTCTGATTCACCCTCCAGACTTCACCTTCTCCTTCTCTTTCTTCTGCTTCTTCTGATTCACCCTCCAGACTTCACCTTCTCCTTCTCCTTCTTCTGATTCTTCTGATTCACCCTCCAGACTTCACCTTCTCCTTCTCCTTCTTCTGCTTCTTCTGATTCACCCTCCTGACTTCACCTTCTCCTTCTCCTTCTTCTACTTCTTCTGATTCACCCTCCTGACTTCACCTTCTCCTTCTCCTTCTTCTACTTCTTCTGCTTCACCCTCCAGACTTCACCTTCTCCTTCTCCTTCTTCTACTTCTTCTGATTCACCCTCCAGACTTCACCTTCTCCTTCTCCTTCTTCTGCTTCTTCTGCTTCACCGTCCTGACTTCACCTTCTCCTTCTCCTTCTTCTACTTCTTCTGCTTCATCCCCCTGACATCACCTGCTCCTTCTCCTTCTTCTGCTTCTTCTGATTCACCCTCCTAACTTCACCTTCTCCTTCTCCTTCTTCTGCTTCTTCTGATTCACCCTCCTGACTTCACCTTCTCCTTCTCCTTCTTCTGCTTCTTCTGATTCACCCTCCAGACTTCACCTTCTCCTTCTCCTTCTTCTGCATCTTCTGATTCACCCTCCAGATTTCACCTTCTCCTTCTCCTTCTTCTGCTTCTTCTGATTCACCCTCCAGACCTCACCTTCTCCTTCTCCTTCTTCTACTTCTTCTGATTCACCCTCCAGACTTCATCTTCTCCTTCTCCTTCTTCTGCTTCTTCTGATTCACCCTCCAGACTTCACCTTCTCCTTCTCCTTCTTCTGCTTCTTCTGATTCACCCTCCAGACTTCACCTTCTCCTTCTCCTTCTTCTACTTCTTCTGATTCACCCTACAGACTTCACCTTCTCCTTCTCCTTCTTCTACTTCTTCTGATTCACCCTCCAGTCTTCACCTTCTCCTTCTCCTTCTTCTGTTTCTTCTGCTTCACCCTCCAGACTTCACCTTCTCCTTCTCTTTCTTCTGCTTCTTCTGATTCACCCTCCAGACTTCACCTTCTTCTTCTCCTTCTTCTGATTCTTCTGATTCACCCTCCAGACTTCACCTTCTCCTTCTCCTTCTTCTGCTTCTTCTGATTCACCCTCCTGACTTCACCTTCTCCTTCTCCTTCTTCTACTTCTTCTGATTCAACCTCCTGACTTCACCTTCTCCTTCTCCTTCTTCTACTTCTTCTGCTTCACCCTCCAGACTTCACCTTCTCCTTCTCCTTCTTCTACTTCTTCTGATTCACCCTTCAGACTTCACCTTCTGCTTCTCCTTTTTCTGCTTCTTCTGATTCACCCTCCAGACTTCACCTTCTCCTTCTCCTTATTCTGCTTCTTCTGATTCACCCTCCAGACTTCACCTTCTCCTTCTCCTTCTTCTGCTTCTTCTGATTCACCCTCCAGACTTCACCTTCTCCTTCTCCTTCTTCTGCTTCTTCTGATTCACCCTCCAGACTTCACCTTCTCCTTCTCCTTCTTCTGCTTTTTCTGATTCACCCTCCAGACTTCACCTTCTCCTTCTCCTTCTTCTACTTCTTCTGATTCACCCTCCAGACTTCACCTTCTCCTTCTCTTTCTTCTGCTTCTTCTGATTCATCCTCCAGACTTCACCTTCTCCTTCTCCTTCTTCTGATTCTTCTGATTCACCCTCCAGACTTCACCTTCTCCTTCTCGTTCTTCTGCTTCTTCTGATTTACCCTCCTGACTTCACCTTCTCCTTCTCCTTCTTCTACTTCTTCTGATTCACCCTCCTGACTTCACCTTCTCCTTCTCCTTCTTCTACTTCTTCTGCTTCCCCCTGCAGACTTCACCTTCTCCTTCTCCTTCTTCTACTTCTTCTGATTCACCCTCCAGACTTCACCTTCTCCTTCTCCTTCTTTTGCTTCTTCTGCTTCACACTCCAGACTTCACCTTCTCCTTCTCCTTCTTCTGCTTCTTCTGATTCACCCTCCTTACTTCACCTTCTCCTTCTCCTTCTTCTGCTTCTTCTGATTCACCCTCCTGACTTCACCTTCTCCTTCTCCTTCTTCTACTTCTTCTGATTCACCCTCCTGACTTCACCTTCTCCTTCTCCTTCTTCTACTTCTTCTGATTCACCCTCCAGACTTCACCTTCTCCTTCTCCTTCTTCTGCTTCTTCTGATTCACCCTCCAGACCTCACCTTCTCCTTCTCCTTCTTCTACTTCTTCTGATTCACCCTCCAGACTTCATCTTCTCCTTCTCCTTCTTCTGCTTCTTCTGATTCACCCTCCAGACTTCACCTTCTCCTTCTCCTTCTTCTGCTTCTTCTGATTCACCCTCCAGACTTCACCTTCTCCTTCTCCTTCTTCTACTTCTTCTGATTCACCCTCCAGACTTCACCTTCTCCTTCTCCTTCTTCTACTTCTTCTGATTCACCCTCCAGTCTTCACCTTCTCCTTCTCCTTCTTCTGTTTCTTCTGCTTCACCCTCCAGACTTCACCTTCTCCTTCTCTTTCTTCTGCTTCTTCTGATTCACCCTCCAGACTTCACCTTCTCCTTCTCCTTCTTCTGATTCTTCTGATTCACCCTCCAGACTTCACCTTCTCCTTCTCCTTCTTCTGCTTATTCTGATTCACCCTCCTGACTTCACCTTCTCCTTCTCCTTCTTCTACTTCTTCTGATTCACCCTCCTGACTTCACCTTCTCCTTCTCCTTCTTCTACTTCTTCTGCTTCACCCTCCAGACTTCACCTTCTCCTTCTCCTTCTTCTACTTCTTCTGATTCACCCTTCAGACTTCACCTTCTGCTTCTCCTTTTTCTGCTTCTTCTGATTCACCCTCCAGACTTCACCTTCTCCTTCTCCTTATTCTGCTTCTTCTGATTCACCCTCCAGACTTCACCTTCTCCTTCTCCTTCTTCTGCTTCTTCTGATTCACCCTCCAGACTTCACCTTCTCCTTCTCCTTCTTCTGCTTTTTCTGATTCACCCTCCAGACTTCACCTTCTCCTTCTCCTTCTTCTACTTCTTCTGATTCACCCTCCAGACTTCACCTTCTCCTTCTCTTTCTTCTGCTTCTTCTGATTCACCCTCCAGACTTCACCTTCTCCTTCTCCTTCTTCTGATTCTTCTGATTCACCCTCCAGACTTCACCTTCTCCTTCTCCTTCTTCTGCTTCTTCTGATTCACCCTCCTGACTTCACCTTCTCCTTCTCCTTCTTCTACTTCTTCTGCTTCCCCCTGCAGACTTCACCTTCTCCTTCTCCTTCTTCTACTTCTTCTGATTCACCCTTCAGACTTCACCTTCTGCTTCTCCTTTTTCTGCTTCTTCTGATTCACCCTCCAGACTTCACCTTCTCCTTCTCCTTATTCTGCTTCTTCTGATTCACCCTCCAGACTTCACCTTCTCCTTCTCCTTCTTCTGCTTCTTCTGATTCACCCTCCAGACTTCACCTTCTCCTTCTCCTTCTTCTGCTTCTTCTGATTCACCCTCCAGACTTCACCTTCTCCTTCTCCTTCTTCTGCTTTTTCTGATTCACCCTCCAGACTTCACCTTCTCCTTCTCCTTCTTCTGCTTCTTCTGATTCACCCTCCTGACTTCACCTTCTCCTTCTCCTTCTTCTACTTCTTCTGATTCACCCTCCTGACTTCACCTTCTCCTTCTCCTTCTTCTACTTCTTCTGCTTCCCCCTGCAGACTTCACCTTCTCCTTCTCCTTCTTCTACTTCTTCTGATTCACCCTCCAGACTTCACCTTCTCCTTCTCCTTCTTTTGCTTCTTCTGCTTCACACTCCAGACTTCACCTTCTCCTTCTCCTTCTTCTGCTTCTTCTGATTCACCCTCCTTACTTCACCTTCTCCTTCTCCTTCTTCTGCTTCTTCTGATTCACCCTCCTGACTTCACCTTCTCCTTCTCCTTATTCTGCTTCTTCTGTTTCACCCTCCAGACTTCACCTTCTCCTTCTCCTTTTTCTGCTTCTTCTGATTCACCCTCCAGACTTCACCTGCTCCTTCTCCTTATTCTGCTTCTTCTGATTCACCCTCCAGACTTCACCTTCTCCTTCTCCTTCTTCTGCTTCTTCTGATTCACCCTCCAGACTTCACCTTCTCCTTCTCCTTCTTCTGCTTCTTCTGATTCACCCTCCAGACTTCACCTTCTCCTTCTCCTTCTTCTGCTTTTTCTGATTCACCCTCCAGACTTCACCTTCTCCTTCTCCTTCTTCTACTTCTTCTGATTCACCCTCCAGACTTCAACTTCTCCTTCTCTTTCTTCTGCTTCTTCTGATTCACCCTCGAGACTTCACCTTCTCCTTCTCCTTCTTCTGCTTCTTCTGATTTACCCTCCTGACTTCACCTTCTCCTTCTCCTTCTTCTACGTCTTCTGATTCACCCTCCTGACTTCACCTTCTCCTTCTCCTTCTTCTACTTCTTCTGCTTCCCCCTGCAGACTTCACCTTCTCCTTCTCCGTCTTCTACTTCTTCTGATTCACCCTCCAGACTTCACCTTCTCCTTCTCCTTCTTTTGCTTCTTCTGCTTCACACTCCAGACTTCACCTTCTCCTTCTCCTTCTTCTGCTTCTTCTGATTCACCCTCCTTACTTCACCTTCTCCTTCTCCTTCTTCTGCTTCTTCTGATTCACCCTCCTGACTTCACCTTCTCCTTCTCCTTCTTCTACTTCTTCTGATTCACCCTCCTGACTTCACCTTCTCCTTCTCCTTCTTCTACTTCTTCTGATTCACCCTCCAGACTTCACCTTCTCCTTCTCCTTCTTCTGCTTCTTCTGATTCACCCTCCAGACCTCACCTTCTCCTTCTCCTTCTTCTACTTCTTCTGATTCACCCTCCAGACTTCATCTTCTCCTTCTCCTTCTTCTGCTTCTTCTGATTCACCCTCCAGACTTCACCTTCTCCTTCTCCTTCTTCTGCTTCTTCTGATTCACCCACCAGACTTCACCTTCTCCTTCTCCTTCTTCTACTTCTTCTGATTCACCCTCCAGACTTCACCTTCTCCTTCTCCTTCTTCTACTTCTTCTGATTCACCCTCCAGTCTTCACCTTCTCCTTCTCCTTCTTCTGTTTCTTCTGCTTCACCCTCCAGACTTCACCTTCTCCTTCTCTTTCTTCTGCTTCTTCTAATTCACCCTCCAGACTTCACCTTCTCCTTCTCCTTCTTCTGATTCTTCTGATTCACCCTCCAGACTTCACCTTCTCCTTCTCCTTCTTCTGCTTATTCTGATTCACCCTCCTGACTTCACCTTCTCCTTCTCCTTCTTCTACTTCTTCTGATTGACCCTCCTGACTTCACCTTCTCCTTCTCCTTCTTCTACTTCTTCTGCTTCACCCTCCAGACTTCACCTTCTCCTTCTCCTTCTTCTACTTCTTCTGATTCACCCTTCAGACTTCACCTTCTGCTTCTCCTTTTTCTGCTTCTTCTGATTCACCCTCCAGACTTCACCTTCTCCTTCTCCTTATTCTGCTTCTTCTGATTCACCCTCCAGACTTCACCTTCTCCTTCTCCTTCTTCTGCTTCTTCTGATTCACCCTTCAGACTTCACCTTCTCCTTCTCCTTCTTCTGCTTTTTCTGATTCACCCTCCAGACTTCACCTTCTCCTTCTCCTTCTTCTACTTCTTCTGATTCACCCTCCAGACTTCACCTTCTCCTTCTCTTTCATCTGCTTCTTCTGATTCACCCTCCAGACTTCACCTTCTCCTTCTCCTTCTTCTGATTCTTCTGATTCACCCTCCAGACTTCACCTTCTCCTTCTCCTTCTTCTGCTTCTTCTGATTCACCCTCCTGACTTCTCCTTCTCCTTCTCCTTCTTCTACTTCTTCTGATTCACCCTCCTGACTTCACCTTCTCCTTCTCCTTCTTCTACTTCTTCTGCTTCCCCCTGCAGACTTCACCTTCTCCTTCTCCTTCTTCTACTTCTTCTGATTCACCCTTCAGACTTCACCTTCTGCTTCTCCTTTTTCTGCTTCTTCTGATTCACCCTCCAGACTTCACCTTCTCCTTCTCCTTATTCTGCTTCTTCTGATTCACCCTCCAGACTTCACCTTCTCCTTCTCCTTCTTCTGCTTCTTCTGATTCACCCTCCAGACTTCACCTTCTCCTTCTCCTTCTTCTGCTTCTTCTGATTCACCCTCCAGACTTCACCTTCTCCTTCTCCTTCTTCTGCTTTTTCTGATTCACTCTCCAGACTTCACCTTCTCCTTCTCCTTCTTCTGCGTCTTCTGATTCACCCTCCTGACTTCACCTTCTCCTTCTCCTTCTTCTACTTCTTCTGATTCACCCTCCTGACTTCACCTTCTCCTTCTCCTTCTTCTACTTCTTCTGCTTCCCCCTGCAGACTTCACCTTCTCCTTCTCCTTCTTCTACTTCTTCTGATTCACCCTCCAGACTTCACCTTCTCCTTCTCCTTCTTTTGCTTCTTCTGCTTCACACTCCAGACTTCACCTTCTCCTTCTCCTTCTTCTGCTTCTTCTGATTCACCCTCCTTACTTCACCTTCTCCTTCTCCTTCTTCTGCTTCTTCTGATTCACCCTCCTGACTTCACCTTCTCCTTCTCCTTATTCTGCTTCTTCTGTTTCACCCTCCAGACTTCACCTTCTCCTTCTCCTTCTTCTGCTTCTTCTGATTCACCCTCCAGACTTCACCTTCTCCTTCTCCTTCTTCTGCTTCTTCTGATTCACCCTCCAGACTTCACCTTCTCCTTCTCCTTCTTCTGCTTCTTCTGGTTCACCCTCCAGACTTCACCTTCTGCTTCTCCTTCGTCTACTTCTTCTGATTCACCCTCCAGACTACACCTTCTCCTTCTCCTTCTTCTACTTCTTCTGATTCACCCTCCAGACTTCACCTTCTCCTTCTCCTTCTTCGACTTCTTCTGATTCACCCTCCAGACTTCACCTTCTCCTTCTCCTTCTTCTACTTCTTCTGATTCACCCTCCAGACTTCACCTTCTCCTTCTCCTTCTTCTACTTCTTCTGCTTCTCCCTCCAGACTTCACCTTCTCCTTCTCCTTCTTCTGCTTCTTCTGATTCACCCTCCAGACTTCACCTTCTCCTTCTCCTTCTTCTGATTCTTCTGTTTCACCCTCCAGACTTCACCTTCTCCTTCTCCTTCTTCTGCTTCTTCTGATTCACCCTCCTGACTTCACCTTCTCCTTCTCCTTCTTCTACTTCTTCTGATTCACCCTCCTGACTTCACCTTCTCCTTCTCCTTCTTCTACTTCTTCTGCTTCACCCTCCAGACTTCACCTTCTCCTTCTCCTTCTTCTACTTCTTCTGATTCACCCTCCAGACTTCACCTTCTCCTTCTCCTTCTTTTGCTTCTTCTGCTTCACACTCCAGACTTCACCTTCTCCTTCTCCTTCTTCTGCTTCTTCTGATTCACCCTCCTTACTTCACCTTCTCCTTCTCCTTCTTCTGCTTCTTCTGATTCACCCTCCTGACTTCACCTTCTCCTTCTCCTTATTCTGCTTCTTCTGTTTCACCCTCCAGACTTCACCTTCTCCTTCTCCTTCTTCTGCTTCTTCTGATTCACCCTCCAGACTTCACCTTCTCCTTCTCCTTCTTCTGCTTCTTCTGATTCACCCTCCAGACTTCTCCTTCTCCTTCTCCTTCTTCTACTTCTTCTGATTCACCCTCCAGACTTCACCTTCTCCTTCTCCTTCTTCTACTTCTTCTGCTTCTCCCTCCAGACTTCACCTTCTCCTTCTCCTTCTTCTGCTTCTTCTGATTCACCCTCCAGACTTCACCTTCTCCTTCTCCTTCTTCTACTTCTTCTGATTCACCCTCCAGACTTCACCTTCTACTTCTCCTTCTTCTACTTCTTCTGATTCACCCTCCAGACTTCACCTCCTCCTTCTCCTTCTTCTACTTCTTCCGATTCACCCTCCTGACTTCACCTTTTCCTTCTCCTTCTTCTGCTTCACCCTCCTGACTTCACCTTCTCCTTCTCCTTCTTCTACTTCTTCTGATTCACCCTCCAGACTTCACCTTCTCCTTCTCCTTCTTCTGCTTCCTCTGCTTCACCCTCCAGACTTCACCTTCTCCTTCTCCTTCTTCTGCTTCTTCTGCTTCGCCCTCCAGACATCACCTTCTCCTTCTCCTTCTTCTGCTTCTTCTGCCTCACCCTCCAGACTTCACCTTCTCCTTCTCCTAATTCTGCTTCTTCAGCTTCACTCTCCTGACTTCACCTTCTCCTTCTCCTTCTTCTACTTCTTCTGATTCACCCTCCAGACTTCACCTTCTCCTTCTCCTTCTTCTGCTTCTTCTGCTTCACCCTCCAGACTTCACCTTCTCCTTCTCCTTCTTCTGCTTCTTCTGCTGCGCCCTCCAGACTTCACCTTCTCCTTCTCCTTCTTCTTCTTCTTCTGCTTCACCCTCCTGACTTCACCTTCTCCTTCTCCTTCTTCTACTTCTTCTGTTTCACCCCCCTGACTTCACCTGCTCCTTCTCCTTCTTCTGCTTCTTCTGATTCACCCTCCTAACTTTACCTTCTCCTTCTCCTTCTTCTGCTTCTTCTGATTCACCCTCCTGACTTCACCTTCTCCTTCTCCTTCTTCTACTTCTTCTGATTCACCCTCCTGACTTCACCTTCTCCTTCTCCTTCTTCTACTTCTTCTGCTTCCCCCTGCAGACTTCACCTACTCCTTCTCCTTCTTCTACTTCTTCTGATTCACCCTCCAGACTTCACCTTCTCCTTCTCCTTCTTTTGCTTCTTCTGCTTCACACTCCAGACTTCACCTTCTCCTTCTCCTTCTTCTGCTTCTTCTGATTCACCCTCCTTACTTCACCTTCTCCTTCTCCTTCTTCTGCTTCTTCTGATTCACCCTCCTGACTTCACCTTCTCCTTCTCCTTATTCTGCTTCTTCTGTTTCACCCTCCAGACTTCACCTTCTCCTTCTCCTTCTTCTGCTTCTTCTGATTCACCCTCCAGACTTCACCTTCTCCTTCTCCTTCTTCTGCTTCTTCTGATTCACCCTCCAGACTTCACCTTCTCCTTCTCCTTCTTCTACTTCTTCTGATTCACCCTCCAGACTTCACCTTCTCCTTCTCCTTCTTCTGCTTCTTCTGGTTCACCCTCCAGACTTCACCTTCTGCTTCTCCTTCGTCTACTTCTTCTGATTCACCCTCCAGACTACACCTTCTCCTTCTCCTTCTTCTACTTCTTCTGATTCACCCTCCAGACTTCACCTTCTCCTTCTCCTTCTTCTGTTTCTTCTGATTCGCCCTCCAGACTTCACCTTCTCCTTCTCCTTCTTCGACTTCTTCTGATTCACCCTCCAGACTTCACCTTCTCCTTCTCCTTCTTCTACTTCTTCTGATTCACCCTCCAGACTTCACCTTCTCCTTCTCCTTCTTCTACTTCTTCTGCTTCTCCCTCCAGACTTCACCTTCTCCTTCTCCTTCTTCTGCTTCTTCTGATTCACCCTCCAGACTTCACCTTCTCCTTCTCCTTCTTCTGATTCTTCTGTTTCACCCTCCAGACTTCACCTTCTCCTTCTCCTTCTTCTGCTTCTTCTGATTCACCCTCCTGACTTCACCTTCTCCTTCTCCTTCTTCTACTTCTTCTGATTCACCCTCCTGACTTCACCTTCTCCTTCTCCTTCTTCTACTTCTTCTGCTTCACCCTCCAGACTTCACCTTCTCCTTCTCCTTCTTCTACTTCTTCTGATTCACCCTCCAGACTTCACCTTCTCCTTCTCCTTCTTTTGCTTCTTCTGCTTCACACTCCAGACTTCACCTTCTCCTTCTCCTTCTTCTGCTTCTTCTGATTCACCCTCCTTACTTCACCTTCTCCTTCTCCTTCTTCTGCTTCTTCTGATTCACCCTCCTGACTTCACCTTCTCCTTCTCCTTATTCTGCTTCTTCTGTTTCACCCTCCAGACTTCACCTTCTCCTTCTCCTTCTTCTGCTTCTTCTGATTCACCCTCCAGACTTCACCTTCTCCTTCTCCTTCTTCTGCTTCTTCTGATTCACCCTCCAGACTTCTCCTTCTCCTTCTCCTTCTTCTACTTCTTCTGATTCACCCTCCAGACTTCACCTTCTCCTTCTCCTTCTTCTACTTCTTCTGCTTCTCCCTCCAGACTTCACCTTCTCCTTCTCCTTCTTCTGCTTCTTCTGATTCACCCTCCAGACTTCACCTTCTCCTTCTCCTTCTTCTACTTCTTCTGATTCACCCTCCAGACTTCACCTTCTACTTCTCCTTCTTCTACTTCTTCTGATTCACCATCCAGACTTCACCTTCTCCTTCTCCTTCTTCTACTTCTTCCGATTCACCCTCCTGACTTCACCTTCTCCTTCTCCTTCTTCTGCTTCACCCTCCTGACTTCACCTTCTCCTTCTCCTTCTTCTACTTCTTCTGATTCACCCTCCAGACTTCACCTTCTCCTTCTCCTTCTTCTGCTTCCTCTGCTTCACCCTCCAGACTTCACCTTCTCCTTCTCCTTCTTCTGCTTCTTCTGCTTCGCCCTCCAGACATCACCTTCTCCTTCTCCTTCTTCTGCTTCTTCTGCTTCACCCTCCAGACTTCACCTTCTCCTTCTCCTTCTTCTGCTTCTTCTGCTTCACTCTCCTGACTTCACCTTCTCCTTCTCCTTCTTCTACTTCTTCTGATTCACCCTCCAGACTTCACCTTCTCCTTCTCCTTCTTCTGCTTCTTCTGCTTCACCCTCCAGACTTCACCTTCTCCTTCTCCTTCTTCTGCTTCTTCTGCTGCGCCCTCCAGACTTCACCTTCTCCTTCTCCTTCTTCTTCTTCTTCTGCTTCACCCTCCTGACTTCACCTTCTCCTTCTCCTTCTTCTACTTCTTCTGTTTCACCCCCCTGACTTCACCTGCTCCTTCTCCTTCTTCTGCTTCTTCTGATTCACCCTGCTAACTTTACCTTCTCCTTCTCCTTCTTCTGCTTCTTCTGATTCACCCTCCTGACTTCACCTTCTCCTTCTCCTTCTTCTGCTTCTTCTAATTCACCCTCCAGACTTCACCTACTCTTCTCCTTCTTCTGCTTCTTCTGATTCACCCTCCAGACTTCACCTTCTCCTTCTCCTTCTTCTGCTTCTTCTGATTGACCCTCCAGACTTCACCTTCTCCTTCTCCTTCTTCTACTTCTTCTGATTCACCGTCCAGACTTCATCTTCTCTTTCTCCTTCTTCTGCTTCTTCTGATTCACCCTCCAGACTTCACCTTCTCCTTCTCCTTCTTCTGCTTCTTCTGATTCACCCTCCAGACTTCACCTTCTCCTTCTCCTTCTTCTACTTCTTCTGATTCACCCTCCTGACTTCACCTTCTCCTTCTCCTTCTTCTGCTTCTTCTGCTTCACCCTTCAGACTTCACCTTCTCCTGCTCCTTCTTCTGCTTCTTCTGCTTCACCCTCCAGACTTCACCTTCTCCTTCTCCTTCTTCTGCTTCTTCTGCTTCACCCTCCTGACTTCACCTTCTCCTTCTCCTTCTTCTACTTCTTCTGATTCACCCTCCAGACTTCACCTTCTCCTTCTCCTTCTTCTGCTTCTTCTGCTTCACCCTCCAGACTTCACCTTCTCCTTCTCCTTCTTCTGCTTCTTCTGCTTCGCCCTCCAGACTTCACCTTCTCCTTCTCCATCTTCTGCTTCTTCTGCTTCACTCTCCTGACTTCACCTTCTCCTTCTCCTTCTTCTACTTCTTCTGATTCACCCTCCAGACTTCACCTTCTCCTTCTCCTTCTTCTGCTTCTTCTGCTTCACCCTCTAGACTTCAACTTCTCCTTCTCCTTCTTCTGCTTCTTCTGCTGCGCCCTCCAGACTTCACCTTCTCCTTCTCCTTCTTCTGCTTCTTCTGCTTCACCGTCCTGACTTCACCTTCTCCTTCTCCTTCTTCTACTTCTTCTGCTTCACCCCCCTGACTTCACCTGCTCCTTCTCCTTCTTCTGCTTCTTCTGATTCACCCTCCTAACTTCACCTTCTCCTTCTCCTTCTTCTGCTTCTTCTGATTCACCCTCCTGACTTCACCTTCTCCTTCTCCTTCTTCTGCTTCTTCTGATTCACCCTCCAGACTTCACCTTCTCCTTCTCCTTCTTCTGCTTCTTCTGTTTCACCCTCCAGACTTCACCTTCTCCTTCTCCTTCTTCTGCTTCTTCTGATTCACCCTCCAGACTTCATCTTCTCCTTCTCCTTCTTCTGCTTCTTCTGATTCACCCTCCAGACTTCACCTTCTCCTTCTCCTTCTTCTGCTTCTTCTGATTCACCCTCCAGACTTCACCTTCTCCTTCTCCTTCTTCTACTTCTTCTGATTCACCCTCCAGACTTCAACTTCTCCTTCTCCTTCTTCTACTTCTTCAGATTCACCCTCCAGTCTTCACCTTCTCCTTCTCCTTCTTCTGTTTCTTCTGCTTCACCCTCCAGACTTCACCTTCTCCTTCTCTTTCTTCTGCTTCTTCTGATTCACCCTCCAGGCTTCACCCTCTCCTTCTCCTTCTTCTGATTCTTCTGATTCACCCTCCAGACTTCACCTTCTCCTTCTCCTTCTTCTGCTTCTTCTGATTCACCCTTCAGACTTCACCTTCTCCTTCTCCTTCTTCTGCTTCTTCTGATTCACCCTCCAGACTTCATCTTCTCCTTCTCCTTCTTCTGCTTCTTCTGATTCACCCTCCAGACTTCACCTTCTCCTTCTCCTTCTTCTGCTTCTTCTGATTCACCCTCCAGACTTCACCTTCTCCTTCTCCTTCTTCTACTTCTTCTGATTCACCCTCCAGACTTCACCTTCTCCTTCTCCTTCTTCTACTTCTTCAGATTCACCCTCCAGTCTTCACCTTCTCCTTCTCCTTCTTCTGTTTCTTCTGCTTCACTCTCCTGACTTCACCTTCTCCTTCTCCTTCTTCTACTTCTTCTGATTCACCCTCCAGACTTCACCTTCTCCTTCTCCTTCTTCTGCTTCTTCTGCTTCACCCTCTAGACTTCAACTTCTCCTTCTCCTTCTTCTGCTTCTTCTGCTGCGCCCTCCAGACTTCACCTTCTCCTTCTCCTTCTTCTGCTTCTTCTGCTTCACCGTCCTGACTTCACCTTCTCCTTCTCCTTCTTCTACTTCTTCTGCTTCACCCCCCTGACTTCACCTGCTCCTTCTCCTTCTTCTGCTTCTTCTGATTCACCCTCCTAACTTCACCTTCTCCTTCTCCTTCTTCTGCTTCTTCTGATTCACCCTCCTGACTTCACCTTCTCCTTCTCCTTCTTCTGCTTCTTCTGATTCACCCTCCAGACTTCACCTTCTCCTTCTCCTTCTTCTGCTTCTTCTGTTTCACCCTCCAGACTTCACCTTCTCCTTCTCCTTCTTCTGCTTCTTCTGATTCACCCTCCAGACTTCATCTTCTCCTTCTCCTTCTTCTGCTTCTTCTGATTCACCCTCCAGACTTCAGCTTCTCCTTCTCCTTCTTCTGCTTCTTCTGATTCACCCTCCAGACTTCACCTTCTCCTTCTCCTTCTTCTACTTCTTCTGATTCACCCTCCAGACTTCACCTTCTCCTTCTCCTTCTTCTACTTCTTCAGATTCACCCTCCAGTCTTCACCTTCTCCTTCTCCTTCTTCTGTTTCTTCTGCTTCACCCTCCAGACTTCACCTTCTCCTTCTCTTTCTTCTGCTTCTTCTGATTCACCCTCCAGGCTTCACCCTCTCCTTCTCCTTCTTCTGATTCTTCTGCTTCACCCTCCAGACTTCACCTTCTCCTTCTCCTTCTTCTGCTTCTTCTGCTGCGCCCTCCAGACTTCACCTTCTCCTTCTCCTTCTTCTGCTTCTTCTGCTTCACCCTCCTGACTTCACCTTCTCCTTCTCCTTCTTCTACTTCTTCTGTTTCACCCCCCTGACTTCACCTGCTCCTTCTCCTTCTTCTGCTTCTTCTGATTCACCCTCCCAACTTTACCTTCTCCTTCTCCTTCTTCTGCTTCTTCTGATTCACCCTCCTGACTTCACCTTCTCCTTCTCCTTCTTCTGCTTCTTCTAATTCACCCTCCAGACTTCACCTTCTCCTTCTCCTTCTTCTGCTTCTTCTGATTCACTCTCCAGACTTCACCTTCTCCTTCTCCTTCTTCTGCTTCTTCTGATTGACCCTCCAGACCTCACCTTCTCCTTCTCCTTCTTCTACTTCTTCTGATTCACCCTCCAGACTTCATCTTCTCCTTCTCCTTCTTCTGCTTCTTCTGATTCACCCTCCAGACTTCACCTTCTCCTTCTCCTTCTTCTGCTTCTTCTGATTCACCCTCCAGACTTCACCTTCTCCTTCTCCTTCTTCTACTTCTTCTGATTCACCCTCCTGACTTCACCTTCTCCTTCTCCTTCTTCTGCTTCTTCTGCTTCACCCTCCAGACTTCACCTTCTCCTGCTCCTTCTTCTGCTTCTTCTGCTTCACCCTCCAGACTTCACCTTCTCCTTCTCCTTCTTCTGCTTCTTCTGCTTCACCCTCCTGACTTCACCTTCTCCTTCTCCTTCTTCTACTTCTTCTGATTCACCCTCCAGACTTCACCTTCTCCTTCTCCTTCTTCTGCTTCTGCTGCTTCACCCTCCAGACTTCACCTTCTCCTTCTCCTTCTTCTGCTTCTTCTGCTTCGCCCTCCAGACTTCACCTTCTCCTTCTCCATCTTCTGCTTCTTCTGCTTCACTCTCCTGACTTCTCCTTCTCCTTCTCCTTCTTCTACTTCTTCTGATTCACCCTCCAGACTTCAGCTTCTCCTTCTCCTTCTTCTGCTTCTTCTGCTTCACCCTCCAGACTTCAGCTTCTCCTTCTCCTTCTTCTGCTTCTTCTGCTGCGCCCTCCAGACTTCACCTTCTCCTTCTCCTTCTTCTGCTTCTTCTGCTTCACCGTCCTGACTTCACCTTCTCCTTCTCCTTCTTCTACTTCTTCTGCTTCACCCCCCTGACTTCACCTGCTCCTTCTCCTTCTTCTGCTTCTTCTGATTCACCCTCCTAACTTCACCTTCTCCTTCTCCTTCTTCTGCTTCTTCTGATTCACCCTCCTGACTTCACCTTCTCCTTCTCCTTCTTCTACTTCTTCTGATTCACCCTCCAGACTTCACCTTCTCCTTCTCCTTCTTCTGCTTCTTCTGTTTCACCCTCCAGACTTCACCTTCTCCTTCTCCTTCTTCTGCTTCTTCTGATTCACCCTCCAGACTTCATCTTCTCCTTCTCCTTCTTCTGCTTCTTCTGATTCACCCTCCAGACTTCACCTTCTCCTTCTCCTTCTTCTGCTTCTTCTGTTTCACCCTCCAGACTTCACCTTCTCCTTCTCCTTCTTCTACTTCTTCAGATTCACCCTCCAGTCTTCACCTTCTCCTTCTCCTTCTTCTGTTTCTTCTGCTTCACTCTCCTGACTTCACCTTCTCCTTCTCCTTCTTCTACTTCTTCTGATTCACCCTCCAGACTTCACCTTCTCCTTCTCCTTCTTCTGCTTCTTCTGCTTCACCCTCTAGACTTCAACTTCTCCTTCTCCTTCTTCTGCTTCTTCTGCTGCGCCCTCCAGACTTCACCTTCTCCTTCTCCTTCTTCTGCTTCTTCTGCTTCACCGTCCTGACTTCACCTTCTCCTTCTCCTTCTTCTACTTCTTCTGCTTCACCCCCCTGACTTCACCTGCTCCTTCTCCTTCTTCTGCTTCTTCTGATTCACCCTCCTAACTTCACCTTCTCCTTCTCCTTCTTCTGCTTCTTCTGATTCACCCTCCTGACTTCACCTTCTCCTTCTCCTTCTTCTGCTTCTTCTGATTCACCCTCCAGACTTCACCTTCTCCTTCTCCTTCTTCTGCTTCTTCTGTTTCACCCTCCAGACTTCACCTTCTCCTTCTCCTTCTTCTGCTTCTTCTGATTCACCCTCCAGACTTCATCTTCTCCTTCTCCTTCTTCTGCTTCTTCTGATTCACCCTCCAGACTTCAGCTTCTCCTTCTCCTTCTTCTGCTTCTTCTGCTTCACCCTCCAGACTTCAGCTTCTCCTTCTCCTTCTTCTGCTTCTTCTGCTGCGCCCTCCAGACTTCACCTTCTCCTTCTCCTTCTTCTGCTTCTTCTGCTTCACCGTCCTGACTTCACCTTCTCCTTCTCCTTCTTCTACTTCTTCTGCTTCACCCCCCTGACTTCACCTGCTCCTTCTCCTTCTTCTGCTTCTTCTGATTCACCCTCCTAACTTCACCTTCTCCTTCTCCTTCTTCTGCTTCTTCTGATTCACCCTCCTGACTTCACCTTCTCCTTCTCCTTCTTCTGCTTCTTCTGATTCACCCTCCAGACTTCACCTTCTCCTTCTCCTTCTTCTGCTTCTTCTGTTTCACCCTCCAGACTTCACCTTCTCCTTCTCCTTCTTCTGCTTCTTCTGATTCACCCTCCAGACTTCATCTTCTCCTTCTCCTTCTTCTGCTTCTTCTGATTCACCCTCCAGACTTCACCTTCTCCTTCTCCTTCTTCTGCTTCTTCTGTTTCACCCTCCAGACTTCACCTTCTCCTTCTCCTTCTTCTACTTCTTCAGATTCACCCTCCAGTCTTCACCTTCTCCTTCTCCTTCTTCTGTTTCTTCTGCTTCACTCTCCTGACTTCACCTTCTCCTTCTCCTTCTTCTACTTCTTCTGATTCACCCTCCAGACTTCACCTTCTCCTTCTCCTTCTTCTGCTTCTTCTGCTTCACCCTCTAGACTTCAACTTCTCCTTCTCCTTCTTCTGCTTCTTCTGCTGCGCCCTCCAGACTTCACCTTCTCCTTCTCCTTCTTCTGCTTCTTCTGCTTCACCGTCCTGACTTCACCTTCTCCTTCTCCTTCTTCTACTTCTTCTGCTTCACCCCCCTGACTTCACCTGCTCCTTCTCCTTCTTCTGCTTCTTCTGATTCACCCTCCTAACTTCACCTTCTCCTTCTCCTTCTTCTGCTTCTTCTGATTCACCCTCCTGACTTCACCTTCTCCTTCTCCTTCTTCTGCTTCTTCTGATTCACCCTCCAGACTTCACCTTCTCCTTCTCCTTCTTCTGCTTCTTCTGTTTCACCCTCCAGACTTCACCTTCTCCTTCTCCTTCTTCTGCTTCTTCTGATTCACCCTCCAGACTTCATCTTCTCCTTCTCCTTCTTCTGCTTCTTCTGATTCACCCTCCAGACTTCACCTTCTCCTTCTCCTTCTTCTGCTTCTTCTGATTCACCCTCCAGACTTCACCTTCTCCTTCTCCTTCTTCTACTTCTTCTGATTCACCCTCCAGACTTCACCTTCTCCTTCTCCTTCTTCTACTTCTTCAGATTCACCCTCCAGTCTTCACCTTCTCCTTCTCCTTCTTCTGTTTCTTCTGCTTCACCCTCCAGACTTCACCTTCTCCTTCTCTTTCTTCTGCTTCTTCTGATTCACCCTCCAGGCTTCACCCTCTCCTTCTCCTTCTTCTGATTCTTCTGCTTCACCCTCCAGACTTCACCTTCTCCTTCTCCTTCTTCTGCTTCTTCTGCTGCGCCCTCCAGACTTCACCTTCTCCTTCTCCTTCTTCTGCTTCTTCTGCTTCACCCTCCTGACTTCACCTTCTCCTTCTCCTTCTTCTACTTCTTCTGTTTCACCCCCCTGACTTCACCTGCTCCCTCTCCTTCTTCTGCTTCTTCTGATTCACCCTCCCAACTTTACCTTCTCCTTCTCCTTCTTCTGCTTCTTCTGATTCACCCTCCTGACTTCACCTTCTCCTTCTCCTTCTTCTGCTTCTTCTAATTCACCCTCCAGACTTCACCTTCTCCTTCTCCTTCTTCTGCTTCTTCTGATTCACTCTCCAGACTTCACCTTCTCCTTCTCCTTCTTCTGCTTCTTCTGATTGACCCTCCAGACCTCACCTTCTCCTTCTCCTTCTTCTACTTCTTCTGATTCACCCTCCAGACTTCATCTTCTCCTTCTCCTTCTTCTGCTTCTTCTGATTCACCCTCCAGACTTCACCTTCTCCTTCTCCTTCTTCTGCTTCTTCTGATTCACCCTCCAGACTTCACCTTCTCCTTCTCCTTCTTCTACTTCTTCTGATTCACCCTCCTGACTTCACCTTCTCCTTCTCCTTCTTCTGCTTCTTCTGCTTCACCCTCCAGACTTCACCTTCTCCTGCTCCTTCTTCTGCTTCTTCTGCTTCACCCTCCAGACTTCACCTTCTCCTTCTCCTTCTTCTGCTTCTTCTGCTTCACCCTCCTGACTTCACCTTCTCCTTCTCCTTCTTCTACTTCTTCTGATTCACCCTCCAGACTTCACCTTCTCCTTCTCCTTCTTCTGCTTCTGCTGCTTCACCCTCCAGACTTCACCTTCTCCTTCTCCTTCTTCTGCTTCTTCTGCTTCGCCCTCCAGACTTCACCTTCTCCTTCTCCATCTTCTGCTTCTTCTGCTTCACTCTCCTGACTTCTCCTTCTCCTTCTCCTTCTTCTACTTCTTCTGATTCACCCTCCAGACTTCAGCTTCTCCTTCTCCTTCTTCTGCTTCTTCTGCTTCACCCTCCAGACTTCAGCTTCTCCTTCTCCTTCTTCTGCTTCTTCTGCTGCGCCCTCCAGACTTCACCTTCTCCTTCTCCTTCTTCTGCTTCTTCTGCTTCACCGTCCTGACTTCACCTTCTCCTTCTCCTTCTTCTACTTCTTCTGCTTCACCCCCCTGACTTCACCTGCTCCTTCTCCTTCTTCTGCTTCTTCTGATTCACCCTCCTAACTTCACCTTCTCCTTCTCCTTCTTCTGCTTCTTCTGATTCACCCTCCTGACTTCACCTTCTCCTTCTCCTTCTTCTGCTTCTTCTGATTCACCCTCCAGACTTCACCTTCTCCTTCTCCTTCTTCTGCTTCTTCTGTTTCACCCTCCAGACTTCACCTTCTCCTTCTCCTTCTTCTGCTTCTTCTGATTCACCCTCCAGACTTCATCTTCTCCTTCTCCTTCTTCTGCTTCTTCTGATTCACCCTCCAGACTTCACCTTCTCCTTCTCCTTCTTCTGCTTCTTCTGATTCACCCTCCAGACTTCACCTTCTCCTTCTCCTTCTTCTACTTCTTCTGATTCACCCTCCAGACTTCACCTTCTCCTTCTCCTTCTTCTACTTCTTCTGATTCACCCTCCAGACTTCACCTTCTCCTTCTCCTTCTTCTGCTTCTTCAGATTCACCCTCCAGTCTTCACCTTCTCCTTCTCCTTCTTCTGTTTCTTCTGCTTCACCCTCCAGACTTCACCTTCTCCTTCTCTTTCTTCTGCTTCTTCTGATTCACCATCCAGACTTCAACTTCTCCTTCTCCTTCTTCTGCTTCTTCTGCTTCACCCTCCAAACTTCACCTTCTCCTTCTCCTTCTTCTGCTTCTTCTGATTCACCCTCCAGACTTCACCTTCTCCTTCTCCTTCTTCTGCTTCTTCTGATTCACCCTCCAGACTTCATCTTCTCCTTCTCCTTCTTCTGCTTCTTCTGATTCACCCTCCAGACTTCACCTTCTCCTTCTCCTTCTTCTGCTTCTTCTGATTCACCCTCCAGACTTCACCTTCTCCTTCTCCTTCTTCTACTTCTTCTGATTCATCCTCCAGACTTCACCTTCTCCTTCTCCTTCTTCTACTTCTTCAGATTCACCCTCCAGTCTTCACCTTCTCCTTCTCCTTCTTCTGTTTCTTCTGCTTCACCCACCAGACTTCACCTTCTCCTTCTCTTTCTTCTGCTTCTTCTGATTCACCCTCCAGACTTCACCTTCTCCTTCTCCTTCTTCTGATTCTTCTGATTCACCCTCCAGACTTCACCTTCTCCTTCTCCTTCTTCTGCTTCTTCTGATTCACCCTCCTGACTTCACCTTCTCCTTCTCCTTCTTCTACTTCTTCTGATTCACCCTCCTGACTTCACCTTCTCCTTCTCCTTCTTCTACTTCTTCTGCTTCACCCTCCAGACTTCACCTTCTCCTTCTCCTTCTTCTACTTCTTCTGATTCACCCTCCAGACTTCACCTTCTCCTTCTCCTTCTTTTGCTTCTTCTGCTTCACACTCCAGACTTCAACTTCTCCTTCTCCTTCTTCTGCTTCTTCTGATTCACCCTCCTTACTTCACCTTCTCCTTCTCCTTCTTCTGCTTCTTCTGATTCACCCTCCTGACTTCACCTTCTCCTTCTCCTTATTCTGCTTCTTCTGTTTCACCCTCCAGATTTCACCTTCTCCTTCTCCCTCTTCTGCTTCTTCTGATTCACCCTCCAGACTTCACCTTCTCCTTCTCCTTCATCTGCTTCTTCTGATTCACCCTCCAGACTTCACCTTCCCCTTCTCCTTCTTCTACTTCTTCTGATTCACCCTCCAGACTTCACCTTCTCCTTCTTCTGCTTCTTCTGATTCACCCTCCAGACTTCACCTTCTCCTTCTCCTTCGTCTACTTCTTCTGATACACCCTCCAGACTACACCTTCTACTTCTCCTTCTTCTACTTCTTCTGATTCACCCTCCAGACTTCACCTTCTCCTTCTCCTTCTTCTGTTTCTTCTGATTCACCCTCCAGACTTCACCTTCTCCTTCTCCTTCTTCTACTTCTTCTGATTCACACTCCAGACTTCACCTTCTCCTTCTCCTTCTTCTACTTCTTCTGATTCACCCTCCAGACTTCACCTTCTCCTTCTCCTTCTTCTACTTCTTCTGCTTCTCCCTCCAGACTTCACCTTCTCCTTCTCCTTCTTCTGCTTCTTCTGATTCACCCTCCAGACTTCACCTTCCCCTTCTCCTTCTTCTACTTCTTCTGATTCACCCTCCAGACTTCACCTTCTCCTTCTCCTTCTTCTACTTCTTCTGATTCACCCTCCAGACTTCACCTTCTCCTTCTCCTTCTTCTACTTCTTCCGATTCACCCTCCTGACTTCACCTTCTCCTTCTCCTTCTTCTGCTTCTTCTGCTTCACCCTCCTGACTTCACCTTCTCCTTCTCCTTCTTCTACTTCTTCTGATTCACCCTCTGGACTTCACCTTCTCCTTCTCCTTCTTCTGCTTCTTCTGCTTCACCCTCCAGACTTCACCTTCTCCTTCTCCTTCTTCTGCTTCTTCTGATTCGCCCTCCAGAAATCACCTTCTCCTTCTCCTTCTTCTGCTTCTTCTGCTTCACCCTCCAGACTTCAGCTTCTCCTTCTCCTTCTTCTGCTTCTTCTGCTTCACTCTCCTGACTTCACCTTCTCCTTCTCCTTCTTCTACTTCTTCTGATTAACCCTCCAGACTTCACCTTCTCCTTCTCCTTCTTCTGCTTCTTCTGCTTCACCCTCCAGACTTCACCTTCTCCTTCTCCTTCTTCTGCTTCTTCTGCTGCGCCCTCCAGACTTCACCTTCTCCTTCTCCTTCTTCTGCTTCTTCTGCTTCACCCTCCTGACTTCACCTTCTCCTTCTCCTTCTTCTACTTCTTCTGTTTCACCCCCCTGACTTCACCTGCTCCTTCTCCTTCTTCTGCTTCTTCTGATTCACCCTCCCAACTTTACCTTCTCCTTCTCCTTCTTCTGCTTCTTCTGATTCACCCTCCTGACTTCACCTTCTCCTTCTCCTTCTTCTGCTTCTTCTAATTCACCCTCCAGACTTCACCTTCTCCTTCTCCTTCTTCTGCTTCTTCTGATTGACCCTCCCGACCTCACCTTCTCCTTCTCCTTCTTCTACTTCTTCTGATTCACCCTCCAGACTTCATCTTCTCCTTCTCCTTCTTCTGCTTCTTCTGATTCACCCTCCAGACTTCACCTTCTCCTTCTCCTTCTTCTGCTTCTTCTGATTCACCCTCCAGACTTCACCTTCTCCTTCTCCTTCTTCTACTTCTTCTGATTCACCCTCCTGACTTCACCTTCTCCTTCTCCTTCTTCTGCTTCTTCTGCTTCACCCTCCAGACTTCACCTTCTCCTGCTCCTTCTTCTGCTTCTTCTGCTTCACCCTCCAGACTTCACCTTCTCCTTCTCCTTCTTCTGCTTCTTCTGATTCACCCTCCAGACTTCACCTTCTCCTTCTCCTTCTTCTACTTCTTCTGATTCACCCTCCTGACTTCACCTTCTCCTTCTCCTTCTTCTGCTTCTTCTGCTTCACCCTCCAGACTTCACCTTCTCCTGCTCCTTCTTCTGCTTCTTCTGATTCACCCTCCTGACTTCACCTTCTCCTTCTCCTTCTTCTGCTTCTTCTGCTTCACCCTCCAGACTTCACCTTCTCCTTCTCCTTCTTCTGCTTCTTCTGCTTCGCCCTCCAGACTTCACCTTCTCCTTCTCCTTCTTCTACTTCTTCTGATTCACCCTCCAGACTTCAGCTTCTCCTTCTCCTTCTTCTGCTTCTTCTGCTTCACCCTCCAGACTTCAGCTTCTCCTTCTCCTTCTTCTGCTTCTTCTGCTGCGCCCTCCAGACTTCACCTTCTCCTTCTCCTTCTTCTGCTTCTTCTGCTTCACCGTCCTGACTTCACCTTCTCCTTCTCCTTCTTCTACTTCTTCTGCTTCACCCCCCTGACTTCACCTGCTCCTTCTCCTTCTTCTGCTTCTTCTGATTCACCCTCCTAACTTCACCTTCTCCTTCTCCTTCTTCTGCTTCTTCTGATTCACCCTCCTGACTTCACCTTCTCCTTCTCCTTCTTCTGCTTCTTCTGATTCACCCTCCAGACTTCACCTTCTCCTTCTCCTTCTTCTTCTTCTTCTGTTTCACCCTCCAGACTTCACCTTCTCCTTCTCCTTCTTCTGCTTCTTCTGATTCACCCTCCAGACTTCATCTTCTCCTTCTCCTTCTTCTGCTTCTTCTGATTCACCCTCCAGACTTCACCTTCTCCTTCTCCTTCTTCTGCTTCTTCTGATTCACCCTCCAGACTTCACCTTCTCCTTCTCCTTCTTCTACTTCTTCTGATTCACCCTCCAGACTTCACCTTCTTCTTCTCCTTCTTCTACTTCTTCAGATTCACCCTCCAGTCTTCACCTTCTCCTTCTCCTTCTTCTGTTTCTTCTGCTTCACCCTCCAGACTTCACCTTCTCCTTCTCTTTCTTCTGCTTCTTCTGATTCACCCTCCAGACTTCAACTTCTCCTTCTCCTTCTTCTGATTCTTCTGATTCACCCTCCAAACTTCACCTTCTCCTTCTCCTTCTTCTGCTTCTTCTGATTCACCCTCCAGACTTCACCTTCTCCTTCTCCTTCTTCTGCTTCTTCTGATTCACCCTCCAGACTTCATCTTCTCCTTCTCCTTCTTCTGCTTCTTCTGATTCACCCTCCAGACTTCACCTTCTCCTTCTCCTTCTTCTGCTTCTTCTGATTCACCCTCCAGACTTCACCTTCTCCTTCTCCTTCTTCTACTTCTTCTGATTCACCCTCCAGACTTCACCTTCTCCTTCTCCTTCTTCTACTTCTTCAGATTCACCCTCCAGTCTTCACCTTCTCCTTCTCCTTCTTCTGTTTCTTCTGCTTCACCCTCCAGACTTCACCTTCTCCTTCTCTTTCTTCTGCTTCTTCTGATTCACCCTCCAGACTTCACCTTCTCCTTCTCCTTCTTCTGATTCTTCTGATTCACCCTCCAGACTTCACCTTCTCCTTCTCCTTCTTCTGCTTCTTCTGATTCACCCTCCTGACTTCACCTTCTCCTTCTCCTTCTTCTACTTCTTCTGATTCAAACTCCTGACTTCACCTTCTCCTTCTCCTTCTTCTACTTCTTCTGCTTCACCCTCCAGACTTCTCCTTCTCCTTCTCCTTCTTCTACTTCTTCTGATTCACCCTCCAGACTTCACCTTCTCCTTCTCCTTCTTTTGCTTCTTCTGCTTCACACTCCAGACTTCACCTTCTCCTTCTCCTTCTTCTGCTTCTTCTGATTCACCCTCCTTACTTCACCTTCTCCTTCTCCTTCTTCTGCTTCTTCTGATTCACCCTCCTGACTTCACCTTCTCCTTCTCCTTATTCTGCTTCTTCTGTTTCACCCTCCAGATTTCACCTTCTCCTTCTCCTTCTTCTGCTTCTTCTGATTCACCCTCCAGACTTCACCTTCTCCTTCTCCTTCTTCTGCTTCTTCTGATTCACCCTCCAGACTTCACTTTCCCCTTCTCCTTCTTCTACTTCTTCTGATTCACCCTCCAGACTTCACCTTCTCCTTCTCCTTCTTCTGCTTCTTCTGATTCACCCTCCAGACTTCACCTTCTCCTTCTCCTTCGTCTACTTCTTCTGATTCACCCTCCAGACTTCAGCTTCTCCTTCTCCTTCTTCTGCTTCTTCTGCTTCACCCTCCAGACTTCAGCTTCTCCTTCTCCTTCTTCTGCTTCTTCTGCTGCGCCCTCCAGACTTCACCTTCTCCTTCTCCTTCTTCTGCTTCTTCTGCTTCACCGTCCTGACTTCACCTTCTCCTTCTCCTTCTTCTACTTCTTCTGCTTCACCCCCCTGACTTCACCTGCTCCTTCTCCTTCTTCTGCTTCTTCTGATTCACCCTCCTAACTTCACCTTCTCCTTCTCCTTCTTCTGCTTCTTCTGATTCACCCTCCTGACTTCACCTTCTCCTTCTCCTTCTTCTGCTTCTTCTGATTCACCCTCCAGACTTCACCTTCTCCTTCTCCTTCTTCTTCTTCTTCTGTTTCACCCTCCAGACTTCACCTTCTCCTTCTCCTTCTTCTGCTTCTTCTGATTCACCCTCCAGACTTCATCTTCTCCTTCTCCTTCTTCTGCTTCTTCTGATTCACCCTCCAGACTTCACCTTCTCCTTCTCCTTCTTCTGCTTCTTCTGATTCACCCTCCAGACTTCACCTTCTCCTTCTCCTTCTTCTACTTCTTCTGATTCACCCTCCAGACTTCACCTTCTTCTTCTCCTTCTTCTACTTCTTCAGATTCACCCTCCAGTCTTCACCTTCTCCTTCTCCTTCTTCTGTTTCTTCTGCTTCACCCTCCAGACTTCACCTTCTCCTTCTCTTTCTTCTGCTTCTTCTGATTCACCCTCCAGACTTCAACTTCTCCTTCTCCTTCTTCTGATTCTTCTGATTCACCCTCCAAACTTCACCTTCTCCTTCTCCTTCTTCTGCTTCTTCTGATTCACCCTCCAGACTTCACCTTCTCCTTCTCCTTCTTCTGCTTCTTCTGATTCACCCTCCAGACTTCATCTTCTCCTTCTCCTTCTTCTGCTTCTTCTGATTCACCCTCCAGACTTCACCTTCTCCTTCTCCTTCTTCTGCTTCTTCTGATTCACCCTCCAGACTTCACCTTCTCCTTCTCCTTCTTCTACTTCTTCTGATTCACCCTCCAGACTTCACCTTCTCCTTCTCCTTCTTCTACTTCTTCAGATTCACCCTCCAGTCTTCACCTTCTCCTTCTCCTTCTTCTGTTTCTTCTGCTTCACCCTCCAGACTTCACCTTCTCCTTCTCTTTCTTCTGCTTCTTCTGATTCACCCTCCAGACTTCACCTTCTCCTTCTCCTTCTTCTGATTCTTCTGATTCACCCTCCAGACTTCACCTTCTCCTTCTCCTTCTTCTGCTTCTTCTGATTCACCCTCCTGACTTCACCTTCTCCTTCTCCTTCTTCTAC
This sequence comes from Somniosus microcephalus, assembly GCF_052327205.1. NCBI lineage: Eukaryota > Metazoa > Chordata > Chondrichthyes > Squaliformes > Somniosidae > Somniosus > Somniosus microcephalus. Next base: position 349,841 of record NW_028225397.1, on the reverse strand, counting down.
TTCTTCTGATTCACCCTCCTGACTTCACCTTCTCCTTCTCCTTCTTCTACTTCTTCTGCTTCACCCTCCAGACTTCTCCTTCTCCTTCTCCTTCTTCTACTTCTTCTGATTCACCCTCCAGACTTCACCTTCTCCTTCTCCTTCTTTTGCTTCTTCTGCTTCACACTCCAGACTTCACCTTCTCCTTCTCCTTCTTCTGCTTCTTCTGATTCACCCTCCTTACTTCACCTTCTCCTTCTCCTTCTTCTGCTTCTTCTGATTCACCCTCCTGACTTCACCTTCTCCTTCTCCTTATTCTGCTTCTTCTGTTTCACCCTCCAGATTTCACCTTCTCCTTCTCCTTCTTCTGCTTCTTCTGATTCACCCTCCAGACTTCACCTTCTCCTTCTCCTTCTTCTGCTTCTTCTGATTCACCCTCCAGACTTCACTTTCCCCTTCTCCTTCTTCTACTTCTTCTGATTCACCCTCCAGACTTCACCTTCTCCTTCTCCTTCTTCTGCTTCTTCTGATTCACCCTCCAGACTTCACCTTCTCCTTCTCCTTCGTCTACTTCTTCTGATTCACCCTCCAGACTACACCTTCTCCTTCTCCTTCTTCTACTTCTTCTGATTCACCCTCCAGACTTCACCTTCTCCTTCTCCTTCTTCTGTTTCTTCTGATTCACCCTCCAGACTTCACCTTCTCCTTCTCCTTCTTCTACTTCTTCTGATTCACCCTCCAGACTTCACCTTCTCCTTCTCCTTCTTCTACTTCTTCTGATTCACCCTCCAGACTTCACCTTCTCCTTCTCCTTCTTCTACTTCTTCTGCTTCTCCCTCCAGACTTCACCTTCTCCTTCTCCTTCTTCTGCTTCTTCTGATTCACCATCCAGACTTCACCTTCTCATTCTCCTTCTTCTACTTCTTCTGATTCACCCTTCAGTCTTCACCTTCTCCTTCTCCTTCTTCTACTTCTTCTGATTCACCCTCCAGACTTCAACTTCTCCTTCTCCTTCTTCTACTTCTTCCGATTCACCCTCCTGACTTCACTTTCTCCTTCTCCTTCTTCTGCTTCTTCTGCTTCACCCTCCTGACTTCACCTTCTCCTTCTCCTTCTTCTGCTTCTTCTGATTGACCCTCCAGACCTCACCTTCTCCTTCTCCTTCTTCTACTTCTTCTGATTCACCCTCCAGACTTCATCTTCTCCTTCTCCTTCTTCTGCTTCTTCTGATTCACCCTCCAGACTTCACCTTCTCCTTCTCCTTCTTCTGCTTCTTCTGATTCACCCTCCAGACTTCACCTTCTCCTTCTCCTTCTTCTACTTCTTCTGATTCACCCTCCTGACTTCACCTTCTCCTTCTCCTTCTTCTGCTTCTTCTGCTTTACCCTCCAGACTTCACCTTCTCCTGCTCCTTCTTCTGCTTCTTCTGCTTCACCCTCCAGACTTCACCTTCTCCTTCTCCTTCTTCTGCTTCTTCTGCTTCACCCTCCTGACTTCTCCTTCTCCTTCTCCTTCTTCTACTTCTTCTGATTCACCCTCCAGACTTCACCTTCTCCTTCTCCTTCTTCTGCTTCTTCTGCTTCACCCTCCAGACTTCACCTTCTCCTTCTCCTTCTTCTGCTTCTTCTGCTTCGCCCTCCAGACTTCACCTTCTCCTTCTCCATCTTCTGCTTCTTCTGCTTCACTCTCCTGACTTCACCTTCTCCTTCTCCTTCTTCTACTTCTTCTGATTCACCCTCCAGACTTCAGCTTCTCCTTCTCCTTCTTCTGCTTCTTCTGCTTCACCCTCCAGACTTCAGCTTCTCCTTCTCCTTCTTCTGCTTCTTCTGCTGCGCCCTCCAGACTTCACCTTCTCCTTCTCCTTCTTCTGCTTCTTCTGCTTCACCGTCCTGACTTCACCTTCTCCTTCTCCTTCTTCTACTTCTTCTGCTTCACCCCCCTGACTTCACCTGCTCCTTCTCCTTCTTCTGCTTCTTCTGATTCACCCTCCTAACTTCACCTTCTCCTTCTCCTTCTTCTGCTTCTTCTGATTCACCCTCCTGACTTCACCTTCTCCTTCTCCTTCTTCTGCTTCTTCTGATTCACCCTCCAGACTTCACCTTCTCCTTCTCCTTCTTCTTCTTCTTCTGTTTCACCCTCCAGACTTCACCTTCTCCTTCTCCTTCTTCTGCTTCTTCTGATTCACCCTCCAGACTTCATCTTCTCCTTCTCCTTCTTCTGCTTCTTCTGATTCACCCTCCAGACTTCACCTTCTCCTTCTCCTTCTTCTGCTTCTTCTGATTCACCCTCCAGACTTCACCTTCTCCTTCTCCTTCTTCTACTTCTTCTGATTCACCCTCCAGACTTCACCTTCTCCTTCTCCTTCTTCTACTTCTTCAGATTCACCCTCCAGTCTTCACCTTCTCCTTCTCCTTCTTCTGTTTCTTCTGCTTCACCCTCCAGACTTCACCTTCTCCTTCTCTTTCTTCTGCTTCTTCTGATTCACCCTCCAGACTTCAACTTCTCCTTCTCCTTCTTCTGATTCTTCTGATTCACCCTCCAAACTTCACCTTCTCCTTCTCCTTCTTCTGCTTCTTCTGATTCACCCTCCAGACTTCAACTTCTCCTTCTCCTTCTTCTGCTTCTTCTGATTCACCCTCCAGACTTCATCTTCTCCTTCTCCTTCTTCTGCTTCTTCTGATTCACCCTCCAGACTTCACCTTCTCCTTCTCCTTCTTCTGCTTCTTCTGATTCACCCTCCAGACTTCACCTTCTCCTTCTCCTTCTTCTACTTCTTCTGATTCACCCTCCAGACTTCACCTTCTCCTTCTCCTTCTTCTACTTCTTCAGATTCACCCTCCAGTCTTCACCTTCTCCTTCTCCTTCTTCTGTTTCTTCTGCTTCACCCTCCAGACTTCACCTTCTCCTTCTCTTTCTTCTGCTTCTTCTGATTCACCCTCCAGACTTCACCTTCTCCTTCTCCTTCTTCTGATTCTTCTGATTCACCCTCCAGACTTCACCTTCTCCTTCTCCTTCTTCTGCTTCTTCTGATTCACCCTCCTGACTTCACCTTCTCCTTCTCCTTATTCTGCTTCTTCTGTTTCACCCTCCAGATTTCACCTTCTCCTTCTCCTTCTTCTGCTTCTTCTGATTCACCCTCCAGACTTCACCTTCTCCTTCTCCTTCTTCTGCTTCTTCTGATTCACCCTCCAGACTTCACTTTCCCCTTCTCCTTCTTCTACTTCTTCTGATTCACCCTCCAGACTTCACCTTCTCCTTCTCCTTCTTCTGCTTCTTCTGATTCACCCTCCAGACTTCACCTTCTCCTTCTCCTTCGTCTACTTCTTCTGATTCACCCTCCAGACTACACCTTCTCCTTCTCCTTCTTCTACTTCTTCTGATTCACCCTCCAGACTTCACCTTCTCCTTCTCCTTCTTCTGTTTCTTCTGATTCACCCTCCAGACTTCACCTTCTCCTTCTCCTTCTTCTACTTCTTCTGATTCACCCTCCAGACTTCACCTTCTCCTTCTCCTTCTTCTACTTCTTCTGATTCACCCTCCAGACTTCACCTTCTCCTTCTCCTTCTTCTACTTCTTCTGCTTCTCCCTCCAGACTTCACCTTCTCCTTCTCCTTCTTCTGCTTCTTCTGATTCACCATCCAGACTTCACCTTCTCATTCTCCTTCTTCTACTTCTTCTGATTCACCCTTCAGTCTTCACCTTCTCCTTCTCCTTCTTCTACTTCTTCTGATTCACCCTCCAGACTTCACCTTCTCCTTCTCCTTCTTCTACTTCTTCCGATTCACCCTCCTGACTTCACTTTCTCCTTCTCCTTCTTCTGCTTCTTCTGCTTCACCCTCCTGACTTCACCTTCTCCTTCTCCTTCTTCTGCTTCTTCTGATTGACCCTCCAGACCTCACCTTCTCCTTCTCCTTCTTCTACTTCTTCTGATTCACCCTCCAGACTTCATCTTCTCCTTCTCCTTCTTCTGCTTCTTCTGATTCACCCTCCAGACTTCACCTTCTCCTTCTCCTTCTTCTGCTTCTTCTGATTCACCCTCCAGACTTCACCTTCTCCTTCTCCTTCTTCTACTTCTTCTGATTCACCCTCCTGACTTCACCTTCTCCTTCTCCTTCTTCTGCTTCTTCTGCTTCACCCTCCAGACTTCACCTTCTCCTGCTCCTTCTTCTGCTTCTTCTGCTTCACACTCCAGACTTCACCTTCTCCTTCTCCTTCTTCTGCTTCTTCTGCTTCACCCTCCTGACTTCTCCTTCCCCTTCTCCTTCTTCTACTTCTTCTGATTCACCCTCCAGACTTCACCTTCTCCTTCTCCTTCTTCTGCTTCTTCTGCTTCACCCTCCAGACTTCACCTTCTCCTTCTCCTTCTTCTGCTTCTTCTGCTTCGCCCTCCAGACTTCACCTTCTCCTTCTCCATCTTCTGCTTCTTCTGCTTCACTCTCCTGACTTCACCTTCTCCTTCTCCTTCTTCTACTTCTTCTGATTCACCCTCCAGACTTCAGCTTCTCCTTCTCCTTCTTCTGCTTCTTCTGCTTCACCCTCCAGACTTCAGCTTCTCCTTCTCCTTCTTCTGCTTCTTCTGCTGCGCCCTCCAGACTTCACCTTCTCCTTCTCCTTCTTCTGCTTCTTCTGCTTCACCGTCCTGACTTCACCTTCTCCTTCTCCTTCTTCTACTTCTTCTGCTTCACCCCCCTGACTTCACCTGCTCCTTCTCCTTCTTCTGCTTCTTCTGATTCACCCTCCTAACTTCACCTTCTCCTTCTCCTTCTTCTGCTTCTTCTGATTCACCCTCCTGACTTCACCTTCTCCTTCTCCTTCTTCTGCTTCTTCTGATTCACCCTCCAGACTTCACCTTCTCCTTCTCCTTCTTCTTCTTCTTCTGTTTCACCCTCCAGACTTCACCTTCTCCTTCTCCTTCTTCTGCTTCTTCTGATTCACCCTCCAGACTTCATCTTCTCCTTCTCCTTCTTCTGCTTCTTCTGATTCACCCTCCAGACTTCACCTTCTCCTTCTCCTTCTTCTGCTTCTTCTGATTCACTCTCCAGACTTCACCTTCTCCTTCTCCTTCTTCTACTTCTTCTGATTCACCCTCCAGACTTCACCTTCTCCTTCTCCTTCTTCTACTTCTTCAGATTCACCCTCCAGTCTTCACCTTCTCCTTCTCCTTCTTCTGTTTCTTCTGCTTCACCCTCCAGACTTCACCTTCTCCTTCTCTTTCTTCTGCTTCTTCTGATTCACCCTCCAGACTTCAACTTCTCCTTCTCCTTCTTCTGATTCTTCTGATTCACCCTCCAAACTTCACCTTCTCCTTCTCCTTCTTCTGCTTCTTCTGATTCACCCTCCAGACTTCACCTTCTCCTTCTCCTTCTTCTGCTTCTTCTGATTCACCCTCCAGACTTCATCTTCTCCTTCTCCTTCTTCTGCTTCTTCTGATTCACCCTCCAGACTTCACCTTCTCCTTCTCCTTCTTCTGCTTCTTCTGATTCACCCTCCAGACTTCACCTTCTCCTTCTCCTTCTTCTACTTCTTCTGATTCACCCTCCAGACTTCACCTTCTCCTTCTCCTTCTTCTACTTCTTCAGATTCACCCTCCAGTCTTCACCTTCTCCTTCTCCTTCTTCTGTTTCTTCTGCTTCACCCTCCAGACTTCACCTTCTCCTTCTCTTTCTTCTGCTTCTTCTGATTCACCCTCCAGACTTCACCTTCTCCTTCTCCTTCTTCTGATTCTTCTGATTCACCCTCCAGACTTCACCTTCTCCTTCTCCTTCTTCTGATTCTTCTGATTCACCCTCCAGACTTCACCTTCTCCTTCTCCTTCTTTTGCTTCTTCTGCTTCACACTCCAGACTTCACCTTCTCCTTCTCCTTCTTCTGCTTCTTCTGATTCACCCTCCTTACTTCACCTTCTCCTTCTCCTTCTTCTGCTTCTTCTGATTCACCCTCCTGACTTCACCTTCTCCTTCTCCTTATTCTGCTTCTTCTGTTTCACCCTCCAGATTTCACCTTCTCCTTCTCCTTCTTCTGCTTCTTCTGATTCACCCTCCAGACTTCACCTTCTCCTTCTCCTTCTTCTGCTTCTTCTGATTCACCCTCCAGACTTCACCTTCCCCTTCTCCTTCTTCTACTTCTTCTGATTCACCCTCCAGACTTCACCTTCTCCTTCTCCTTCTTCTGCTTCTTCTGATTCACCCTCCAGACCTCACCTTCTCCTTCTCCTTCGTCTACTTCTTCTGATTCACCCTCCAGACTACACCTTCTCCTTCTCCTTCTTCTACTTCTTCTGATTCACCCTCCAGACTTCACCTTCTCCTTCTCCTTCTTCTACTTCTTCAGATTCACCCTCCAGTCTTCACCTTCTCCTTCTCCTTCTTCTGTTTCTTCTGCTTCACCCTCCAGACTTCACCTTCTCCTTCTCTTTCTTCTGCTTCTTCTGATTCACCCTCCAGGCTTCACCCTCTCCTTCTCCTTCTTCTGATTCTTCTGATTCACCCTCCAGACTTCACCTTCTCCTTCTCCTTCTTCTGCTTCTTCTGATTCACCCTCCAGACTTCACCTTCTCCTTCTTCTACTTCTTCTGATTCAGCCTCCTGACTTCACCTTCTCCTTCTCCTTCTTCTGCTTCTTCTGCTTCACCCTTCAGACTTCACCTTCTCCTGCTCCTTCTTCTGCTTCTTCTGCTTCACCCTCCAGACTTCACCTTCTCCTTCTCCTTCTTCTGCTTCTTCTGCTTCACCCTCCTGACTTCACCTTCTCCTTCTCCTTCTTCTACTTCTTCTGATTCACCCTCCAGACTTCACCTTCTCCTTCTCCTTCTTCTGCTTCTTCTGCTTCACCCTCCAGACTTCACCTTCTCCTTCTCCTTCTTCTGCTTCTTCTGCTTCGCCCTCCAGACTTCACCTTCTCCTTCTCCATCTTCTGCTTCTTCTGCTTCACTCTCCTGACTTCACCTTCTCCTTCTCCTTCTTCTACTTCTTCTGATTCACCCTCCAGACTTCACCTTCTCCTTCTCCTTCTTCTGCTTCTTCTGCTTCACCCTCTAGACTTCAACTTCTCCTTCTCCTTCTTCTGCTTCTTCTGCTGCGCCCTCCAGACTTCACCTTCTCCTTCTCCTTCTTCTGCTTCTTCTGCTTCACCGTCCTGACTTCACCTTCTCCTTCTCCTTCTTCTACTTCTTCTGCTTCACCCCCCTGACTTCACCTGCTCCTTCTCCTTCTTCTGCTTCTTCTGATTCACCCTCCTAACTTCACCTTCTCCTTCTCCTTCTTCTGCATCTTCTGATTCACCCTCCTGACTTCACCTTCTCCTTCTCCTTCTTCTGCTTCTTCTGATTCACCCTCCAGACTTCACCTTCTCCTTCTCCTTCTTCTGCTTCTTCTGTTTCACCCTCCAGACTTCACCTTCTCCTTCTCCTTCTTCTACTTCTTCAGATTCACCCTCCAGTCTTCACCTTCTCCTTCTCCTTCTTCTGTTTCTTCTGCTTCACCCTCCAGACTTCACCTTCTCCTTCTCTTTCTTCTGCTTCTTCTGATTCACCATCCAGACTTCAACTTCTCCTTCTCCTTCTTCTGATTCTTCTGATTCACCCTCCAAACTTCACCTTCTCCTTCTCCTTCTTCTGCTTCTTCTGATTCACCCTCCAGACTTCACCTTCTCCTTCTCCTTCTTCTGCTTCTTCTGATTCACCCTCCAGACTTCATCTTCTCCTTCTCCTTCTTCTGCTTCTTCTGATTCACCCTCCAGACTTCACCTTCTCCTTCTCCTTCTTCTGCTTCTTCTGATTCACCCTCCAGACTTCACCTTCTCCTTCTCCTTCTTCTACTTCTTCTGATTCACCCTCCAGACTTCACCTTCTCCTTCTCCTTCTTCTACTTCTTCAGATTCACCCTCCAGTCTTCACCTTCTCCTTCTCCTTCTTCTGTTTCTTCTGCTTCACCCTCCAGACTTCACCTTCTCCTTCTCTTTCTTCTGCTTCTTCTGATTCACCCTCCAGACTTCACCTTCTCCTTCTCCTTCTTCTGATTCTTCTGATTCACCCTCCAGACTTCACCTTCTCCTTCTCCTTCTTCTGCTTCTTCTGATTCACCCTCCTGACTTCACCTTCTCCTTCTCCTTCTTCTACTTCTTCTGATTCACCCTCCTGACTTCACCTTCTCCTTCTCCTTCTTCTACTTCTTCTGCTTCACCCTCCAGACTTCACCTTCTCCTTCTCCTTCTTCTACTTCTTCTGATTCACCCTCCAGACTTCACCTTCTCCTTCTCCTTCTTCTACTTCTTCAGATTCACCCTCCAGTCTTCACCTTCTCCTTCTCCTTCTTCTGTTTCTTCTGCTTCACCCTCCAGACTTCACCTTCTCCTTCTCTTTCTTCTGCTTCTTCTGATTCACCCTCCAGACTTCACCTTCTCCTTCTCCTTCTTCTGCTTCTTCTGATTCACCATCCAGACTTCAACTTCTCCTTCTCCTTCTTCTGATTCTTCTGATTCACCCTCCAAACTTCACCTTCTCCTTCTCCTTCTTCTGCTTCTTCTGATTCACCCTCCAGACTTCACCTTCTCCTTCTCCTTCTTCTGCTTCTTCTGATTCACCCTCCAGACTTCATCTTCTCCTTCTCCTTCTTCTGCTTCTTCTGATTCACCCTCCAGACTTCACCTTCTCCTTCTCCTTCTTCTGCTTCTTCTGATTCACCCTCCAGACTTCACCTTCTCCTTCTCCTTCTTCTGCTTCTTCTGATTCACCCTCCAGACTTCATCTTCTCCTTCTCCTTCTTCTGCTTCTTCTGATTCACCCTCCAGACTTCACCTTCTCCTTCTCCTTCTTCTGCTTCTTCTGATTCACCCTCCAGACTTCACCTTCTCCTTCTCCTTCTTCTACTTCTTCTGATACACCCTCCAGACTTCACCTTCTCCTTCTCCTTCTTCTACTTCTTCAGATTCACCCTCCAGTCTTCACCTTCTCCTTCTCCTTCTTCTGTTTCTTCTTCTTCACCCTCCAGACTTCACCTTCTCCTTCTCTTTCTTCTGCTTCTTCTGATTCACCCTCCAGACTTCACCTTCTCCTTCTCCTTCTTCTGATTCTTCTGATTCACCCTCCAGACTTCACCTTCTCCTTCTCCTTCTTCTGCTTCTTCTGATTCACCCTCCTGACTTCACCTTCTCCTTCTCCTTCTTCTACTTCTTCTGATTCACCCTCCTGACTTCACCTTCTCCTTCTCCTTCTTCTACTTCTTCTGCTTCACCCTCCAGACTTCACCTTCTCCTTCTCCTTCTTCTACTTCTTCTGATTCACCCTCCAGACTTCACCTTCTCCTTCTCCTTCTTTTGCTTCTTCTGCTTCACACTCCAGACTTCACCTTCTCCTTCTCCTTCTTCTGCTTCTTCTGATTCACCCTCCTTACTTCACCTTCTCCTTCTCCTTCTTCTGCTTCTTCTGATTCACCCTCCTGACTTCACCTTCTCCTTCTCCTTATTCTGCTTCTTCTGTTTCACACTCCAGATTTCACCTTCTCCTTCTCCTTCTTCTGCTTCTTCTGATTCACCCTCCAGACTTCACCTTCTCCTTCTCCTTCTTCTGCTTCTTCTGATTCACCCTCCAGACTTCACCTTCCCCTTCTCCTTCTTCTGCTTCTTCTGTTTCACCCTCCAGACTTCACCTTCTCCTTCTCCTTCTTCTACTTCTTCAGATTCACCCTCCAGTCTTCACCTTCTCCTTCTCCTTCTTCTGCTTCTTCTGATTCACCCTCCAGACTTCACCTTCTCCTTCTCCTTCTTCTGCTTCTTCTGATTCACCCTCCAGACTTCATCTTCTCCTTCTCCTTCTTCTGCTTCTTCTGATTCACCCTCCAGACTTCACCTTCTCCTTCTCCTTCTTCTGCTTCTTCTGATTCACCCTCCAGACTTCATCTTCTCCTTCTCCTTCTTCTGCTTCTTCTGATTCACCCTCCAGACTTCACCTTCTCCTTCTCCTTCTTCTGCTTCTTCTGATTCACCCTCCAGACTTCACCTTCTCCTTCTCCTTCTTCTACTTCTTCTGATTCACCCTCCAGACTTCACCTTCTCCTTCTCCTTCTTCTACTTCTTCAGATTCACCCTCCAGTCTTCACCTTCTCCTTCTCCTTCTTCTGTTTCTTCTGCTTCACCCTCCAGACTTCACCTTCTCCTTCTCTTTCTTCTGCTTCTTCTGATTCACCCTCCAGACTTCACCTTCTCCTTCTCCTTCTTCTGATTCTTCTGATTCACCCTCCAGACTTCACCTTCTCCTTCTCCTTCTTCTGCTTCTTCTGATTCACCCTCCTGACTTCACCTTCTCCTTCTCCTTCTTCTACTTCTTCTGATTCACCCTCCTGACTTCACCTTCTCCTTCTCCTTCTTCTACTTCTTCTGCTTCACCCTCCAGACTTCACCTTCTCCTTCTCCTTCTTCTACTTCTTCTGATTCACCCTCCAGACTTCACCTTCTCCTTCTCCTTCTTTTGCTTCTTCTGCTTCACACTCCAGACTTCACCTTCTCCTTCTCCTTCTTCTGCTTCTTCTGATTCACCCTCCTTACTTCACCTTCTCCTTCTCCTTCTTCTGCTTCTTCTGATTCACCCTCCTGACTTCACCTTCTCCTTCTCCTTATTCTGCTTCTTCTGTTTCACACTCCAGATTTCACCTTCTCCTTCTCCTTCTTCTGCTTCTTCTGATTCACCCTCCAGACTTCACCTTCTCCTTCTCCTTCTTCTGCTTCTTCTGATTCACCCTCCAGACTTCACCTTCCCCTTCTCCTTCTTCTACTTCTTCTGATACACCCTCCAGACTTCACCTTCTCCTTCTCCTTCTTCTGCTTCTTCTGATTCACCCTCCAGACTTCACCTTCTCCTTCTCCTTCGTCTACTTCTTCTGATACACCCTCCAGACTACACCTTCTCCTTCTCCTTCTTCTACTTCTTCTGATTCACCCTCCAGACTTCACCTTCTCCTTCTCCTTCTTCTGTTTCTTCTGATTCACCCTCCAGACTTCACCTTCTCCTTCTCCTTCTTCTACTTCTTCTGATTCACACTCCAGACTTCACCTTCTCCTTCTCCTTCGTCTACTTCTTCTGATTCACCCTCCAGACTTCACCTTCTCCTTCTCCTTCTTCTACTTCTTCTGCTTCTCCCTCCAGACTTCACCTTCTCCTTCTCCTTCTTCTGCTTCTTCTGATTCACCCTCCAGACTTCACCTTCCCCTTCTCCTTCTTCTACTTCTTCTGATTCACCCTCCAGACTTCACCTTCTCCTTCTCCTTCTTCTACTTCTTCTGATTCACCCTCCAGACTTCACCTTCTCCTTCTCCTTCTTCTACTTCTTCCGATTCACCCTCCTGACTTCACCTTCTCCTTCTCCTTCTTCTGCTTCTTCTGCTTCACCCTCCTGACTTCACCTTCTCCTTCTCCTTCTTCTACTTCTTCTGATTCACCCTCCGGACTTCACCTTCTCCTTCTCCTTCTTCTGCTTCTTCTGCTTCAACCTCCAGACTTCACCTTCTCCTTCTCCTTCTTCTGCTTCTTCTGATTCGCCCTCCAGACATCACCTTCTCCTTCTCCTTCTTCTGCTTCTTCTGCTTCACCCTCCAGACTTCAGCTTCTCCTTCTCCTTCTTCTGCTTCTTCTGCTTCACTCTCCTGACTTCACCTTCTCCTTCTCCTTCTTCTACTTCTTCTGATTAACCATCCAGACTTCACCTTCTCCTTCTCCTTCTTCTGCTTCTTCTGCTTCACCCTCCAGACTTCACCTTCTCCTTCTCCTTCTTCTGCTTCTTCTGCTGCGCCCTCCAGACTTCACCTTCTCCTTCTCCTTCTTCTGCTTCTTCTGCTTCACCCTCCTGACTTCACCTTCTCCTTCTCCTTCTTCTACTTCTTCTGTTTCACCCCCCTGACTTCACCTGCTCCTTCTCCTTCTTCTGCTTCTTCTGATTCACCCTCCCAACTTTACCTTCTCCTTCTCCTTCTTCTGCTTCTTCTGATTCACCCTCCTGACTTCACCTTCTCCTTCTCCTTCTTCTGCTTCTTCTAATTCACCCTCCAGACTTCACCTTCTCCTTCTCCTTCTTCTGCTTCTTCTGATTCACTCTCCAGACTTCACCTTCTCCTTCTCCTTCTTCTGCTTCTTCTGATTGACCCTCCAGACCTCACCTTCTCCTTCTCCTTCTTCTACTTCTTCTGATTCACCCTCCAGACTTCATCTTCTCCTTCTCCTTCTTCTGCTTCTTCTGATTCACCCTCCAGACTTCACCTTCTCCTTCTCCTTCTTCTGCTTCTTCTGATTCACCCTCCAGACTTCACCTTCTCCTTCTCCTTCTTCTACTTCTTCTGATTCACCCTTCTGACTTCACCTTCTCCTTCTCCTTCTTCTGCTTCTTCTGCTTCACCCTCCAGACTTCACCTTCTCCTGCTCCTTCTTCTGCTTCTTCTGCTTCACCCTCCAGACTTCACCTTCTCCTTCTTCTGCTTCACCCTCCTGACTTCACCTTCTCCTTCTCCTTCTTCTGCTTCTTCTGATTCACCCTCCAGACTTCACCTTCTCCTTCTCCTTCTTCTGCTTCTTCTGCTTCACCCTCCAGACTTCACCTTCTCCTTCTCCTTCTTCTGCTTCTTCTGCTTCGCCCTCCAGACTTCACCTTCTCCTTCTCCTTCTTCTACTTCTTCTGATTCACCCTCCAGACTTCAGCTTCTCCTTCTCCTTCTTCTGCTTCTTCTGCTTCACCCTCCAGACTTCAGCTTCTCCTTCTCCTTCTTCTGCTTCTTCTGCTGCGCCCTCCAGACTTCACCTTCTCCTTCTCCTTCTTCTGCTTCTTCTGCTTCACCGTCCTGACTTCACCTTCTCCTTCTCCTTCTTCTACTTCTTCTGCTTCACCCCCCTGACTTCACCTGCTCCTTCTCCTTCTTCTGCTTCTTCTGATTCACCCTCCTAACTTCACCTTCTCCTTCTCCTTCTTCTGCTTCTTCTGATTCACCCTCCTGACTTCACCTTCTCCTTCTCCTTCTTCTGCTTCTTCTGATTCACCCTCCAGACTTCACCTTCTCCTTCTCCTTCTTCTTCTTCTTCTGTTTCACCCTCCAGACTTCACCTTCTCCTTCTCCTTCTTCTGCTTCTTCTGATTCACCCTCCAGACTTCATCTTCTCCTTCTCCTTCTTCTGCTTCTTCTGATTCACCCTCCAGACTTCACCTTCTCCTTCTCCTTCTTCTGCTTCTTCTGATTCACCCTCCAGACTTCACCTTCTCCTTCTCCTTCTTCTACTTCTTCTGATTCACCCTCCAGACTTCACCTTCTCCTTCTCCTTCTTCTACTTCTTCAGATTCCCCCTCCAGTCTTCACCTTCTCCTTCTCCTTCTTCTGTTTCTTCTGCTTCACCCTCCAGACTTCACCTTCTCCTTCTCTTTCTTCTGCTTCTTCTGATTCACCCTTCAGACTTCAACTTCTCCTTCTCCTTCTTCTGATTCTTCTGATTCACCCTCCAAACTTCACCTTCTCCTTCTCCTTCTTCTGCTTCTTCTGATTCACCCTCCAGACTTCACCTTCTCCTTCTCCTTCTTCTGCTTCTTCTGATTCACCCTCCAGACTTCATCTTCTCCTTCTCCTTCTTCTGCTTCTTCTGATTCACCCTCCAGACTTCACCTTCTCCTTCTCCTTCTTCTGCTTCTTCTGATTCACCCTCCAGACTTCACCTTCTCCTTCTCCTTCTTCTACTTCTTCTGATTCACCCTCCAGACTTCACCTTCTCCTTCTCCTTCTTCTACTTCTTCAGATTCACCCTCCAGTCTTCACCTTCTCCTTCTCCTTCTTCTGTTTCTTCTGCTTCACCCTCCAGACTTCACCTTCTCCTTCTCTTTCTTCTGCTTCTTCTGATTCACCCTCCAGACTTCACCTTCTCCTTCTCCTTCTTCTGATTCTTCTGATTCACCCTCCAGACTTCACCTTCTCCTTCTCCTTCTTCTGCTTCTTCTGATTCACCCTCCTGACTTCACCTTCTCCTTCTCCTTCTTCTACTTCTTCTGATTCACCCTCCTGACTTCACCTTCTCCTTCTCCTTCTTCTACTTCTTCTGCTTCACCCTCCAGACTTCACCTTCTCCTTCTCCTTCTTCTACTTCTTCTGATTCACCCTCCAGACTTCACCTTCTCCTTCTCCTTCTTTTGCTTCTTCTGCTTCACACTCCAGACTTCACCTTCTCCTTCTCCTTCTTCTGCTTCTTCTGATTCACCCTCCTTACTTCACCTTCTCCTTCTCCTTCTTCTGCTTCTTCTGATTCACCCTCCTGACTTCACCTTCTCCTTCTCCTTATTCTGCTTCTTCTGTTTCACCCTCCAGATTTCACAGTCTCCTTCTTCTGCTTCTTCTGATTCACCCTCCAGACTTCACCTTCTCCTTCTCCTTCTTCTGCTTCTTCTGATTCACCCTCCAGACTTCACCTTCCCCTTCTCCTTCTTCTACTTCTTCTGATTCACCCTCCAGACTTCACCTTCTCCTTCTCCTTCTTCTGCTTCTTCTGATTCACCCTCCAGACTTCACCTTCTCCTTCTCCTTCGTCTACTTCTTCTGATTCACCCTCCAGACTACACCTTCTCCTTCTCCTTCTTCTACTTCTTCTGATTCACCCTCCAGACTTCACCTTCTCCTTCTCCTTCTTCTGTTTCTTCTGATTCACCCTCCAGACTTCACCTTCTCCTTCTCCTTCTTCTACTTCTTCTGATTCACCCTCCAGACTTCACCTTCTCCTTCTCCTTCTTCTACTTCTTCTGATTCACCCTCCAGACTTCACCTTCTCCTTCTCCTTCTTCTACTTCTTCTGCTTCTCCCTCCAGACTTCACCTTCTCCTTCTCCTTCTTCTGCTTCTTCTGATTCACCATCCAGACTTCACCTTCTCATTCTCCTTCTTCTACTTCTTCTGATTCACCCTCCAGTCTTCACCTTCTCCTTCTCCTTCTTCTACTTCTTCTGATTCACCCTCCAGACTTCACATTCTCCTTCTCCTTCTTCTACTTCTTCCGATTCACCCTCCTGACTTCACCTTCTCCTTCTCCTTCTTCTGCTTCTTCTGCTGCACCCTCCTGACTTCACCTTCTCCTTCTCCTTCTTCTGCTTCTTCTGATTGACCCTCCAGACCTCACCTTCTCCTTCTCCTTCTTCTACTTCTTCTGATTCACCCTCCAGACTTCATCTTCTCCTTCTCCTTCTTCTGCTTCTTCTGATTCACCCTCCAGACGTCACCTTCTCCTTCTCCTTCTTCTGCTTCTTCTGATTCACCCTCCAGACTTCACCTTCTCCTTCTCCTTCTTCTACTTCTTCTGATTCACCCTCCTGACTTCACCTTCTCCTTCTCCTTCTTCTGCTTCTTCTGCTTCACCCTCCAGACTTCACCTTCTCCTGCTCCTTCTTCTGCTTCTTCTGCTTCACCCTCCAGACTTCACCTTCTCCTTCTCCTTCTTCTGCTTCTTCTGCTTCACCCTCCTGACTTCACCTTCTCCTTCTCCTTCTTCTACTTCTTCTGATTCACCCTCCAGACTTCACCTTCTCCTTCTCCTTCTTCTGCTTCTTCTGCTTCACCCTCCGTACTTCACCTTCTCCTGCTCCTTCTTCTGCTTCTTCTGCTTCACCCTCCAGACTTCACCTTCTCCTTCTCCTTCTTCTGCTTCTTCTGCTTCACCCTCCTGACTTCACCTTCTCCTTCTCCTTCTTCTGCTTCTTCTGATTGACCCTCCAGACCTCACCTTCTCCTTCTCCTTCTTCTACTTCTTCTGATTCACCCTCCAGACTTCATCTTCTCCTTCTCCTTCTTCTGCTTCTTCTGATTCACCCTCCAGACGTCACCTTCTCCTTCTCCTTCTTCTGCTTCTTCTGATTCACCCTCCAGACTTCACCTTCTCCTTCTCCTTCTTCTACTTCTTCTGATTCACCCTCCTGACTTCACCTTCTCCTTCTCCTTCTTCTGCTTCTTCTGCTTCACCCTCCAGACTTCACCTTCTCCTGCTCCTTCTTCTGCTTCTTCTGCTTCACCCTCCAGACTTCACCTTCTCCTTCTCCTTCTTCTGCTTCTTCTGCTTCACCCTCCTGACTTCACCTTCTCCTTCTCCTTCTTCTGCTTCTTCTGCTTCGCCCTCCAGACTTCACCTTCTCCTTCTCCATCTTCTGCTTCTTCTGCTTCACTCTCCTGACTTCACCTTCTCCTTCTCCTTCTTCTACTTCTTCTGATTCACCCTCCAGACTTCAGCTTCTCCTTCTCCTTCTTCTGCTTCTTCTGCTTCACCCTCCAGACTTCAGCTTCTCCTTCTCCTTCTTCTGCTTCTTCTGCTGCGCCCTCCAGACTTCACCTTCTCCTTCTCCTTCTTCTGCTTCTTCTGCTTCACCGTCCTGACTTCACATTCTCCTTCTCCTTCTTCTACTTCTTCTGCTTCACCCCCCTGACTTCACCTGCTCCTTCTCCTTCTTCTGCTTCTTCTGATTCACCCTCCTAACTTCACCTTCTCCTTCTCCTTCTTCTGCTTCTTCTGATTCACCCTCCTGACTTCACCTTCTCCTTCTCCTTCTTCTGCTTCTTCTGATTCACCCTCCAGACTTCACCTTCTCCTTCTCCTTCTTCTTCTTCTTCTGTTTCACCCTCCAGACTTCACCTTCTCCTTCTCCTTCCTCTGCTTCTTCTGATTCACCCTCCAGACTTCATCTTCTCCTTCTCCTTCTTCTGCTTCTTCTGATTCACCCTCCAGACTTCACCTTCTCCTTCTCCTTCTTCTTCTTCTTCTGTTTCACCCTCCAGACTTCACCTTCTCCTTCTCCTTCTTCTGCTTCTTCTGATTCACCCTCCAGACTTCATCTTCTCCTTCTCCTTCTTCTGCTTCTTCTGATTCACCCTCCAGACTTCACCTTCTCCTTCTCCTTCTTCTGCTTCTTCTGATTCACCCTCCAGACTTCACCTTCTCCTTCTCCTTCTTCTACTTCTTCTGATTCACCCTCCAGACTTCACCTTCTCCTTCTCCTTCTTCTACTTCTTCAGATTCACCCTCCAGTCTTCACCTTCTCCTTCTCCTTCTTCTGTTTCTTCTGCTTCACCCTCCAGACTTCACCTTCTCCTTCTCTTTCTTCTGCTTCTTCTGATTCACCCTTCAGACTTCAACTTCTCCTTCTCCTTCTTCTGATTCTTCTGATTCACCCTCCAAACTTCACCTTCTCCTTCTCCTTCTTCTGCTTCTTCTGATTCACCCTCCAGACTTCACCTTCTCCTTCTCCTTCTTCTGCTTCTTCTGATTCACCCTCCAGACTTCATCTTCTCCTTCTCCTTCTTCTGCTTCTTCTGATTCACCCTCCAGACTTCACCTTCTCCTTCTCCTTCTTCTGCTTCTTCTGATTCACCCTCCAGACTTCACCTTCTCCTTCTCCTTCTTCTACTTCTTCTGATTCACCCTCCAGACTTCACCTTCTCCTTCTCCTTCTTCTACTTCTTCAGATTCACCCTCCAGTCTTCACCTTCTCCTTCTCCTTCTTCTGTTTCTTCTGCTTCACCCTCCAGACTTCACCTTCTCCTTCTCTTTCTTCTGCTTCTTCTGATTCACCCTCCAGACTTCACCTTCTCCTTCTCCTTCTTCTGATTCTTCTGATTCACCCTCCAGACTTCACCTTCTCCTTCTCCTTCTTCTGCTTCTTCTGATTCACCCTCCTGACTTCACCTTCTCCTTCTCCTTCTTCTACTTCTTCTGATTCACCCTCCTGACTTCACCTTCTCCTTCTCCTTCTTCTACTTCTTCTGCTTCACCCTCCAGACTTCACCTTCTCCTTCTCCTTCTTCTACTTCTTCTGATTCACCCTCCAGACTTCACCTTCTCCTTCTCCTTCTTTTGCTTCTTCTGCTTCACACTCCAGACTTCACCTTCTCCTTCTCCTTCTTCTGCTTCTTCTGATTCACCCTCCTTACTTCACCTTCTCCTTCTCCTTCTTCTGCTTCTTCTGATTCACCCTCCTGACTTCACCTTCTCCTTCTCCTTATTCTGCTTCTTCTGTTTCACCCTCCAGATTTCACCTTCTCCTTCTTCTGCTTCTTCTGATTCACCCTCCAGACTTCACCTTCTCCTTCTCCTTCTTCTGCTTCTTCTGATTCACCCTCCAGACTTCACCTTCCCCTTCTCCTTCTTCTACTTCTTCTGATTCACCCTCCAGACTTCACCTTCTCCTTCTCCTTCTTCTGCTTCATCTGATTCACCCTCCAGACTTCACCTTCTCCTTCTCCTTCGTCTACTTCTTCTGATTCACCCTCCAGACTACACCTTCTCCTTCTCCTTCTTCTACTTCTTCTGATTCACCCTCCAGACTACACCTTCTCCTTCTCCTTCTTCTGTTTCTTCTGATTCACCCTCCAGACTTCACCTTCTCCTTCTCCTTCTTCTACTTCTTCTGATTCACCCTCCAGACTTCACCTTCTCCTTCTCCTTCTTCTACTTCTTCTGATTCACCCTCCAGACTTCACCTTCTCCTTCTCCTTCTTCTACTTCTTCTGCTTCTCCCTCCAGACTTCACCTTCTCCTTCTCCTTCTTCTGCTTCTTCTGATTCACCATCCAGACTTCACCTTCTCATTCTCCTTCTTCTACTTCTTCTGATTCACCCTCCAGTCTTCACCTTCTCCTTCTCCTTCTTCTACTTCTTCTGATTCACCCTCCAGACTTCACCTTCTCCTTCTCCTTCTTCTACTTCTTCCGATTCACCCTCCTGACTTCACCTTCTCATTCTCCTTCTTCTACTTCTTCTGATTCACCCTCCAGTCTTCACCTTCTCCTTCTCCTTCTTCTGCTTCTTCAGATTGACCCTCCAGACCTCACCTTCTCCTTCTCCTTCTTCTACTTCTTCTGATTCACCCTCCAGACTTCATCTTCTCCTTCTCCTTCTTCTGCTTCTTCTGATTCACCCTCCAGACGTCACCTTCTCCTTCTCCTTCTTCTGCTTCTTCTGATTCACCCTCCAGACTTTACCTTCTCCTTCTCCTTCTTCTACTTCTTCTGATTCACCCTCCTGACTTCACCTTCTCCTTCTCCTTCTTCTGCTTCTTCTGCTTCACCCTCCAGACTTCACCTTCTCCTGCTCCTTCTTCTGCTTCTTCTGCTTCACCCTCCAGACTTCACCTTCTCCTTCTCCTTCTTCTGCTTCTTCTGCTTCACCCTCCTGACTTCACCTTCTCCTTCTCCTTCTTCTACTTCTTCTGATTCACCCTCCAGACTTCACCTTCTCCTTCTCCTTCTTCTGCTTCTTCTGCTTCACCCTCCGGACTTCACCTTCTCCTTCTCCTTCTTCTGCTTCTTCTGCTTCGCCCTCCAGACTTCACCTTCTCCTTCTCCATCTTCTGCTTCTTCTGCTTCACTCTCCTGACTTCACCTTCTCCTTCTCCTTCTTCTACTTCTTCTGATTCACCCTCCAGACTTCAGCTTCTCCTTCTCCTTCTTCTGCTTCTTCTGCTTCACCCTCCAGACTTCAGCTTCTCCTTCTCCTTCTTCTGCTTCTTCTGCTGCGCCCTCCAGACTTCACCTTCTCCTTCTCCTTCTTCTGCTTCTTCTGCTTCACCGTCCTGACTTCACCTTCTCCTTCTCCTTCTTCTACTTCTTCTGCTTCACCCCCCTGACTTCACCTGCTCCTTCTCCTTCTTCTGCTTCTTCTGATTCACCCTCCTAACTTCACCTTCTCCTTCTCCTTCTTCTGCTTCTTCTGATTCACCCTCCTGACTTCACCTTCTCCTTCTCCTTCTTCTGCTTCTTCTGATTCACCCTCCAGACTTCACCTTCTCCTTCTCCTTCTTCTTCTTCTTCTGTTTCACCCTCCAGACTTCACCTTCTCCTTCTCCTTCCTCTGCTTCTTCTGATTCACCCTCCAGACTTCATCTTCTCCTTCTCCTTCTTCTGCTTCTTCTGATTCACCCTCCAGACTTCACCTTCTCCTTCTCCTTCTTCTTCTTCTTCTGTTTCACCCTCCAGACTTCACCTTCTCCTTCTCCTTCTTCTGCTTCTTCTGATTCACCCTCCAGACTTCATCTTCTCCTTCTCCTTCTTCTGCTTCTTCTGATTCACCCTCCAGACTTCACCTTCTCCTTCTCCTTCTTCTGCTTCTTCTGATTCACCCTCCAGACTTCACCTTCTCCTTCTCCTTCTTCTACTTCTTCTGATTCACCCTCCAGACTTCACCTTCTCCTTCTCCTTCTTCTACTTCTTCAGATTCACCCTCCAGTCTTCACCTTCTCCTTCTCCTTCTTCTGTTTCTTCTGCTTCACCCTCCAGACTTCACCTTCTCCTTCTCTTTCTTCTGCTTCTTCTGATTCACCCTTCAGACTTCAACTTCTCCTTCTCCTTCTTCTGATTCTTCTGATTCACCCTCCAAACTTCACCTTCTCCTTCTCCTTCTTCTGCTTCTTCTGATTCACCCTCCAGACTTCACCTTCTCCTTCTCCTTCTTCTGCTTCTTCTGATTCACCCTCCAGACTTCATCTTCTCCTTCTCCTTCTTCTGCTTCTTCTGATTCACCCTCCAGACTTCACCTTCTCCTTCTCCTTCTTCTGCTTCTTCTGATTCACCCTCCAGACTTCACCTTCTCCTTCTCCTTCTTCTACTTCTTCTGATTCACCCTCCAGACTTCACCTTCTCCTTCTCCTTCTTCTACTTCTTCAGATTCACCCTCCAGTCTTCACCTTCTCCTTCTCCTTCTTCTGTTTCTTCTGCTTCTTCTGATTCACCCTCCAGACTTCACCTTCTCCTTCTCCTTCTTCTGATTCTTCTGATTCACCCTCCAGACTTCACCTTCTCCTTCTCCTTCATCTGCTTCTTCTGATTCACCCTCCTGACTTCACCTTCTCCTTCTCCTTCTTCTACTTCTTCTGATTCACCCTCCTGACTTCACCTTCTCCTTCTCCTTCTTCTACTTCTTCTGCTTCACCCTCCAGACTTCACCTTCTCCTTCTCCTTCTTCTACTTCTTCTGATTCACCCTCCAGACTTCACCTTCTCCTTCTCCTTCTTTTGCTTCTTCTGCTTCACACTCCAGACTTCACCTTCTCCTTCTCCTTCTTCTGCTTCTTCTGATTCACCCTCCTTACTTCACCTTCTCCTTCTCCTTCTTCTGCTTCTTCTGATTCACCCTCCTGACTTCACCTTCTCCTTCTCCTTATTCTGCTTCTTCTGTTTCACCCTCCAGATTTCACCTTCTCCTTCTTCTGCTTCTTCTGATTCACCCTCCAGACTTCACCTTCTCCTTCTCCTTCTTCTGCTTCTTCTGATTCACCCTCCAGACTTCACCTTCCCCTTCTCCTTCTTCTACTTCTTCTGATTCACCCTCCAGACTTCACCTTCTCCTTCTCCTTCTTCTGCTTCATCTGATTCACCCTCCAGACTTCACCTTCTCCTTCTCCTTCGTCTACTTCTTCTGATTCACCCTCCAGACTACACCTTCTCCTTCTCCTTCTTCTACTTCTTCTGATTCACCCTCCAGACTTCACCTTCTCCTTCTCCTTCTTCTGTTTCTTCTGATTCACCCTCCAGACTTCACCTTCTCCTTCTCCTTCTTCTACTTCTTCTGATTCACCCTCCAGACTTCACCTTCTCCTTCTCCTTCTTCTACTTCTTCTGATTCACCCTCCAGACTTCACCTTCTCCTTCTCCTTCTTCTACTTCTTCTGCTTCTCCCTCCAGACTTCACCTTCTCCTTCTCCTTCTTCTGCTTCTTCTGATTCACCATCCAGACTTCACCTTCTCATTCTCCTTCTTCTACTTCTTCTGATTCACCCTCCAGTCTTCACCTTCTCCTTCTCCTTCTTCTACTTCTTCTGATTCACCCTCCAGACTTCACCTTCTCCTTCTCCTTCTTCTACTTCTTCCGATTCACCCTCCTGACTTCACCTTCTCATTCTCCTTCTTCTACTTCTTCTGATTCACCCTCCAGTCTTCACCTTCTCCTTCTCCTTCTTCTGCTTCTTCTGATTGACCCGCCAGACCTCACCTTCTCCTTCTCCTTCTTCTACTTCTTCTGATTCACCCTCCAGACTTCATCTTCTCCTTCTCCTTCTTCTGCTTCTTCTGATTCACCCTCCAGACGTCACCTTCTCCTTCTCCTTCTTCTGCTTCTTCTGATTCACCCTCCAGACTTCACCTTCTCCTTCTCCTTCTTCTACTTCTTCTGATTCACCCTCCTGACTTCACCTTCTCCTTCTCCTTCTTCTGCTTCTTCTGCTTCACCCTCCAGACTTCACCTTCTCCTGCTCCTTCTTCTGCTTCTTCTGCTTCACCCTCCAGACTTCACCTTCTCCTTCTCCTTCTTCTGCTTCTTCTGCTTCACCCTCCTGACTTCACCTTCTCCTTCTCCTTCTTCTACTTCTTCTGATTCACCCTCCAGACTTCACCTTCTCCTTCTCCTTCTTCTGCTTCTTCTGCTTCACCCTCCGGACTTCACCTTCTCCTTCTCCTTCTTCTGCTTCTTCTGCTTCGCCCTCCAGACTTCACCTTCTCCTTCTCCATCTTCTGCTTCTTCTGCTTCACTCTCCTGACTTCACCTTCTCCTTCTCCTTCTTCTACTTCTTCTGATTCACCCTCCAGACTTCAGCTTCTCCTTCTCCTTCTTCTGCTTCTTCTGCTTCACCCTCCAGACTTCAGCTTCTCCTTCTCCTTCTTCTGCTTCTTCTGCTGCGCCCTCCAGACTTCACCTTCTCCTTCTCCTTCTTCTGCTTCTTCTGCTTCACCGTCCTGACTTCACCTTCTCCTTCTCCTTCTTCTACTTCTTCTGCTTCACCCCCCTGACTTCACCTGCTCCTTCTCCTTCTTCTGCTTCTTCTGATTCACCCTCCTAACTTCACCTTCTCCTTCTCCTTCTTCTGCTTCTTCTGATTCACCCTCCTGACTTCACCTTCTCCTTCTCCTTCTTCTGCTTCTTCTGATTCACCCTCCAGACTTCACCTTCTCCTTCTCCTTCTTCTTCTTCTTCTGTTTCACCCTCCAGACTTCACCTTCTCCTTCTCCTTCTTCTGCTTCTTCTGATTCACCCTCCAGACTTCATCTTCTCCTTCTCCTTCTTCTGCTTCTTCTGATTCACCCTCCAGACTTCACCTTCTCCTTCTCCTTCTTCTGCTTCTTCTGATTCACCCTCCAGACTTCACCTTCTCCTTCTCCTTCTTCTACTTCTTCTGATTCACCCTCCAGACTTCACCTTCTCCTTCTCCTTCTTCTACTTCTTCAGATTCACCCTCCAGTCTTCACCTTCTCCTTCTCCTTCTTCTGTTTCTTCTGCTTCACCCTCCAGACTTCACCTTCTCCTTCTCTTTCTTCTGCTTCTTCTGATTCACCCTCCAGACTTCAACTTCTCCTTCTCCTTCTTCTGATTCTTCTGATTCACCCTCCAAACTTCACCTTCTCCTTCTCCTTCTTCTGCTTCTTCTGATTCACCCTCCAGACTTCACCTTCTCCTTCTCCTTCTTCTGCTTCTTCTGATTCACCCTCCAGACTTCATCTTCTCCTTCTCCTTCTTCTGCTTCTTCTGATTCACCCTCCAGACTTCACCTTCTCCTTCTCCTTCTTCTGCTTCTTCTGATTCACCCTCCAGACTTCACCTTCTCCTTCTCCTTCTTCTACTTCTTATGATTCACCCTCCAGACTTCACCTTCTCCTTCTCCTTCTTCTACTTCTTCAGATTCACCCTCCAGTCTTCACCTTCTCCTTCTCCTTCTTCTGTTTCTTCTGCTTCACCCTCCAGACTTCACCTTCTCCTTCTCTTTCTTCTGCTTCTTCTGATTCACCCTCCAGACTTCACCTTCTCCTTCTCCTTCTTCTGATTCTTCTGATTCACCCTCCAGACTTCACCTTCTCCTTCTCCTTCTTCTGCTTCTTCTGATTCACCCTCCTGACTTCACCTTCTCCTTCTCCTTCTTCTACTTCTTCTGATTCACCCTCCTGACTTCACCTTCTCCTTCTCCTTCTTCTACTTCTTCTGCTTCACCCTCCAGACTTCACCTTCTCCTTCTCCTTCTTCTACTTCTTCTGATTCAACCTCCAGACTTCACCTTCTCCTTCTCCTTCTTTTGCTTCTTCTGCTTCACACTCCAGACTTCACCTTCTCCTTCTCCTTCGTCTGCTTCTTCTGATTCACCCTCCTTACTTCACCTTCTCCTTCTCCTTCTTCTGCTTCTTCTGATTCACCCTCCTGACTTCACCTTCTCCTTCTCCTTATTCTGCTTCTTCTGATTCACCCTCCAGACTTCACCTTCTCCTTCTCCTTCTTCTGCTTCTTCTGATTCACCCTCCAGACTTCACCTTCCCCTTCTCCTTCTTCTACTTCTTCTGATTCACCCTCCAGACTTCACCTTCTCCTTCTCCTTCTTCTGCTTCTTCTGATTCACCCTCCAGACTTCACCTTCTCCTTCTCCTTCGTCTACTTCTTCTGATTCACCCTCCAGACTACACCTTCTCCTTCTCCTTCTTCTACTTCTTCTGATTCACCCTCCAGACTTCACCTTCTCCTTCTCCTTCTTCTGTTTCTTCTGATTCACCCTCCAGACTTCACCTTCTCCTTCTCCTTCTTCTACTTCTTCTGATTCACCCTCCAGACTTCACCTTCTCCTTCTCCTTCTTCTACTTCTTCTGATTCACCCTCCAGACTTCACCTTCTCCTTCTCCTTCAACTACTTCTTCTGCTTCTCCCTCCAGACTTCACCTTCTCCTTCTCCTTCTTCTGCTTCTTCTGATTCACCCTCCAGACTTCACCTTCTCATTCTCCTTCTTCTACTTCTTCTGATTCACCCTCCAGACTTCACCTTCTCCTTCTCCTTCTTCTACTTCTTCTGATTCACCCTCCAGACTTCACCTTCTCCTTCTCCTTCTTCTGCTTCTTCTGCTTCACCCTCCAGACTTCACCTTCTCCTTCTCCTTCTTCTACTTCTTCCGATTCACCCTCCTGACTTCACCTTCTCCTTCTCCTTCTTCTGCTTCTTCTGCTTCACCCTCCTGACTTCACCTTCTCCTTCTCCTTCTTCTACTTCTTCTGATTCACCCTCCAGACTTCACCTTCTCCTTCTCCTTCTTCTGCTTCTTCTGCTTCACCCTCCAGACTTCACCTTCTCCTTCTCCTTCTTCTGCTTCTTCTGCTTCGCCCTCCAGACATCACCTTCTCCTTCTCCTTCTTCTGCTTCTTCTGCTTCACCCTCCAGACTTCACCTTCTCCTTCTCCTTCTTCTGCTTCTTCTGCTTCACTCTCCTGACTTCACCTTCTCCTTCACCTTCTTCTACTTCTTCTGATTCACCCTCCAGACTTCACCTTCTCCTTCTCCTTCTTCTGCTTCTTCTGCTTCACCCTCCAGACTTCACCTTCTCCTTCTCCTTCTTCTGCTTCTTCTGCTGCGCCCTCCAGACTTCACCTTCTCCTTCTCCTTCTTCTGCTTCTTCTGCTTCACCCTCCTGACTTCACCTTCTCCTTCTCCTTCTTCTACTTCTTCTGCTTCACCCCCCTGACTTCACCTGCTCCTTCTCCTTCTTCTGCTTCTTCTGATTCACCCTCCTAACTTTACCTTCTCCTTCTCCTTCTTCTGCTTCTTCTCATTCACCCTCCTGACTTCACCTTCTCCTTCTCCTTCTTCTGCTTCTTCTAATTCACCCTCCAGACTTCACCTTCTCCTTGTCCTTCTTCTGCTTCTTCTGATTCACCCTCCAGACTTCACCTTCTCCTTCTCCTTCTTCTGCTTCTTCTGATTGACCCTCCAGACCTCACCTTCTCCTTCTCCTTCTTCTACTTCTTCTGATTCACCCTCCAGACTTCATCTTCTCCTTCTCCTTCTTCTGCTTCTTCTGATTCACCCTCCAGACTTCACCTTCTCCTTCTCCTTCTTCTGCTTCTTCTGCTTCACCCTCCTGACTTCACCTTCTCCTTCTCCTTCTTCTACTTCTTCTGATTCACCCTCCAGACTTCACCTTCTCCTTCTCCTTCTTCTGCTTCTTCTGCTTCACCCTCCAGACTTCACCTTCTCCTTCTCCTTCTTCTGCTTCTTCTGCTTCGCCCTCCAGACTTCACCTTCTCCTTCTCCATCTTCTGCTTCTTCTGCTTCACTCTCCTGACTTCACCTTCTCCTTCTCCTTCTTCTACTTCTTCTGATTCACCCTCCAGACTTCACCTTCTCCTTCTTCTTCTTCTGCTTCTTCTGCTTCACCCTCCAGACTTCAGCTTCTCCTTCTCCTTCTTCTGCTTCTTCTGCTGCGCCCTCCAGACTTCACCTTCTCCTTCTCCTTCTTCTGCTTCTTCTGCTTCGCCGTCCTGACTTCACCTTCTCCTTCTCCTTCTTCTACTTCTTCTGCTTCACCCCCCTGACTTCACCTGATCCTTCTCCTTCTTCTGCTTCTTCTGATTCACCCTCCTAACTACACCTTCTCCTTCTCCTTCTTCTGCTTCTTCTGATTCACCCTCCTGACTTCACCTTCTCCTTCTCCTTCTTCTGCTTCTTCTGATTCACCCTCCAGACTTCACCTTCTCCTTCTCCTTCTTCTGCTTCTTCTGATTCACCCTCCAGACTTCACCTTCTCCTTCTCCTTCTTCTGCTTCTTCTGATTCACCCTCCAGACTTCATCTTCTCCTTTTCCTTCTTCTGCTTCTTCTGATTCACCCTCCAGACTTCACCTTCTCCTTCTCCTTCTTCTGCTTCTTTTGATTCACCCTCCAGACTTCACCTTCTCCTTCTCCTTCTTCTACTTCTTCTGATTCACCCTCCAGACTTCACCTTCTCCTTCTCCTTCTTATACTTCTTCAGATTCACCCTCCAGTCTTCACCTTCTCCTTCTCCTTCTTCTGTTTCTTCTGCTTCACCCTCCAGACTTCACCTTCTTCTTCTCTTTCTTCTGCTTCTTCTGATTCACCCTCCAGACTTCACCTTCTCCTTCTCCTTCTTCTGATTCTTCTGATTCACCCTCCAGACTTCACCTTCTCCTTCTCCTTCTTCTGCTTCTTCTGATTCACCCTCCTGACTTCACCTTCTCCTTCTCCTTCTTCTACTTCTTCTGATTCACCCTTCTGACTTCACCTTCTCCTTCTCCTTCTTCTACTTCTTCTGCTTCACCCTCCAGACTTCACCTTCTCATTCTCCTTCTTCTACTTCTTCTGATTCACCCTCCAGACTTCACCTTCTCCTTCTCCTTCTTCTGCTTCTTCTGATTCACCCTCCAGACTTCACCTTCTCCTTCTCCTTATTCTGCTTCTTCTGATTCACCCTCCAGACTTCACCTTCTCCTTCTCCTTCTTCTGCTTCTTCTGATTCACCCTCCAGACTTCACCTTCTCCTTCTCCTTCTTCTGCTTCTTCTGATTCACCCTCCAGACTTCACCTTCTCCTTCTCCTTCTTCTGCTTCTTCTGATTCACCCTCCAGACTTCACCTTCTCCTTCTCCTTCTTCTACTCCTTCTGATTCACCCTCCAGACTTCACCTTCTCCTTCTCCTTCTTCTGCTTCTTCTGATTCACCCTCCAGACTTCACCTTCTCCTTCTCCTTATTCTGCTTCTTCTGATTCACCCTCCAGACTTCACCTTCTCCTTCTCCTTCTTGTGCTTCTTCTGATTCACCCTGCAGACTTCACCTTCTCCTTCTCCTTCTTCTGCTTCTTCTGATTCACCCTCCAGACTTCACCTTCTCCTTCTCCTTCTTCTGCTTCTTCTGATTCACCCTCCAGACTTCACCTTCTCCTTCTCCTTCTTCTACTTCTTCTGATTCACCCTCCAGACTTCACCTTCTCCT
This sequence comes from Somniosus microcephalus, assembly GCF_052327205.1. Lineage (NCBI taxonomy): Eukaryota > Metazoa > Chordata > Chondrichthyes > Squaliformes > Somniosidae > Somniosus > Somniosus microcephalus. The sequence continues at coordinate 322,135 of NW_028225397.1, read as the reverse complement.
TCTCCTTCTTCTGCTTCTTCTGATTCACCCTCCAGACTTCACCTTCTCCTTCTCCTTCTTCTACTTCTTCTGCTTCACCCTCCAGACTACACCTTCTCCTTCTCCTTCTTCTACTTCTTCTGATTCACCCTCCAGACTTCACCTTCTCCTTCTCCTTCTTCTGCTTCTTCTGATTCACCCTCCAGACTTCACCTTCTCCTTCTCCTTATTCTGCTTCTTCTGATTCACCCTCCAGACTTCACCTTCTCCTTCTCCTTCTTCTGCTTCTTCTGATTCACCCTCCAGACTTCACCTTCTCCTTCTCCTTCTTCTGCTTCTTCTGATTCACCCTCCAGACTTCACCTTCTCCTTCTCCTTCTTCTACTTCTTCTGATTCACCCTCCTGACTTCACCTTCTCCTTCTCCTTCTTCTACATCTTCTGATTCACCCTCCTGACTTCACCTTCTCCTTCTCCTTCTTCTACATCTTCTGATTCACCCTCCAGACTTCACCTTCTCCTTCTCCTTCTTCTACTTCTTCTGATTCACCCTCCAGACTTCACCTTCTCCTTCTCCTTCTTCTACTTCTTCTGATTCACCCTCCAGACTTCACCTTCTCCTTCTCCTTCTTCTACTTCTTCTGATTCACCCTCCAGACTTCACCTTCTCCTTCTCCTTCTTCTGCTTCTTCTGTTTCACCCTCCAGACTTCACCTTCTCCTCCTCCTTATTCTGCTTCTTCTGAATCACCCTCCAGACTTCACCTTCTCCTTCTCCTTCTTCTGCTTCTTCTGATTCACCCTCCTGACTTCACCTTCTCCTTCTCCTTCTTCTACATCTTCTGATTCACCCTCCTGACTTCACCTTCTCCTTCTCCTTCTTCTACTTCTTCTGCTTCACCCTCCAGACTTCACCTTCTCCTTCTCCTTCTTCTACTTCTTCTGATTCACCCTCCAGACTTCACCTTCTCCTTCTCCTTCTTCTACTTCTTCTGATTCACCCTCCAGACTTCACCTTCTCCTTCTCCTTCTTCTACTTCTTCTGATTCACCCTCCAGACTTCACCTTCTCCTTCTCCTTCTTCTGCTTCTTCTGTTTCACCCTCCAGACTTCACCTTCTCCTCCTCCTTATTCTGCTTCTTCTGAATCACCCTCCAGACTTCACCTTCTCCTTCTCCTTCTTCTGCTTCTTCTGATTCACCCTCCAGACTTCACCTTCTCCTTCCCTTCTTCTGCTTCTTCTGATTCACCCTCCAGACTTCACCTTCTCCTTCTCCTTCTTCTACTTCTTCTGCTTCACCCTCCAGACTACACCTTCTCCTTCTCCTTCTTCTACTTCTTCTGATTCACCCTCCAGACTTCACCTTCTCCTTCTCCTTCTTCTGCTTCTTCTGATTCACCCTCCAGACTTCACCTTCTCCTTCTCCTTATTCTGCTTCTTCTGATTCACCCTCCAGACTTCACCTTCTCCTTCTCCTTCTTCTGCTTCTTCTGATTCACCCTCCAGACTTCAACTTCTCCTTCTCCTTCTTCTGCTTCTTCTGATTCACCCTCCAGACTTCACCGTCTTCTTCTCCTTCTTCTACTTCTTCTGATTCACCCTCCAGACTTCACCTTCTCCTTCTCCTTCTTCTGCTTCTTCTGATTCAAACTCCTGACTTCACCTTCTCCTTCTCCTTCTTCTACATCTTCTGATTCACCCTCCTGACTTCACCTTCTCCTTCTCCTTCTTCTACTTCTTCTGCTTCACCCTCCAGACTTCACCTTCTCCTTCTCCTTCTTCTACTTCTTCTGATTCACCCTCCAGACTTCACCTTCTCCTTCTCCTTCTTCTACTTCTTCTGATTCACCCTCCAGACTTCACCTTCTCCTTCTCCTTCTTCTGCTTCTTCTGTTTCACCCTCCAGACTTCACCTTCTCCTCCTCCTTATTCTGCTTCTTCTGAATCACCCTCCAGACTTCACCTTCTCCTTCTCCTTCTTCTGCTTCTTCTGATTCACCCTCCAGACTTCACCTTCTCCTTCCCTTCTTCTGCTTCTTCTGATTCACCCTCCAGACTTCACCTTCTCCTTCTCCTTCTTCTACTTCTTCTGATTCACCCTCCAGACTTCACCTTCTACATCTCCTTCTTCTGCTTCTTCTGATTCACCCTCCAGACTTCACCTTCTCCTTCTCCTTCGTCTACTTCTTCTGATTCACCCTCCAGACTTCACCTTCTCCTTCTCCTTCTTCTGCTTCTTCTGATTCACCCTCCAGACTTCACCTTCTCCTTCTCCTTCTTCTACTTCTTCTGATTCACCCTCCAGACTTCACCTTCTCCTTCTCCTTCTTCTGCTTCTTCTGATTCACCCTCCAGACTTCACCTTCTCCTTCTCCTTATTCTGCTTCTTCTGATTCACCCTCCAGACTTCACCTTCTCCTTCTCCTTCTTCTGCTTCTTCTGATTCACCCTGCAGACTTCACCTTCTCCTTCTCCTTCTTCTGCTTCTTCTGATTCACCCTCCAGACTTCACCTTCTCCTTCTCCTTCTTCTGCTTCTTCTGATTCACCCTCCAGACTTCACCTTCTCCTTCTCCTTCTTCTACTTCTTCTGATTCACCCTCCAGACTTCACCTTCTCCTTCTCCTTCTTCTGCTTCTTCTGATTCACCCTCCAGACTTCACCTTCTCCTTCTCCTTCTTCTACTTCTTCTGCTTCACCCTCCAGACTACACCTTCTCCTTCTCCTTCTTCTACTTCTTCTGATTCACCCTCCAGACTTCACCTTCTCCTTCTCCTTCTTCTGCTTCTTCTGATTCACCCTCCAGACTTCACCTTCTCCTTCTCCTTATTCTGCTTCTTCTGATTCACCCTCCAGACTTCACCTTCTCCTTCTCCTTCTTCTGCTTCTTCTGATTCACCCTCCAGACTTCACCTTCTCCTTCTCCTTCTTCTGCTTCTTCTGATTCACCCTCCAGACTTCACCTTCTCCTTCTCCTTCTTCTGCTTCTTCTGCTTCGCCCTCCAGACTTCACCTTCACCTTCTCCATCTTCTGCTTCTTCTGCTTCACTCTCCTGACTTCACCTTCTCCTTCTCCTTCTTCTACTTCTTCTGATTCACCCTCCAGACTTCACCTTCTCCTTCTCCTTCTTCTGCTTCTTCTGCTTCACCCTCCAGACTTCAGCTTCTCCTTCTCCTTCTTCTGCTTCTTCTGCTGCGCCCTCCAGACTTCACCTTCTCCTTCTCCTTCTTCTGCTTCTTCTGCTTCGCCGTCCTGACTTCACCTTCTCCTTCTCCTTCTTCTACTTCTTCTGCTTCACCCCCCTGACTTCACCTGATCCTTCTCCTTCTTCTGCTTCTTCTGATTCACCCTCCTAACTACACCTTCTCCTTCTCCTTCTTCTGCTTCTTCTGATTCACCCTCCTGACTTCACCTTCTCCTTCTCCTTCTTCTGCTTCTTCTGATTCACCCTCCAGACTTCACCTTCTCCTTCTCCTTCTTCTGCTTCTTCTGATTCACCCTCCAGACTTCACCTTCTCCTTCTCCTTCTTCTGCTTCTTCTGATTCACCCTCCAGACTTCATCTTCTCCTTTTCCTTCTTCTGCTTCTTCTGATTCACCCTCCAGACTTCACCTTCTCCTTCTCCTTCTTCTGCTTCTTTTGATTCACCCTCCAGACTTCACCTTCTCCTTCTCCTTCTTCTACTTCTTCTGATTCACCCTCCAGACTTCACCTTCTCCTTCTCCTTCTTATACTTCTTCAGATTCACCCTCCAGTCTTCACCTTCTCCTTCTCCTTCTTCTGTTTCTTCTGCTTCACCCTCCAGACTTCACCTTCTTCTTCTCTTTCTTCTGCTTCTTCTGATTCACCCTCCAGACTTCACCTTCTCCTTCTCCTTCTTCTGATTCTTCTGATTCACCCTCCAGACTTCACCTTCTCCTTCTCCTTCTTCTGCTTCTTCTGATTCACCCTCCTGACTTCACCTTCTCCTTCTCCTTCTTCTACTTCTTCTGATTCACCCTCCTGACTTCACCTTCTCCTTCTCCTTCTTCTACTTCTTCTGCTTCACCCTCCAGACTTCACCTTCTCATTCTCCTTCTTCTACTTCTTCTGATTCACCCTCCAGACTTCACCTTCTCCTTCTCCTTCTTCTGCTTCTTCTGATTCACCCTCCAGACTTCACCTTCTCCTTCTCCTTATTCTGCTTCTTCTGATTCACCCTCCAGACTTCACCTTCTCCTTCTCCTTCTTCTGCTTCTTCTGATTCACCCTCCAGACTTCACCTTCTCCTTCTCCTTCTTCTGCTTCTTCTGATTCACCCTCCAGACTTCACCTTCTCCTTCTCCTTCTTCTGCTTCTTCTGATTCACCCTCCAGACTTCACCTTCTCCTTCTCCTTCTGATTCACCCTCCAGACTTCACCTTCTCCTTCTCCTTCTTCTGCTTCTTCTGATTCACCCTCCAGACTTCACCTTCTCCTTCTCCTTATTCTGCTTCTTCTGATTCACCCTCCAGACTTCACCTTCTCCTTCTCCTTCTTCTGCTTCTTCTGATTCACCCTGCAGACTTCACCTTCTCCTTCTCCTTCTTCTGCTTCTTCTGATTCACCCTCCAGACTTCACCTTCTCCTTCTCCTTCTTCTGCTTCTTCTGATTCACCCTCCAGACTTCACCTTCTCCTTCTCCTTCTTCTACTTCTTCTGATTCACCCTCCAGACTTCACCTTCTCCTTCTCCTTCTTCTGCTTCTTCTGATTCACCCTCCAGACTTCACCTTCTCCTTCTCCTTCTTCTACTTCTTCTGCTTCACCCTCCAGACTACACCTTCTCCTTCTCCTTCTTCTACTTCTTCTGATTCACCCTCCAGACTTCACCTTCTCCTTCTCCTTCTTCTGCTTCTTCTGATTCACCCTCCAGACTTCACCTTCTCCTTCTCCTTATTCTGCTTCTTCTGATTCACCCTCCAGACTTCACCTTCTCCTTCTCCTTCTTCTGCTTCTTCTGATTCACCCTCCAGACTTCACCTTCTCCTTCTCCTTCTTCTGCTTCTTCTGATTCACCCTCCAGACTTCACCTTCTCCTTCTCCTTCTTCTACTTCTTCTGATTCACCCTCCTGACTTCACCTTCTCCTTCTCCTTCTTCTACATCTTCTGATTCACCCTCCTGACTTCACCTTCTCCTTCTCCTTCTTCTACATCTTCTGATTCACCCTCCAGACTTCACCTTCTCCTTCTCCTTCTTCTACTTCTTCTGATTCACCCTCCAGACTTCACCTTCTCCTTCTCCTTCTTCTACTTCTTCTGATTCACCCTCCAGACTTCACCTTCTCCTTCTCCTTCTTCTACTTCTTCTGATTCACCCTCCAGACTTCACCTTCTCCTTCTCCTTCTTCTGCTTCTTCTGTTTCACCCTCCAGACTTCACCTTCTCCTCCTCCTTATTCTGCTTCTTCTGAATCACCCTCCAGACTTCACCTTCTCCTTCTCCTTCTTCTGCTTCTTCTGATTCACCCTCCAGACTTCACCTTCTCCTTCCCTTCTTCTGCTTCTTCTGATTCACCCTCCAGACTTCACCTTCTCCTTCTCCTTCTTCTACTTCTTCTGATTCACCCTCCAGACTTCACCTTCTACATCTCCTTCTTCTGCTTCTTCTGATTCACCCTCCAGACTTCACCTTCTCCTTCTCCTTCGTCTACTTCTTCTGATTCACCCTCCAGACTTCACCTTCTCCTTCTCCTTCTTCTGCTTCTTCTGATTCACCCTCCAGACTTCACCTTCTCCTTCTCCTTCTTCTACTTCTTCTGATTCACCCTCCAGACTTCACCTTCTCCTTCTCCTTCTTCTGCTTCTTCTGATTCACCCTCCAGACTTCACCTTCTCCTTCTCCTTATTCTGCTTCTTCTGATTCACCCTCCAGACTTCACCTTCTCCTTCTCCTTCTTCTGCTTCTTCTGATTCACCCTGCAGACTTCACCTTCTCCTTCTCCTTCTTCTGCTTCTTCTGATTCACCCTCCAGACTTCACCTTCTCCTTCTCCTTCTTCTGCTTCTTCTGATTCACCCTCCAGACTTCACCTTCTCCTTCTCCTTCTTCTACTTCTTCTGATTCACCCTCCAGACTTCACCTTCTCCTTCTCCTTCTTCTGCTTCTTCTGATTCACCCTCCAGACTTCACCTTCTCCTTCTCCTTCTTCTACTTCTTCTGCTTCACCCTCCAGACTACACCTTCTCCTTCTCCTTCTTCTACTTCTTCTGATTCACCCTCCAGACTTCACCTTCTCCTTCTCCTTCTTCTGCTTCTTCTGATTCACCCTCCAGACTTCACCTTCTCCTTCTCCTTATTCTGCTTCTTCTGATTCACCCTCCAGACTTCACCTTCTCCTTCTCCTTCTTCTGCTTCTTCTGATTCACCCTCCAGACTTCACCTTCTCCTTCTCCTTCTTCTGCTTCTTCTGATTCACCCTCCAGACTTCACCTTCTCCTTCTCCTTCTTCTACTTCTTCTGATTCACCCTCCAGACTTCACCTTCTCCTTCTCCTTCTTCTGCTTCTTCTGATTCAAACTCCTGACTTCACCTTCTCCTTCTCCTTCTTCTACATCTTCTGATTCACCCTCCTGACTTCACCTTCTCCTTCTCCTTCTTCTACTTCTTCTGCTTCACCCTCCAGACTTCACCTTCTCCTTCTCCTTCTTCTACTTCTTCTGATTCACCCTCCAGACTTCACCTTCTCCTTCTCCTTCTTCTACTTCTTCTGATTCACCCTCCAGACTTCACCTTCTCCTTCTCCTTCTTCTACTTCTTCTGATTCACCCTCCAGACTTCACCTTCTCCTTCTCCTTCTTCTGCTTCTTCTGTTTCACCCTCCAGACTTCACCTTCTCCTCCTCCTTATTCTGCTTCTTCTGAATCACCCTCCAGACTTCACCTTCTCCTTCTCCTTCTTCTGCTTCTTCTGATTCACCCTCCAGACTTCACCTTCTCCTTCCCTTCTTCTGCTTCTTCTGATTCACCCTCCAGACTTCACCTTCTCCTTCTCCTTCTTCTACTTCTTCTGATTCACCCTCCAGACTTCACCTTCTACATCTCCTTCTTCTGCTTCTTCTGATTCACCCTCCAGACTTCACCTTCTCCTTCTCCTTCGTCTACTTCTTCTGATTCACCCTCCAGACTTCACCTTCTCCTTCTCCTTCTTCTGCTTCTTCTGATTCACCCTCCAGACTTCACCTTCTCCTTCTCCTTCTTCTACTTCTTCTGATTCACCCTCCAGACTTCACCTTCTCCTTCTCCTTCTTCTGCTTCTTCTGATTCACCCTCCAGACTTCACCTTCTCCTTCTCCTTATTCTGCTTCTTCTGATTCACCCTCCAGACTTCACCTTCTCCTTCTCCTTCTTCTGCTTCTTCTGATTCACCCTGCAGACTTCACCTTCTCCTTCTCCTTCTTCTGCTTCTTCTGATTCACCCTCCAGACTTCACCTTCTCCTTCTCCTTCTTCTGCTTCTTCTGATTCACCCTCCAGACTTCACCTTCTCCTTCTCCTTCTTCTACTTCTTCTGATTCACCCTCCAGACTTCACCTTCTCCTTCTCCTTCTTCTGCTTCTTCTGATTCACCCACCAGACTTCACCTTCTCCTTCTCCTTCTTCTACTTCTTCTGCTTCACCCTCCAGACTACACCTTCTCCTTCTCCTTCTTCTACTTCTTCTGATTCACCCTCCAGACTTCACCTTCTCCTTCTCCTTCTTCTGCTTCTTCTGATTCACCCTCCAGACTTCACCTTCTCCTTCTCCTTATTCTGCTTCTTCTGATTCACCCTCCAGACTTCACCTTCTCCTTCTCCTTCTTCTGCTTCTTCTGATTCACCCTCCAGACTTCACCTTCTCCTTCTCCTTCTTCTGCTTCTTCTGATTCACCCTCCAGACTTCACCTTCTCCTTCTCCTTCTTCTACTTCTTCTGATTCACCCTCCAGACTTCACCTTCTCCTTCTCCTTCTTCTGCTTCTTCTGATTCACCCTCCTGACTTCACCTTCTCCTTCTCCTTCTTCTACATCTTCTGATTCACCCGCCTGACTTCACCTTCTCCTTCTCCTTCTTCTACTTCTTCTGCTTCACCCTCCAGACTTCACCTTCTCCTTCTCCTTCTTCTACTTCTTCTGATTCACCCTCCAGACTTCACCTTCACCTTCTCCTTCTTCTACTTCTTCTGATTCACCCTCCAGACTTCACCTTCTCCTTCTCCTTCTTCTACTTCTTCTGATTCACCCTCCAGACTTCACCTTCTCCTTCTCCTTCTTCTGCTTCTTCTGTTTCACCCTCCAGACTTCACCTTCTCCTTCTCCTTATTCTGCTTCTTCTGAATCACCCTCCAGACTTCACCTTCTCCTTCTCCTTCTTCTGCTTCTTCTGATTCACCCTCCAGACTTCACCTTCTCCTTCCCTTCTTCTGCTTCTTCTGATTCACCCTCCAGACTTCACCTTCTCCTTCTCCTTCTTCTACTTCTTCTGATTCACCCTCCAGACTTCACCTTCTACATCTCCTTCTTCTGCTTCTTCTGATTCACCCTCCAGACTTCACCTTCTCCTTCTCCTTCGTCTACTTCTTCTGATTCACCCTCCAGACTTCACCTTCTCCTTCTCCTTCTTCTGCTTCTTCTGATTCACCCTCCAGACTTCACCTTCTCCTTCTCCTTCTTCTAATTCTTCTGATTCACCCTCCAGACTTCACCTTCTCCTTCTCTTTCTTCTGCTTCTTTTGATTCACCCTCCAGACTTCACCTTCTCCTTCTCCTTCTTCTGATTCTTCTGCTTCACCCTCCAGACTTCACCTTCTCCTTCTCCTTCTTCTGCTTCGTCTGCTTCACTCTCCTGACTTCACCTTCTCCTTCACCTTCTTCTACTTCTTCTGATTCACCCTCCAGACTTCACCTTCTCCTTCTCCTTCTTCTGCTTCTTCTTCTTCACCCTCCAGACTTCACCTTCTCCTTCTCCTTCTTCTGCTTCTTCTGCTGCGCCCTCCAGACTTCACCTTCTCCTTCTCCTTCTTCTGCTTCTTCTGCTTCACCCTCCTGACTTCACCTTCTCCTTCTCCTTCTTCTACTTCTTCTGCTTCACCCCGCTGACTTCACCTGCTCCTTCTCCTTCTTCTGCTTCTTCTGATTCACCCACCTAACTTTACCTTCTCCTTCTCCTTCTTCTGCTTCTTCTGATTCACCCTCCTGACTTCACCTTCTCTTTCTCCTTCTTCTGCTTCTTCTAATTCACCCTCCTGACTTCACCTTCTCCTTGTCCTTCTTCTGCTTCTTCTGATTCACCCTCCAGACTTCACCTTCTCCTTCTCCTTCTTCTGCTTCTTCTGATTGACCCTCCAGACCTCACCTTCTCCTTCTCCTTCTTCTACTTCTTCTGATTCACCCTCCAGACTTCATCTTCTCCTTCTCCTTCTTCTGCTTCTTCTGATTCACCCTCCAGACTTCACCTTCTCCTTCTCCTTCTTCTGCTTCTTCTGATTCACCCTCCAGACTTCACCTTCTCCTTCTCCTTCTTCTAATTCTTCTGATTCACCCTCCTGACTTCACCTTCTCCTTCTCCTTCTTCTGCTTCTTCTGCTTCACCCTCCAGACTTCACCTTCTCCTGCTCCTTCTTCTGCTTCTTCTGCTTCACCCTCCAGACTTCACCTTCTCCTTCTCCTTCTTCTGCTTCTTCTGCTTCACCCTCCTGACTTCACCTTCTCCTTCTCCTTCTTCTACTTCTTCTGATTCACACTCCAGACTTCACCTTCTCCTTCTCCTTCTTCTGCTTCTTCTGATTCACCCTCCAGACTTCACCTTCTCCTTCTCCTTCTTCTGCTTCTTCTGATTCACCCTCCAGACTTCATCTTCTCCTTCTCTTTCTTCTGCTTCTTCTGATTCACCCTCCAGACTTCACCTTCTCCTTCTCCTTCTTCTGCTTCTTCTGATTCACCCTCCAGACTTCACCTTCTCCTTCTCCTTCGTCTACTTCTTCTGATTCACCCTCCAGACTTCACCTTCTCCTTCTCCTTCTTCTGCTTCTTCTGATTCACCCTCCAGACTTCACCTTCTCCTTCTCCTTCTTCTACTTCTTCTGATTCACCCTCCAGACTTCACCTTCTCCTTCTCCTTCTTCTGCTTCTTCTGATTCACCCTCCAGACTTCACCTTCTCCTTCTCCTTATTCTGCTTCTTCTGATTCACCCTCCAGACTTCACCTTCTCCTTCTCCTTCTTCTGCTTCTTCTGATTCACCCTGCAGACTTCACCTTCTCCTTCTCCTTCTTCTGCTTCTTCTGATTCACCCTCCAGACTTCACCTTCTCCTTCTCCTTCTTCTGCTTCTTCTGATTCACCCTCCAGACTTCACCTTCTCCTTCTCCTTCTTCTACTTCTTCTGATTCACCCTCCAGACTTCACCTTCTCCTTCTCCTTCTTCTGCTTCTTCTGATTCACCCTCCAGACTTCACCTTCTCCTTCTCCTTCTTCTACTTCTTCTGCTTCACCCTCCAGACTACACCTTCTCCTTCTCCTTCTTCTACTTCTTCTGATTCACCCTCCAGACTTCACCTTCTCCTTCTCCTTCTTCTGCTTCTTCTGATTCACCCTCCAGACTTCACCTTCTCCTTCTCCTTATTCTGCTTCTTCTGATTCACCCTCCAGACTTCACCTTCTCCTTCTCCTTCTTCTGCTTCTTCTGATTCACCCTCCAGACTTCACCTTCTCCTTCTCCTTCTTCTGCTTCTTCTGATTCACCCTCCAGACTTCACCTTCTCCTTCTCCTTCTTCTACTTCTTCTGATTCACCCTCCAGACTTCACCTTCTCCTTCTCCTTCTTCTGCTTCTTCTGATTCAAACTCCTGACTTCACCTTCTCCTTCTCCTTCTTCTACATCTTCTGATTCACCCTCCTGACTTCACCTTCTCCTTCTCCTTCTTCTACTTCTTCTGCTTCACCCTCCAGACTTCACCTTCTCCTTCTCCTTCTTCTACTTCTTCTGATTCACCCTCCAGACTTCACCTTCTCCTTCTCCTTCTTCTACTTCTTCTGATTCACCCTCCAGACTTCACCTTCTCCTTCTCCTTCTTCTACTTCTTCTGATTCACCCTCCAGACTTCACCTTCTCCTTCTCCTTCTTCTGCTTCTTCTGTTTCACCCTCCAGACTTCACCTTCTCCTCCTCCTTATTCTGCTTCTTCTGAATCACCCTCCAGACTTCACCTTCTCCTTCTCCTTCTTCTGCTTCTTCTGATTCACCCTCCAGACTTCACCTTCTCCTTCCCTTCTTCTGCTTCTTCTGATTCACCCTCCAGACTTCACCTTCTCCTTCTCCTTCTTCTACTTCTTCTGATTCACCCTCCAGACTTCACCTTCTACATCTCCTTCTTCTGCTTCTTCTGATTCACCCTCCAGACTTCACCTTCTCCTTCTCCTTCGTCTACTTCTTCTGATTCACCCTCCAGACTTCACCTTCTCCTTCTCCTTCTTCTGCTTCTTCTGATTCACCCTCCAGACTTCACCTTCTCCTTCTCCTTCTTCTACTTCTTCTGATTCACCCTCCAGACTTCACCTTCTCCTTCTCCTTCTTCTGCTTCTTCTGATTCACCCTCCAGACTTCACCTTCTCCTTCTCCTTATTCTGCTTCTTCTGATTCACCCTCCAGACTTCACCTTCTCCTTCTCCTTCTTCTGCTTCTTCTGATTCACCCTGCAGACTTCACCTTCTCCTTCTCCTTCTTCTGCTTCTTCTGATTCACCCTCCAGACTTCACCTTCTCCTTCTCCTTCTTCTGCTTCTTCTGATTCACCCTCCAGACTTCACCTTCTCCTTCTCCTTCTTCTACTTCTTCTGATTCACCCTCCAGACTTCACCTTCTCCTTCTCCTTCTTCTGCTTCTTCTGATTCACCCACCAGACTTCACCTTCTCCTTCTCCTTCTTCTACTTCTTCTGCTTCACCCTCCAGACTACACCTTCTCCTTCTCCTTCTTCTACTTCTTCTGATTCACCCTCCAGACTTCACCTTCTCCTTCTCCTTCTTCTGCTTCTTCTGATTCACCCTCCAGACTTCACCTTCTCCTTCTCCTTATTCTGCTTCTTCTGATTCACCCTCCAGACTTCACCTTCTCCTTCTCCTTCTTCTGCTTCTTCTGATTCACCCTCCAGACTTCACCTTCTCCTTCTCCTTCTTCTGCTTCTTCTGATTCACCCTCCAGACTTCACCTTCTCCTTCTCCTTCTTCTACTTCTTCTGATTCACCCTCCAGACTTCACCTTCTCCTTCTCCTTCTTCTGCTTCTTCTGATTCACCCTCCTGACTTCACCTTCTCCTTCTCCTTCTTCTACATCTTCTGATTCACCCGCCTGACTTCACCTTCTCCTTCTCCTTCTTCTACTTCTTCTGCTTCACCCTCCAGACTTCACCTTCTCCTTCTCCTTCTTCTACTTCTTCTGATTCACCCTCCAGACTTCACCTTCACCTTCTCCTTCTTCTACTTCTTCTGATTCACCCTCCAGACTTCACCTTCTCCTTCTCCTTCTTCTACTTCTTCTGATTCACCCTCCAGACTTCACCTTCTCCTTCTCCTTCTTCTGCTTCTTCTGTTTCACCCTCCAGACTTCACCTTCTCCTTCTCCTTATTCTGCTTCTTCTGAATCACCCTCCAGACTTCACCTTCTCCTTCTCCTTCTTCTGCTTCTTCTGATTCACCCTCCAGACTTCACCTTCTCCTTCCCTTCTTCTGCTTCTTCTGATTCACCCTCCAGACTTCACCTTCTCCTTCTCCTTCTTCTACTTCTTCTGATTCACCCTCCAGACTTCACCTTCTACATCTCCTTCTTCTGCTTCTTCTGATTCACCCTCCAGACTTCACCTTCTCCTTCTCCTTCGTCTACTTCTTCTGATTCACCCTCCAGACTTCACCTTCTCCTTCTCCTTCTTCTGCTTCTTCTGATTCACCCTCCAGAATTCACCTTCTCCTTCTCCTTCTTCTAATTCTTCTGATTCACCCTCCAGACTTCACCTTCTCCTTCTCTTTCTTCTGCTTCTTTTGATTCACCCTCCAGACTTCACCTTCTCCTTCTCCTTCTTCTGATTCTTCTGCTTCACCCTCCAGACTTCACCTTCTCCTTCTCCTTCTTCTGCTTCGTCTGCTTCACTCTCCTGACTTCACCTTCTCCTTCACCTTCTTCTACTTCTTCTGATTCACCCTCCAGACTTCACCTTCTCCTTCTCCTTCTTCTGCTTCTTCTTCTTCACCCTCCAGACTTCACCTTCTCCTTCTCCTTCTTCTGCTTCTTCTGCTGCGCCCTCCAGACTTCACCTTCTCCTTCTCTTCCTTCTGCTTCTTCTGCTTCACCCTCCTGACTTCACCTTCTCCTTCTCCTTCTTCTACTTCTTCTGCTTCACCCCGCTGACTTCACCTGCTCCTTCTCCTTCTTCTGCTTCTTCTGATTCACCCACCTAACTTTACCTTCTCCTTCTCCTTCTTCTGCTTCTTCTGATTCACCCTCCTGACTTCACCTTCTCTTTCTCCTTCTTCTGCTTCTTCTAATTCACCCTCCTGACTTCACCTTCTCCTTGTCCTTCTTCTGCTTCTTCTGATTCACCCTCCAGACTTCACCTTCTCCTTCTCCTTCTTCTGCTTCTTCTGATTGACCCTCCAGACCTCACCTTCTCCTTCTCCTTCTTCTACTTCTTCTGATTCACCCTCCAGACTTCATCTTCTCCTTCTCCTTCTTCTGCTTCTTCTGATTCACCCTCCAGACTTCACCTTCTCCTTCTCCTTCTTCTGCTTCTTCTGATTCACCCTCCAGACTTCACCTTCTCCTTCTCCTTCTTCTAATTCTTCTGATTCACCCTCCTGACTTCACCTTCTCCTTCTCCTTCTTCTGCTTCTTCTGCTTCACCCTCCAGACTTCACCTTCTCCTGCTCCTTCTTCTGCTTCTTCTGCTTCACCCTCCAGACTTCACCTTCTCCTTCTCCTTCTTCTGCTTCTTCTGCTTCACCCTCCTGACTTCACCTTCTCCTTCTCCTTCTTCTACTTCTTCTGATTCACCCTCCAGACTTCACCTTCTCCTTCTCCTTCTTCTGCTTCTTCTGATTCACCCTCCAGACTTCACCTTCTCCTTCTCCTTCTTCTGCTTCTTCTGATTCACCCTCCAGACTTCATCTTCTCCTTCTCTTTCTTCTGCTTCTTCTGATTCACCCTCCAGACTTCACCTTCTCCTTCTCCTTCTTCTGCTTCTGCTGATTCACCCTCCAGACTTCACCTTCTCCTTCTACTTCTTCTACTTCTTCTGATTCACCCTCCAGACTTCACCTTCTCCTTCTCCTTCTTATACTTCTTCAGATTCACCCTCCAGTCTTCACCTTCTCCTTCTCCTTCTTCTGTTTCTTCTGCTTCACCCTCCAGACTTCACCTTCTTCTTCTCTTTCTTCTGCTTCTTCTGATTCACCCTTCAGACTTCACCTTCTCCTTCTCCTTCTTCTGATTCTTCTGATTCACCCTCCAGACTTCACCTTCTCCTTCTCCTTCTTCTGCTTCTTCTTATTCACCCTCCTGACTTCACCTTCTCCTTCTCCTTCTTCTACTTCTTCTGATTCACCCTCCTGACTTCACCTTCTCTTTCTCCTTCTTCTACTTTTTCTGCTTCACCCTCCAGACTTCACCTTCTCCTTCTCCTTCTTCTACTTCTTCTGATTCCCCCTCCAGACTTCACCTTCTCCTTCTCCTTCTTCTGCTTCTTCTGATTCACCCTCCAGACTTCACCTTCTCCTTCTCCTTATTCTGCTTCTTCTGATTCACCCTCCAGACTTCACCTTCTCCTTCTCCTTCTTCTGCTTCTTCTGATTCACCCTCCAGACTTCACCTTCTCCTTCTCCTTCTTCTGCTTCTTCTGATTCACCCTCCAGACTTCACCTTCTCCTTCTCGTTCTTCTGCTTCTTCTGATTCACCCCCCAGACTTCACCTTCTCCTTCTCCTTCTTCTACTCCTTCTGATTCACCCTCCAGACTTCACCTTCTCCTTCTCCTTCTTCTGCTTCTTCTGATTCACCCTCCAGACCTCACCTTCTCCTTCTCCTTATTCTGCTTCTTCTGATTCACCCTCCAGACTTCACCTTCTCCTTCTCCTTCTTCTGCTTCTTCTGATTCACCCTGCAGACTTCACCTTCTCCTTCTCCTTCTTCTGCTTCTTCTGATTCACCCTCCAGACTTCACCTTCTCCTTCTCCTTCTTCTGCTTCTTCTGATTCACCCTCCAGACTTCACCTTCTCCTTCTCCTTCTTCTGCTTCTTCTGATTCACCCTCCAGACTTCACCTTCTCCTTCTCCTTCTTCTGCTTCTTCTGATTCACCCTCCAGACTTCACCTTCTCCTTCTCCTTCTTCTACTTCTTCTGCTTCACCCTCCAGACTACACCTTCTCCTTCTCCTTCTTCTACTTCTTCTGATTCACCCTCCAGACTTCACCTTCTCCTTCTCCTTCTTCTGCTTCTTCTGATTCAGCCTCCAGACTTCACCTTCTCCTTCTCCTTATTCTGCTTCTTCTGATTCACCCTCCAGACATCACCTTCTCCTTCTCCTTCTTCTGCTTCTTCTGATTCACCCTCCAGACTTCACCTTCTCCTTCTCCTTCTTCTGCTTCTTCTGATTCAACCTCCAGACTTCACCTTCTCCTTCTCCTTCTTCTACTTCTTCTGATTCACCCTCCAGACTTCACCTTCTCCTTCTCCTTCTTCTGCTTCTTCTGATTCACCCTCCTGACTTCACCTTCTCCTTCTCCTTCTTCTACATCTTCTGATTCACCCTCCTGACTTCACCTTCTCCTTCTCCTTCTTCTACTTCTTCTGCTTCACCCTCCAGACTTCACCTTCTCCTTCTCCTTCTTCTACTTCTTCTGATTCACCCTCCAGACTTCACCTTCTCCTTCTCCTTCTTCTACTTCTTCTGATTCACCCTCCAGACTTCACCTTCTCCTTCTCCTTCTTCTACTTCTTCTGATTCACCCTCCAGACTTCACCTTCTCCTTCTCCTTCTTCTGCTTCTTCTGTTTCACCCTCCAGACTTCACCTTCTCCTTCTCCTTATTCTGCTTCTTCTGAATCACCCTCCAGACTTCACCTTCTCCTTCTCCTTCTTCTGCTTCTTCTGATTCACCCTCCAGACTTCACCTTCTCCTTCTCCTTCTTCTGCTTCTTCTGATTCACCCTCCAGACTTCACCTTCTCCTTCTCCTTCTTCTACTTCTTCTGATTCACCCTCCAGACTTCACCTTCTCCATCTCCTTCTTCTGCTTCTTCTGATTCACCCTCCAGACTTCACCTTCTCCTTCTCCTTCGTCTACTTCTTCTGATTCACCCTCCAGACTTCACCTTCTCCTTCTCCTTCTTCTGCTTCTTCTGATTCACCCTCCAGACTTCACCTTCTCCTTCTCCTTCTTCTACTTCTTCTGATTCACCCTCCAGACTTCACCTTCTCCTTCTCTTTCTTCTGCTTCTTCTGATTCACCCTCCAGACTTCACCTTCTCCTTCTCCTTCTTCTGATTCTTCTGATTCACCCTCCAGACTTCACCTTCTCCTTCTCCTTCTTCTGCTTCTTCTGATTCACCCTCCTGACTTCACCTTCTCCTTCTCCTTCTTCTACATCTTCTGATTCACCCTCCTGACTTCACCTTCTCCTTCTCCTTCTTCTACTTCTTCTGCTTCACCCTCCAGACTTCAGCTTCTCCTTCTCCTTCTTCTACTTCTTCTGATTCACCCTCCAGACTTCACCTTCTCCTTCTCCTTCTTCTACTTCTTCTGATTCACCCTCCAGACTTCTCCTTCTCCTTCTCCTTCTTCTACTTCTTCTGATTCACCCTCCAGACTTCACCTTCTCCTTCTCCTTCTTCTGCTTCTTCTGATTCACCCTCCAGACTTCACCTTCTCCTTCTCCTTCTTCTGCTTCTTCTGATTTACTCTCCAGACTTCACCGTCTCCTTCTCCTTCTTCTACTTCTTCTGATTCACCCTCCAGACTTCACCTTCTCCATCTCCTTCTTCTGCTTCTTCTGATTCACCCTCCAGACTTCACCTTCTCCTTCTCCTTCGTCTACTTCTTCTGATTCACCCTCCAGACTACACCTTCTCCTTCTCCTTCTTCTACTTCTTCTGATTCACCCTCCAGACTTCACCTTCTCCTTCTCCTTCTTCTGTTTCTTCTGATTCACCCTCCAGACTTCACCTTCTCCTTCTCCTTCTTCTACTACTTCTGATTCACCCTCCAGACTTCACCTTCTCCTTCTCCTTCTTCTACTTCTTCTGATTCACCCTCCAGACTTCATCTTCTCCTTCTCCTTCTTCTGCTTCTTCTGATTCACCCTCCAGACTTCACCTTCTCCTTCTCCTTCTTCTGCTTCTTCTGATTCACCCTCCAGACTTCACCTTCTCCTTCTTCTTCTTCTACTTCTTCTGATTCACCCTCCAGTCTTCACCTTCTCCTTCTCCTTCTTCTGTTTCTTCTGCTTCACCCTCCAGACTTCACCTTCTCCTTCTCTTTCTTCTGCTTCTTCTGATTCACCCTCCAGACTTCATCTTCTCCTTCTCCTTCTTCTGATTCTTCTGATTCACCCTCCAGACTTCACCTTCTCCTTCTCCTTCTTCTACTTCTTCAGATTCACCCTCCAGACTTCACCTTCTCCTTCTCCTTCTTCTGCTTCTTCTGTTTCACCCTCCAGACTTCACCTTCTCCTTCTCCTTATTCTGCTTCTTCTGAATCATCCTCCAGACTTCACCTTCTCCTTCTCCTTCTTCTGCTTCTTCTGATTCACCCTCCAGACTTCACCTTCTCCTTCTCCTTCTTCTGCTTCTTCTGATTCACCCTCCAGACTTCACCTTCTCCTTCTCCTTCTTCTACTTCTTCTGATTCACCCTCCAGACTTCACCTTCTCCATCTCCTTCTTCTGCTTCTTCTGATTCACCCTCCAGACTTCACCTTCTCCTTCTCCTTCGTCTCCTTCTTCTGATTCACCCTCCAGACTTCACCTTCTCCTTCTCCTTCTTCTGCTTCTTCTGATTCACCCTCCAGACTTCACCTTCTCCTTCTCCTTCTTCTACTTCTTCTGATTCACCCTCCAGACTTCACCTTCTCCTTCTCTTTCTTCTGCTTCTTCTGATTCACCCTCCAGACTTCACCTTCTCCTTCTCCTTCTTCTGATTCTTCTGATTCACCCTCCAGACTTCACCTTCTCCTTCTCCTTCTTCTGCTTCTTCTGATTCACCCTCCTGACTTCACCTTCTCCTTCTCCTTCTTCTACATCTTCTGATTCACCCTCCTGACTTTCACCTTCTCCTTCTCCTTCTTCTACTTCTTCTGCTTCACCCTCCAGACTTCAGCTTCTCCTTCTCCTTCTTCTACTTCTTCTGATTCACCCTCCAGACTTCACCTTCTCCTTCTCCTTCTTCTACTTCTTCTGATTCACCCTCCAGACTTCACCTTCTCCTTCTCCTTCTTCTACTTCTTCTGATTCACCCTCCAGACTTCACCTTCTCCTTCTCCTTCTTCTGCTTCTTCTGATTCACCCTCCAGACTTCACCTTCTCCTTCTCCTTATTCTGCTTCTTCTGAATCACCCTCCAGACTTCACCTTCTCCTTCTCCTTCTTCTGCTTCTTCTGATTCACCCTCCAGACTTCACCTTCTCCTTCTCCTTCTTCTGCTTCTTCTGATTTACGCTCCAGACTTCACCTTCTCCTTCTCCTTCTTCTACTTCTTCTGAATCACCCTCCAGACTTCACCTTCTCCTTCTCCTTCTTCTGCTTCTTCTGATTCACCCTCCAGACTTCACCTTCTCCTTCTCCTTCTTCTGCTTCTTCTGATTTACCCTCCAGACTTCACCTTCTCCTTCTCCTTCTTCTACTTCTTCTGATTCACCCTCCAGACTTCACCTTCTCCATCTCCTTCTTCTGCTTCTTCTGATTCACCCTCCAGACTTCACCTTCCCCTTCTCCTTCGTCTACTTCTTCTGATTCACCCTCCAGACTACACCTTCTCCTTCTCCTTCTTCTACTTCTTCTGATTCACCCTCCAGACTTCACCTTCTCCTTCTCCTTCTTCTGTTTCTTCTGATTCACCCTCCAGACTTCACCTTCTCCTTCTCCTTCTTCTACTACTTCTGATTCACCCTCCAGACTTCACCTACTCCTTCTCCTTCTTCTACTTCTTCTGATTCACCCTCCAGACTTCATCTTCTCCTTCTCCTTCTTCTGCTTCTTCTGATTCACCCTCCTGACTTCACCTTCTCCTTCTCCTTCTTCTACATCTTCTGATTCACCCTCCTGACTTCACCTTCTCCTTCTCCTTCTTCTACTTCTTCTGCTTCACCCTCCAGACTTCAGCTTCTCCTTCTCCTTCTTCTACTTCTTCTGATTCACCCTCCAGACTTCACCTTCTCCTTCTCCTTCTTCTACTTCTTCTGATTCACCCTCCAGACTTCACCTTCTCCTTCTCCTTCTTCTACTTCTTCTGATTCACCCTCCAGACTTCACCTTCTCCTTCTCCTTCTTCTGCTTCTTCTGATTCACCCTCCAGACTTCACCTTCTCCTTCTCCTTATTCTGCTTCTTCTGAATCACCCTCCAGACTTCACCTTCTCCTTCTCCTTCTTCTGCTTCTTCTGATTCACCCTCCAGACTTCACCTTCTCCTTCTCCTTCTTCTGCTTCTTCTGATTTACCCTCCAGACTTCACCTTCTCCTTCTCCTTCTTCTACTTCTTCTGATTCACCCTCCAGACTTCACCTTCTCCATCTCCTTCTTCTGCTTCTTCTGATTCACCCTCCAGACTTCACCTTCTCCTTCTCCTTCGTCTACTTCTTCTGATTCACCCTCCAGACTACACCTTCTCCTTCTCCTTCTTCTACTTCTTCTGATTCACCCTCCAGACTTCACCTTCTCCTTCTCCTTCTTCTGTTTCTTCTGATTCACCCTCCAGACTTCACCTTCTCCTTCTCCTTATTCTGCTTCTTCTGAATCACCCTCCAGACTTCACCTTCTCCTTCTCCTTCTTCTGCTTCTTCTGATTCACCCTCCAGACTTCACCTTCTCCTTCTCCTTCTTCTGCTTCTTCTGATTTACCCACCAGACTTCACCTTCTCCTTCTCCTTCTTCTACTTCTTCTGATTCACCCTCCAGACTTCACCTTCTCCATCTCCTTCTTCTGCTTCTTCTGATTCACCCTCCAGACTTCACCTTCTCCTTCTCCTTCGTCTACTTCTTCTGATTCACCCTCCAGACTACACCTTCTCCTTCTCCTTCTTCTACTTCTTCTGATTCACCCTCCAGACTTCACCTTCTCCTTCTCCTTCTTCTGCTTCTTCTGCTTCACCCTCCAGACTTCACCTTCTCCTTCTCCTTCTTCTGCTTCTTCTGCTTCGCCCTCCAGACTTCACCTTCTCCTTCTCCATCTTCTGCTTCTTCTGCTTCACTCTCCTGACTTCACCTTCTCCTTCTCCTTCTTCTACTTCTTCTGATTCACCCTCCAGACTTCACCTTCTCCTTCTCCTTCTTCTGCTTCTTCTGCTTCACCCTCTAGACTTCAACTTCTCCTTCTCCTTCTTCTGCTTCTTCTGCTGCGCCCTCCAGACTTCACCTTCTCCTTCTCCTTCTTCTGCTTCTTCTGCTTCACCGTCCTGACTTCACCTTCTCCTTCTCCTTCTTCTACTTCTTCTGCTTCACCCCCCTGACTTCACCTGCTCCTACTCCTTCTTCTGCTTCTTCTGATTCACCCTCCTAACTTCACCTTCTCCTTCTCCTTCTTCTGCTTCTTCTGATTCACCCTCCTGACTTCACCTTCTCCTTCTCCTTCTTTTGCTTCTTCTGATTCACCCTCCAGACTTCACCTTCTCCTTCTCCTTCTTCTGCTTCTTCTGTTTCACCCTCCAGACTTCACCTTCTCCTTCTCCTTCTTCTGCTTCTTCTGATTCACCCTCCAGACTTCATCTTCTCCTTCTCCTTCTTCTGCTTCTTCTGATTCACCCTCCAGACTTCACCTTCTCCTTCTCCTTCTTCTGCTTCTTCTGATTCACCCTCCAGACTTCACCTTCTCCTTCTCCTTCTTCTACTTCTTCTGATTCACCCTCCAGACTTCAACTTCTCCTTCTCCTTCTTCTACTTCTTCAGATTCACCCTCCAGTCTTCACCTTCTCCTTCTCCTTCTTCTGTTTCTTCTGCTTCACCCTCCAGACTTCACCTTCTCCTTCTCTTTCTTCTGCTTCTTCTGATTCACCCTCCAGGCTTCACCCTCTCCTTCTCCTTCTTCTGATTCTTCTGATTCACCCTCCAGACTTCACCTTCTCCTTCTCCTTCTTCTGCTTCTTCTGATTCACCCTTCAGACTTCACCTTCTCCTTCTCCTTCTTCTGCTTCTTCTGATTCACCCTCCAGACTTCATCTTCTCCTTCTCCTTCTTCTGCTTCTTCTGATTCACCCTCCAGACTTCACCTTCTCCTTCTCCTTCTTCTGCTTCTTCTGATTCACCCTCCAGACTTCACCTTCTCCTTCTCCTTCTTCTACTTCTTCTGATTCACCCTCCAGACTTCACCTTCTCCTTCTCCTTCTTCTACTTCTTCAGATTCACCCTCCAGTCTTCACCTTCTCCTTCTCCTTCTTCTGTTTCTTCTGCTTCACTCTCCTGACTTCACCTTCTCCTTCTCCTTCTTCTACTTCTTCTGATTCACCCTCCAGACTTCACCTTCTCCTTCTCCTTCTTCTGCTTCTTCTGCTTCACCCTCTAGACTTCAACTTCTCCTTCTCCTTCTTCTGCTTCTTCTGCTGCGCCCTCCAGACTTCACCTTCTCCTTCTCCTTCTTCTGCTTCTTCTGCTTCACCGTCCTGACTTCACCTTCTCCTTCTCCTTCTTCTACTTCTTCTGCTTCACCCCTCTGACTTCACCTGCTCCTTCTCCTTCTTCTGCTTCTTCTGATTCACCCTCCTAACTTCACCTTCTCCTTCTCCTTCTTCTGCTTCTTCTGATTCACCCTCCTGACTTCACCTTCTCCTTCTCCTTCTTCTGCTTCTTCTGATTCACCCTCCAGACTTCAACTTCTCCTTCTCCTTCTTCTGCTTCTTCTGTTTCACCCTCCAGACTTCACCTTCTCCTTCTCCTTCTTCTGCTTCTTCTGATTCACCCTCCAGACTTCATCTTCTCCTTCTCCTTCTTCTGCTTCTTCTGATTCACCCTCCAGACTTCACCTTCTCCTTCTCCTTCTTCTGCTTCTTCTGATTCACCCTCCAGACTTCACCTTCTCCTTCTCCTTCTTCTACTTCTTCTGATTCACCCTCCAGACTTCACCTTCTCCTTCTCCTTCTTCTACTTCTTCAGATTCACCCTCCAGTCTTCACCTTCTCCTTCTCCTTCTTCTGTTTCTTCTGCTTCACCCTCCAGACTTCACCTTCTCCTTCTCTTTCTTCTGCTTCTTCTGATTCACCCTCCAGGCTTCACCCTCTCCTTCTCCTTCTTCTGATTCTTCTGCTTCACCCTCCAGACTTCACCTTCTCCTTCTCCTTCTTCTGCTTCTTCTGCTGCGCCCTCCAGACTTCACCTTCTCCTTCTCCTTCTTCTGCTTCTTCTGCTTCACCCTCCTGACTTCACCTTCTCCTTCTCCTTCTTCTACTTCTTCTGTTTCACCCCCCTGACTTCACCTGCTCCTTCTCCTTCTTCTGCTTCTTCTGATTCACCCTCCCAACTTTACCTTCTCCTTCTCCTTCTTCTGCTTCTTCTGATTCACCCTCCTGACTTCACCTTCTCCTTCTCCTTCTTCTGCTTCTTCTAATTCACCCTCCAGACTTCACCTTCTCCTTCTCCTTCTTCTGCTTCTTCTGATTCACTCTCCAGACTTCACCTTCTCCTTCTCCTTCTTCTGCTTCTTCTGATTGACCCTCCAGACCTCACCTTCTCCTTCTCCTTCTTCTACTTCTTCTGATTCACCCTCCAGACTTCATCTTCTCCTTCTCCTTCTTCTGCTTCTTCTGATTCACCCTCCAGACTTCACCTTCTCCTTCTCCTTCTTCTGCTTCTTCTGATTCACCCTCCAGACTTCACCTTCTCCTTCTCCTTCTTCTACTTCTTCTGATTCACCCTCCTGACTTCACCTTCTCCTTCTCCTTCTTCTGCTTCTTCTGCTTCACCCTCCAGACTTCACCTTCTCCTGCTCCTTCTTCTGCTTCTTCTGCTTCACCCTCCAGACTTCACCTTCTCCTTCTCCTTCTTCTGCTTCTTCTGCTTCACCCTCCTGACTTCACCTTCTCCTTCTCCTTCTTCTACTTCTTCTGATTCACCCTCCAGACTTCACCTTCTCCTTCTCCTTCTTCTGCTTCTGCTGCTTCACCCTCCAGACTTCACCTTCTCCTTCTCCTTCTTCTGCTTCTTCTGCTTCGCCCTCCAGACTTCACCTTCTCCTTCTCCATCTTCTGCTTCTTCTGCTTCACTCTCCTGACTTCTCCTTCTCCTTCTCCTTCTTCTACTTCTTCTGATTCACCCTCCAGACTTCAGCTTCTCCTTCTCCTTCTTCTGCTTCTTCTGCTTCACCCTCCAGACTTCAGCTTCTCCTTCTCCTTCTTCTGCTTCTTCTGCTGCGCCCTCCAGACTTCACCTTCTCCTTCTCCTTCTTCTGCTTCTTCTGCTTCACCGTCCTGACTTCACCTTCTCCTTCTCCTTCTTCTACTTCTTCTGCTTCACCCCCCTGACTTCACCTGCTCCTTCTCCTTCTTCTGCTTCTTCTGATTCACCCTCCTAACTTCACCTTCTCCTTCTCCTTCTTCTGCTTCTTCTGATTCACCCTCCTGACTTCACCTTCTCCTTCTCCTTCTTCTGCTTCTTCTGATTCACCCTCCAGACTTCACCTTCTCCTTCTCCTTCTTCTGCTTCTTCTGTTTCACCCTCCAGACTTCACCTTCTCCTTCTCCTTCTTCTGCTTCTTCTGATTCACCCTCCAGACTTCATCTTCTCCTTCTCCTTCTTCTGCTTCTTCTGATTCACCCTCCAGACTTCACCTTCTCCTTCTCCTTCTTCTGCTTCTTCTGATTCACCCTCCAGACTTCACCTTCTCCTTCTCCTTCTTCTACTTCTTCTGATTCACCCTCCAGACTTCACCTTCTCCTTCTCCTTCTTCTACTTCTTCTGATTCACCCTCCAGACTTCACCTTCTCCTTCTCCTTCTTCTGCTTCTTCAGATTCACCCTCCAGTCTTCACCTTCTCCTTCTCCTTCTTCTGTTTCTTCTGCTTCACCCTCCAGACTTCACCTTCTCCTTCTCTTTCTTCTGCTTCTTCTGATTCACCATCCAGACTTCAACTTCTCCTTCTCCTTCTTCTGATTCTTCTGATTCACCCTCCAAACTTCACCTTCTCCTTCTCCTTCTTCTGCTTCTTCTGATTCACCCTCCAGACTTCACCTTCTCCTTCTCCTTCTTCTGCTTCTTCTGATTCACCCTCCAGACTTCATCTTCTCCTTCTCCTTCTTCTGCTTCTTCTGATTCACCCTCCAGACTTCACCTTCTCCTTCTCCTTCTTCTGCTTCTTCTGATTCACCCTCCAGACTTCACCTTCTCCTTCTCCTTCTTCTACTTCTTCTGATTCACCCTCCAGACTTCACCTTCTCCTTCTCCTTCTTCTACTTCTTCAGATTCACCCTCCAGTCTTCACCTTCTCCTTCTCCTTCTTCTGTTTCTTCTGCTTCACCCACCAGACTTCACCTTCTCCTTCTCTTTCTTCTGCTTCTTCTGATTCACCCTCCAGACTTCACCTTCTCCTTCTCCTTCTTCTGATTCTTCTGATTCACCCTCCAGACTTCACCTTCTCCTTCTCCTTCTTCTGCTTCTTCTGATTCACCCTCCTGACTTCACCTTCTCCTTCTCCTTCTTCTACTTCTTCTGATTCACCCTCCTGACTTCACCTTCTCCTTCTCCTTCTTCTACTTCTTCTGCTTCACCCTCCAGACTTCACCTTCTCCTTCTCCTTCTTCTACTTCTTCTGATTCACCCTCCAGACTTCACCTTCTCCTTCTCCTTCTTTTGCTTCTTCTACTTCACACTCCAGACTTCACCTTCTCCTTCTCCTTCTTCTGCTTCTTCTGATTCACCCTCCTTACTTCACCTTCTCCTTCTCCTTCTTCTGCTTCTTCTGATTCACCCTCCTGACTTCACCTTCTCCTTCTCCTTATTCTGCTTCTTCTGTTTCACCCTCCAGATTTCACCTTCTCCTTCTCCCTCTTCTGCTTCTTCTGATTCACCCTCCAGACTTCACCTTCTCCTTCTCCTTCATCTGCTTCTTCTGATTCACCCTCCAGACTTCACCTTCCCCTTCTCCTTCTTCTACTTCTTCTGATTCACCCTCCAGACTTCACCTTCTCCTTCTTCTGCTTCTTCTGATTCACCCTCCAGACTTCACCTTCTCCTTCTCCTTCGTCTACTTCTTCTGATACACCCTCCAGACGACACCTTCTACTTCTCCTTCTTCTACTTCTTCTGATTCACCCTCCAGACTTCACCTTCTCCTTCTCCTTCTTCTGTTTCTTCTGATTCACCCTCCAGACTTCACCTTCTCCTTCTCCTTCTTCTACTTCTTCTGATTCACACTCCAGACTTCACCTTCTCCTTCTCCTTCTTCTACTTCTTCTGATTCACCCTCCAGACTTCACCTTCTCCTTCTCCTTCTTCTACTTCTTCTGCTTCTCCCTCCAGACTTCACCTTCTCCTTCTCCTTCTTCTGCTTCTTCTGATTCACCCTCCAGACTTCACCTTACCCTTCTCCTTCTTCTACTTCTTCTGATTCACCCTCCAGACTTCACCTTCTCCTTCTCCTTCTTCTACTTCTTCTGATTCACCCTCCAGACTTCACCTTCTCTTTCTCCTTCTTCTACTTCTTCCGATTCACCCTCCTGACTTCACCTTCTCCTTCTCCTTCTTCTGCTTCTTCTGCTTCACCCTCCTGACTTCACCTTCTCCTTCTCCTTCTTCTACTTCTTCTGATTCACCCTCTGGACTTCACCTTCTCCTTCTCCTTCTTCTGCTTCTTCTGCTTCACCCTCCAGACTTCACCTTCTCCTTCTCCTTCTTCTGCTTCTTCTGATTCGCCCTCCAGACATCACCTTCTCCTTCTCCTTCTTCTGCTTCTTCTGCTTCACCCTCCAGACTTCAGCTTCTCCTTCTCCTTCTTCTGCTTCTTCTGCTTCACTCTCCTGACTTCACCTTCTCCTTCTCCTTCTTCTACTTCTTCTGATTAACCCTCCAGACTTCACCTTCTCCTTCTCCTTCTTCTGCTTCTTCTGCTTCACCCTCCAGACTTCACCTTCTCCTTCTCCTTCTTCTGCTTCTTCTGCTGCGCCCTCCAGACTTCACCTTCTCCTTCTCCTTCTTCTGCTTCTTCTGCTTCACCCTCCTGACTTCACCTTCTCCTTCTCCTTCTTCTACTTCTTCTGTTTCACCCCCCTGACTTCACCTGCTCCTTCTCCTTCTTCTGCTTCTTCTGATTCACCCTCCCAACTTTACCTTCTCCTTCTCCTTCTTCTGCTTCTTCTGATTCACCCTCCTGACTTCACCTTCTCCTTCTCCTTCTTCTGCTTCTTCTAATTCACCCTCCAGACTTCACCTTCTCCTTCTCCTTCTTCTGCTTCTTCTGATTGACCCTCCCGACCTCACCTTCTCCTTCTCCTTCTTCTACTTCTTCTGATTCACCCTCCAGACTTCATCTTCTCCTTCTCCTTCTTCTGCTTCTTCTGATTCACCCTCCAGACTTCACCTTCTCCTTCTCCTTCTTCTGCTTCTTCTGATTCACCCTCCAGACTTCACCTTCTCCTTCTCCTTCTTCTACTTCTTCTGATTCACCCTCCTGACTTCACCTTCTCCTTCTCCTTCTTCTGCTTCTTCTGCTTCACCCTCCAGACTTCACC
Organism: Somniosus microcephalus; assembly: GCF_052327205.1. NCBI lineage: Eukaryota > Metazoa > Chordata > Chondrichthyes > Squaliformes > Somniosidae > Somniosus > Somniosus microcephalus. The sequence continues at coordinate 295,266 of NW_028225397.1, read as the reverse complement.
TTCTCCTGCTCCTTCTTCTGCTTCTTCTGCTTCACCCTCCAGACTTCACCTTCTCCTTCTCCTTCTTCTGCTTCTTCTGATTCACCCTCCAGACTTCACCTTCTCCTTCTCCTTCTTCTACTTCTTCTGATTCACCCTCCTGACTTCACCTTCTCCTTCTCCTTCTTCTGCTTCTTCTGCTTCACCCTCCAGACTTCACCTTCTCCTGCTCCTTCTTCTGCTTCTTCTGATTCACCCTCCTGACTTCACCTTCTCCTTCTCCTTCTTCTGCTTCTTCTGCTTCACCCTCCAGACTTCACCTTCTCCTTCTCCTTCTTCTGCTTCTTCTGCTTCGCCCTCCAGACTTCACCTTCTCCTTCTCCTTCTTCTACTTCTTCTGATTCACCCTCCAGACTTCAGCTTCTCCTTCTCCTTCTTCTGCTTCTTCTGCTTCACCCTCCAGACTTCAGCTTCTCCTTCTCCTTCTTCTGCTTCTTCTGCTGCGCCCTCCAGACTTCACCTTCTCCTTCTCCTTCTTCTGCTTCTTCTGCTTCACCGTCCTGACTTCACCTTCTCCTTCTCCTTCTTCTACTTCTTCTGCTTCACCCCCCTGACTTCACCTGCTCCTTCTCCTTCTTCTGCTTCTTCTGATTCACCCTCCTAACTTCACCTTCTCCTTCTCCTTCTTCTGCTTCTTCTGATTCACCCTCCTGACTTCACCTTCTCCTTCTCCTTCTTCTGCTTCTTCTGATTCACCCTCCAGACTTCACCTTCTCCTTCTCCTTCTTCTTCTTCTTCTGTTTCACCCTCCAGACTTCACCTTCTCCTTCTCCTTCTTCTGCTTCTTCTGATTCACCCTCCAGACTTCATCTTCTCCTTCTCCTTCTTCTGCTTCTTCTGATTCACCCTCCAGATTTCACCTTCTCCTTCTCCTTCTTCTGCTTCTTCTGATTCACCCTCCAGACTTCACCTTCTCCTTCTCCTTCTTCTACTTCTTCTGATTCACCCTCCAGACTTCACCTTCTTCTTCTCCTTCTTCTACTTCTTCAGATTCACCCTCCAGTCTTCACCTTCTCCTTCTCCTTCTTCTGTTTCTTCTGCTTCACCCTCCAGACTTCACCTTCTCCTTCTCTTTCTTCTGCTTCTTCTGATTCACCCTCCAGACTTCACCTTCTCCTTCTCCTTCTTCTGCTTCTTCTGCTTCACCCTCCTGACTTCACCTTCTCCTTCTCCTTCTTCTACTTCTTCTGTTTCACCCCCCTGACTTCACCTGCTCCTTCTCCTTCTTCTGCTTCTTCTGATTCACCCTCCCAACTTTACCTTCTCCTTCTCCTTCTTCTGCTTCTTCTGATTCACCCTCCTGACTTCACCTTCTCCTTCTCCTTCTTCTGCTTCTTCTAATTCACCCTCCAGACTTCACCTTCTCCTTCTCCTTCTTCTGCTTCTTCTGATTGACCCTCCCGACCTCACCTTCTCCTTCTCCTTCTTCTACTTCTTCTGATTCACCCTCCAGACTTCATCTTCTCCTTCTCCTTCTTCTGCTTCTTCTGATTCACCCTCCAGACTTCACCTTCTCCTTCTCCTTCTTCTGCTTCTTCTGATTCACCCTCCAGACTTCACCTTCTCCTTCTCCTTCTTCTACTTCTTCTGATTCACCCTCCTGACTTCACCTTCTCCTTCTCCTTCTTCTGCTTCTTCTGCTTCACCCTCCAGACTTCACCTTCTCCTGCTCCTTCTTCTGCTTCTTCTGCTTCACCCTCCAGACTTCACCTTCTCCTTCTCCTTCTTCTGCTTCTTCTGATTCACCCTCCAGACTTCACCTTCTCCTTCTCCTTCTTCTACTTCTTCTGATTCACCCTCCTGACTTCACCTTCTCCTTCTCCTTCTTCTGCTTCTTCTGCTTCACCCTCCAGACTTCACCTTCTCCTGCTCCTTCTTCTGCTTCTTCTGATTCACCCTCCTGACTTCACCTTCTCCTTCTCCTTCTTCTGCTTCTTCTGCTTCACCCTCCAGACTTCACCTTCTCCTTCTCCTTCTTCTGCTTCTTCTGCTTCGCCCTCCAGACTTCACCTTCTCCTTCTCCTTCTTCTACTTCTTCTGATTCACCCTCCAGACTTCAGCTTCTCCTTCTCCTTCTTCTGCTTCTTCTGCTTCACCCTCCAGACTTCAGCTTCTCCTTCTCCTTCTTCTGCTTCTTCTGCTGCGCCCTCCAGACTTCACCTTCTCCTTCTCCTTCTTCTGCTTCTTCTGCTTCACCGTCCTGACTTCACCTTCTCCTTCTCCTTCTTCTACTTCTTCTGCTTCACCCCCCTGACTTCACCTGCTCCTTCTCCTTCTTCTGCTTCTTCTGATTCACCCTCCTAACTTCACCTTCTCCTTCTCCTTCTTCTGCTTCTTCTGATTCACCCTCCTGACTTCACCTTCTCCTTCTCCTTCTTCTGCTTCTTCTGATTCACCCTCCAGACTTCACCTTCTCCTTCTCCTTCTTCTTCTTCTTCTGTTTCACCCTCCAGACTTCACCTTCTCCTTCTCCTTCTTCTGCTTCTTCTGATTCACCCTCCAGACTTCATCTTCTCCTTCTCCTTCTTCTGCTTCTTCTGATTCACCCTCCAGACTTCACCTTCTCCTTCTCCTTCTTCTGCTTCTTCTGATTCACCCTCCAGACTTCACCTTCTCCTTCTCCTTCTTCTACTTCTTCTGATTCACCCTCCAGACTTCACCTTCTTCTTCTCCTTCTTCTACTTCTTCAGATTCACCCTCCAGTCTTCACCTTCTCCTTCTCCTTCTTCTGTTTCTTCTGCTTCACCCTCCAGACTTCACCTTCTCCTTCTCTTTCTTCTGCTTCTTCTGATTCACCCTCCAGACTTCAACTTCTCCTTCTCCTTCTTCTGATTCTTCTGATTCACCCTCCAAACTTCACCTTCTCCTTCTCCTTCTTCTGCTTCTTCTGATTCACCCTCCAGACTTCACCTTCTCCTTCTCCTTCTTCTGCTTCTTCTGATTCACCCTCCAGACTTCATCTTCTCCTTCTCCTTCTTCTGCTTCTTCTGATTCACCCTCCAGACTTCACCTTCTCCTTCTCCTTCTTCTGCTTCTTCTGATTCACCCTCCAGACTTCACCTTCTCCTTCTCCTTCTTCTACTTCTTCTGATTCACCCTCCAGACTTCACCTTCTCCTTCTCCTTCTTCTACTTCTTCAGATTCACCCTCCAGTCTTCACCTTCTCCTTCTCCTTCTTCTGTTTCTTCTGCTTCACCCTCCAGACTTCACCTTCTCCTTCTCTTTCTTCTGCTTCTTCTGATTCACCCTCCAGACTTCACCTTCTCCTTCTCCTTCTTCTGATTCTTCTGATTCACCCTCCAGACTTCACCTTCTCCTTCTCCTTCTTCTGCTTCTTCTGATTCACCCTCCTGACTTCACCTTCTCCTTCTCCTTCTTCTACTTCTTCTGATTCACCCTCCTGACTTCACCTTCTCCTTCTCCTTCTTCTACTTCTTCTGCTTCACCCTCCAGACTTCTCCTTCTCCTTCTCCTTCTTCTACTTCTTCTGATTCACCCTCCAGACTTCACCTTCTCCTTCTCCTTCTTTTGCTTCTTCTGCTTCACACTCCAGACTTCACCTTCTCCTTCTCCTTCTTCTGCTTCTTCTGATTCACCCTCCTTACTTCACCTTCTCCTTCTCCTTCTTCTGCTTCTTCTGATTCACCCTCCTGACTTCACCTTCTCCTTCTCCTTATTCTGCTTCTTCTGTTTCACCCTCCAGATTTCACCTTCTCCTTCTCCTTCTTCTGCTTCTTCTGATTCACCCTCCAGACTTCACCTTCTCCTTCTCCTTCTTCTGCTTCTTCTGATTCACCCTCCAGACTTCACTTTCCCCTTCTCCTTCTTCTACTTCTTCTGATTCACCCTCCAGACTTCACCTTCTCCTTCTCCTTCTTCTGCTTCTTCTGATTCACCCTCCAGACTTCACCTTCTCCTTCTCCTTCGTCTACTTCTTCTGATTCACCCTCCAGACTACACCTTCTCCTTCTCCTTCTTCTACTTCTTCTGATTCACCCTCCAGACTTCACCTTCTCCTTCTCCTTCTTCTGTTTCTTCTGATTCACCCTCCAGACTTCACCTTCTCCTTCTCCTTCTTCTACTTCTTCTGATTCACCCTCCAGACTTCACCTTCTCCTTCTCCTTCTTCTACTTCTTCTGATTCACCCTCCAGACTTCACCTTCTCCTTCTCCTTCTTCTACTTCTTCTGCTTCTCCCTCCAGACTTCACCTTCTCCTTCTCCTTCTTCTGCTTCTTCTGATTCACCATCCAGACTTCACCTTCTCATTCTCCTTCTTCTACTTCTTCTGATTCACCCTTCAGTCTTCACCTTCTCCTTCTCCTTCTTCTACTTCTTCTGATTCACCCTCCAGACTTCACCTTCTCCTTCTCCTTCTTCTACTTCTTCCGATTCACCCTCCTGACTTCACTTTCTCCTTCTCCTTCTTCTGCTTCTTCTGCTTCACCCTCCTGACTTCACCTTCTCCTTCTCCTTCTTCTGCTTCTTCTGATTGACCCTCCAGACCTCACCTTCTCCTTCTCCTTCTTCTACTTCTTCTGATTCACCCTCCAGACTTCATCTTCTCCTTCTCCTTCTTCTGCTTCTTCTGATTCACCCTCCAGACTTCACCTTCTCCTTCTCCTTCTTCTGCTTCTTCTGATTCACCCTCCAGACTTCACCTTCTCCTTCTCCTTCTTCTACTTCTTCTGATTCACCCTCCTGACTTCACCTTCTCCTTCTCCTTCTTCTGCTTCTTCTGCTTCACCCTCCAGACTTCACCTTCTCCTGCTCCTTCTTCTGCTTCTTCTGCTTCACCCTCCAGACTTCACCTTCTCCTTCTCCTTCTTCTGCTTCTTCTGCTTCACCCTCCTGACTTCTCCTTCTCCTTCTCCTTCTTCTACTTCTTCTGATTCACCCTCCAGACTTCACCTTCTCCTTCTCCTTCTTCTGCTTCTTCTGCTTCACCCTCCAGACTTCACCTTCTCCTTCTCCTTCTTCTGCTTCTTCTGCTTCGCCCTCCAGACTTCACCTTCTCCTTCTCCATCTTCTGCTTCTTCTGCTTCACTCTCCTGACTTCACCTTCTCCTTCTCCTTCTTCTACTTCTTCTGATTCACCCTCCAGACTTCAGCTTCTCCTTCTCCTTCTTCTGCTTCTTCTGCTTCACCCTCCAGACTTCAGCTTCTCCTTCTCCTTCTTCTGCTTCTTCTGCTGCGCCCTCCAGACTTCACCTTCTCCTTCTCCTTCTTCTGCTTCTTCTGCTTCACCGTCCTGACTTCACCTTCTCCTTCTCCTTCTTCTACTTCTTCTGCTTCACCCCCCTGACTTCACCTGCTCCTTCTCCTTCTTCTGCTTCTTCTGATTCACCCTCCTAACTTCACCTTCTCCTTCTCCTTCTTCTGCTTCTTCTGATTCACCCTCCTGACTTCACCTTCTCCTTCTCCTTCTTCTGCTTCTTCTGATTCACCCTCCAGACTTCACCTTCTCCTTCTCCTTCTTCTTCTTCTTCTGTTTCACCCTCCAGACTTCACCTTCTCCTTCTCCTTCTTCTGCTTCTTCTGATTCACCCTCCAGACTTCATCTTCTCCTTCTCCTTCTTCTGCTTCTTCTGATTCACCCTCCAGACTTCACCTTCTCCTTCTCCTTCTTCTGCTTCTTCTGATTCACCCTCCAGACTTCACCTTCTCCTTCTCCTTCTTCTACTTCTTCTGATTCACCCTCCAGACTTCACCTTCTCCTTCTCCTTCTTCTACTTCTTCAGATTCACCCTCCAGTCTTCACCTTCTCCTTCTCCTTCTTCTGTTTCTTCTGCTTCACCCTCCAGACTTCACCTTCTCCTTCTCTTTCTTCTGCTTCTTCTGATTCACCCTCCAGACTTCAACTTCTCCTTCTCCTTCTTCTGATTCTTCTGATTCACCCTCCAAACTTCACCTTCTCCTTCTCCTTCTTCTGCTTCTTCTGATTCACCCTCCAGACTTCACCTTCTCCTTCTCCTTCTTCTGCTTCTTCTGATTCACCCTCCAGACTTCATCTTCTCCTTCTCCTTCTTCTGCTTCTTCTGATTCACCCTCCAGACTTCACCTTCTCCTTCTCCTTCTTCTGCTTCTTCTGATTCACCCTCCAGACTTCACCTTCTCCTTCTCCTTCTTCTACTTCTTCTGATTCACCCTCCAGACTTCACCTTCTCCTTCTCCTTCTTCTACTTCTTCAGATTCACCCTCCAGTCTTCACCTTCTCCTTCTCCTTCTTCTGTTTCTTCTGCTTCACCCTCCAGACTTCACCTTCTCCTTCTCTTTCTTCTGCTTCTTCTGATTCACCCTCCAGACTTCACCTTCTCCTTCTCCTTCTTCTGATTCTTCTGATTCACCCTCCTGACTTCACCTTCTCCTTCTCCTTATTCTGCTTCTTCTGTTTCACCCTCCAGATTTCACCTTCTCCTTCTCCTTCTTCTGTTTCTTCTGCTTCACCCTCCAGACTTCACCTTCTCCTTCTCTTTCTTCTGCTTCTTCTGATTCACCCTCCAGACTTCACCTTCTCCTTCTCCTTCTTCTGATTCTTCTGATTCACCCTCCTGACTTCACCTTCTCCTTCTCCTTATTCTGCTTCTTCTGTTTCACCCTCCAGACTTCACCTTCTCCTTCTCTTTCTTCTGCTTCTTCTGATTCACCCTCCAGACTTCACCTTCTCCTTCTCCTTCTTCTGATTCTTCTGATTCACCCTCCTGACTTCACCTTCTCCTTCTCCTTATTCTGCTTCTTCTGTTTCACCCTCCAGATTTCACCTTCTCCTTCTCCTTCTTCTGCTTCTTCTGATTCACCCTCCAGACTTCACCTTCTCCTTCTCCTTCTTCTGCTTCTTCTGATTCACCCTCCAGACTTCACTTTCCCCTTCTCCTTCTTCTACTTCTTCTGATTCACCCTCCAGACTTCACCTTCTCCTTCTCCTTCTTCTGCTTCTTCTGATTCACCCTCCAGACTTCACCTTCTCCTTCTCCTTCGTCTACTTCTTCTGATTCACCCTCCAGACTACACCTTCTCCTTCTCCTTCTTCTACTTCTTCTGATTCACCCTCCAGACTTCACCTTCTCCTTCTCCTTCTTCTGTTTCTTCTGATTCACCCTCCAGACTTCACCTTCTCCTTCTCCTTCTTCTACTTCTTCTGATTCACCCTCCAGACTTCACCTTCTCCTTCTCCTTCTTCTACTTCTTCTGATTCACCCTCCAGACTTCACCTTCTCCTTCTCCTTCTTCTACTTCTTCTGCTTCTCCCTCCAGACTTCACCTTCTCCTTCTCCTTCTTCTGCTTCTTCTGATTCACCATCCAGACTTCACCTTCTCATTCTCCTTCTTCTACTTCTTCTGATTCACCCTTCAGTCTTCACCTTCTCCTTCTCCTTCTTCTACTTCTTCTGATTCACCCTCCAGACTTCACCTTCTCCTTCTCCTTCTTCTACTTCTTCCGATTCACCCTCCTGACTTCACTTTCTCCTTCTCCTTCTTCTGCTTCTTCTGCTTCACCCTCCTGACTTCACCTTCTCCTTCTCCTTCTTCTGCTTCTTCTGATTGACCCTCCAGACCTCACCTTCTCCTTCTCCTTCTTCTACTTCTTCTGATTCACCCTCCAGACTTCATCTTCTCCTTCTCCTTCTTCTGCTTCTTCTGATTCACCCTCCAGACTTCACCTTCTCCTTCTCCTTCTTCTGCTTCTTCTGATTCACCCTCCAGACTTCACCTTCTCCTTCTCCTTCTTCTACTTCTTCTGATTCACCCTCCTGACTTCACCTTCTCCTTCTCCTTCTTCTGCTTCTTCTGCTTCACCCTCCAGACTTCACCTTCTCCTGCTCCTTCTTCTGCTTCTTCTGCTTCACCCTCCAGACTTCACCTTCTCCTTCTCCTTCTTCTGCTTCTTCTGCTTCACCCTCCTGACTTCTCCTTCCCCTTCTCCTTCTTCTACTTCTTCTGATTCACCCTCCAGACTTCACCTTCTCCTTCTCCTTCTTCTGCTTCTTCTGCTTCACCCTCCAGACTTCACCTTCTCCTTCTCCTTCTTCTGCTTCTTCTGCTTCGCCCTCCAGACTTCACCTTCTCCTTCTCCATCTTCTGCTTCTTCTGCTTCACTCTCCTGACTTCACCTTCTCCTTCTCCTTCTTCTACTTCTTCTGATTCACCCTCCAGACTTCAGCTTCTCCTTCTCCTTCTTCTGCTTCTTCTGCTTCACCCTCCAGACTTCAGCTTCTCCTTCTCCTTCTTCTGCTTCTTCTGCTGCGCCCTCCAGACTTCACCTTCTCCTTCTCCTTCTTCTGCTTCTTCTGCTTCACCGTCCTGACTTCACCTTCTCCTTCTCCTTCTTCTACTTCTTCTGCTTCACCCCCCTGACTTCACCTGCTCCTTCTCCTTCTTCTGCTTCTTCTGATTCACCCTCCTAACTTCACCTTCTCCTTCTCCTTCTTCTGCTTCTTCTGATTCACCCTCCTGACTTCACCTTCTCCTTCTCCTTCTTCTGCTTCTTCTGATTCACCCTCCAGACTTCACCTTCTCCTTCTCCTTCTTCTTCTTCTTCTGTTTCACCCTCCAGACTTCACCTTCTCCTTCTCCTTCTTCTGCTTCTTCTGATTCACCCTCCAGACTTCATCTTCTCCTTCTCCTTCTTCTGCTTCTTCTGATTCACCCTCCAGACTTCACCTTCTCCTTCTCCTTCTTCTGCTTCTTCTGATTCACCCTCCAGACTTCACCTTCTCCTTCTCCTTCTTCTACTTCTTCTGATTCACCCTCCAGACTTCACCTTCTCCTTCTCCTTCTTCTACTTCTTCAGATTCACCCTCCAGTCTTCACCTTCTCCTTCTCCTTCTTCTGTTTCTTCTGCTTCACCCTCCAGACTTCACCTTCTCCTTCTCTTTCTTCTGCTTCTTCTGATTCACCCTCCAGACTTCAACTTCTCCTTCTCCTTCTTCTGATTCTTCTGATTCACCCTCCAAACTTCACCTTCTCCTTCTCCTTCTTCTGCTTCTTCTGATTCACCCTCCAGACTTCACCTTCTCCTTCTCCTTCTTCTGCTTCTTCTGATTCACCCTCCAGACTTCATCTTCTCCTTCTCCTTCTTCTGCTTCTTCTGATTCACCCTCCAGACTTCACCTTCTCCTTCTCCTTCTTCTGCTTCTTCTGATTCACCCTCCAGACTTCACCTTCTCCTTCTCCTTCTTCTACTTCTTCTGATTCACCCTCCAGACTTCACCTTCTCCTTCTCCTTCTTCTACTTCTTCAGATTCACCCTCCAGTCTTCACCTTCTCCTTCTCCTTCTTCTGTTTCTTCTGCTTCACCCTCCAGACTTCACCTTCTCCTTCTCTTTCTTCTGCTTCTTCTGATTCACCCTCCAGACTTCACCTTCTCCTTCTCCTTCTTCTGATTCTTCTGATTCACCCTCCAGACTTCACCTTCTCCTTCTCCTTCTTCTGATTCTTCTGATTCACCCTCCAGACTTCACCTTCTCCTTCTCCTTCTTTTGCTTCTTCTGCTTCACACTCCAGACTTCACCTTCTCCTTCTCCTTCTTCTGCTTCTTCTGATTCACCCTCCTTACTTCACCTTCTCCTTCTCCTTCTTCTGCTTCTTCTGATTCACCCTCCTGACTTCACCTTCTCCTTCTCCTTATTCTGCTTCTTCTGTTTCACCCTCCAGATTTCACCTTCTCCTTCTCCTTCTTCTGCTTCTTCTGATTCACCCTCCAGACTTCACCTTCTCCTTCTCCTTCTTCTGCTTCTTCTGATTCACCCTCCAGACTTCACCTTCCCCTTCTCCTTCTTCTACTTCTTCTGATTCACCCTCCAGACTTCACCTTCTCCTTCTCCTTCTTCTGCTTCTTCTGATTCACCCTCCAGACCTCACCTTCTCCTTCTCCTTCGTCTACTTCTTCTGATTCACCCTCCAGACTACACCTTCTCCTTCTCCTTCTTCTACTTCTTCTGATTCACCCTCCAGACTTCACCTTCTCCTTCTCCTTCTTCTACTTCTTCAGATTCACCCTCCAGTCTTCACCTTCTCCTTCTCCTTCTTCTGTTTCTTCTGCTTCACCCTCCAGACTTCACCTTCTCCTTCTCTTTCTTCTGCTTCTTCTGATTCACCCTCCAGGCTTCACCCTCTCCTTCTCCTTCTTCTACTTCTTCTGATTCAGCCTCCTGACTTCACCTTCTCCTTCTCCTTCTTCTGCTTCTTCTGCTTCACCCTTCAGACTTCACCTTCTCCTGCTCCTTCTTCTGCTTCTTCTGCTTCACCCTCCAGACTTCACCTTCTCCTTCTCCTTCTTCTGCTTCTTCTGCTTCACCCTCCTGACTTCACCTTCTCCTTCTCCTTCTTCTACTTCTTCTGATTCACCCTCCAGACTTCACCTTCTCCTTCTCCTTCTTCTGCTTCTTCTGCTTCACCCTCCAGACTTCACCTTCTCCTTCTCCTTCTTCTGCTTCTTCTGCTTCGCCCTCCAGACTTCACCTTCTCCTTCTCCATCTTCTGCTTCTTCTGCTTCACTCTCCTGACTTCACCTTCTCCTTCTCCTTCTTCTACTTCTTCTGATTCACCCTCCAGACTTCACCTTCTCCTTCTCCTTCTTCTGCTTCTTCTGCTTCACCCTCTAGACTTCAACTTCTCCTTCTCCTTCTTCTGCTTCTTCTGCTGCGCCCTCCAGACTTCACCTTCTCATTCTCCTTCTTGTGCTTCTTCTGCTTCACCGTCCTGACTTCACCTTCTCCTTCTCCTTCTTCTACTTCTTCTGCTTCACCCCCCTGACTTCACCTGCTCCTTCTCCTTCTTCTGCTTCTTCTGATTCACCCTCCTAACTTCACCTTCTCCTTCTCCTTCTTCTGCATCTTCTGATTCACCCTCCTGACTTCACCTTCTCCTTCTCCTTCTTCTGCTTCTTCTGATTCACCCTCCAGACTTCACCTTCTCCTTCTCCTTCTTCTGCTTCTTCTGTTTCACCCTCCAGACTTCACCTTCTCCTTCTCCTTCTTCTACTTCTTCAGATTCACCCTCCAGTCTTCACCTTCTCCTTCTCCTTCTTCTGTTTCTTCTGCTTCACCCTCCAGACTTCACCTTCTCCTTCTCTTTCTTCTGCTTCTTCTGATTCACCATCCAGACTTCAACTTCTCCTTCTCCTTCTTCTGATTCTTCTGATTCACCCTCCAAACTTCACCTTCTCCTTCTCCTTCTTCTGCTTCTTCTGATTCACCCTCCAGACTTCACCTTCTCCTTCTCCTTCTTCTGCTTCTTCTGATTCACCCTCCAGACTTCATCTTCTCCTTCTCCTTCTTCTGCTTCTTCTGATTCACCCTCCAGACTTCACCTTCTCCTTCTCCTTCTTCTGCTTCTTCTGATTCACCCTCCAGACTTCACCTTCTCCTTCTCCTTCTTCTACTTCTTCTGATTCACCCTCCAGACTTCACCTTCTCCTTCTCCTTCTTCTACTTCTTCAGATTCACCCTCCAGTCTTCACCTTCTCCTTCTCCTTCTTCTGTTTCTTCTGCTTCACCCTCCAGACTTCACCTTCTCCTTCTCTTTCTTCTGCTTCTTCTGATTCACCCTCCAGACTTCACCTTCTCCTTCTCCTTCTTCTGATTCTTCTGATTCACCCTCCAGACTTCACCTTCTCCTTCTCCTTCTTCTGCTTCTTCTGATTCACCCTCCTGACTTCACCTTCTCCTTCTCCTTCTTCTACTTCTTCTGATTCACCCTCCTGACTTCACCTTCTCCTTCTCCTTCTTCTACTTCTTCTGCTTCACCCTCCAGACTTCACCTTCTCCTTCTCCTTCTTCTACTTCTTCTGATTCACCCTCCAGACTTCACCTTCTCCTTCTCCTTCTTCTACTTCTTCAGATTCACCCTCCAGTCTTCACCTTCTCCTTCTCCTTCTTCTGTTTCTTCTGCTTCACCCTCCAGACTTCACCTTCTCCTTCTCTTTCTTCTGCTTCTTCTGATTCACCCTCCAGACTTCACCTTCTCCTTCTCCTTCTTCTGCTTCTTCTGATTCACCATCCAGACTTCAACTTCTCCTTCTCCTTCTTCTGATTCTTCTGATTCACCCTCCAAACTTCACCTTCTCCTTCTCCTTCTTCTGCTTCTTCTGATTCACCCTCCAGACTTCACCTTCTCCTTCTCCTTCTTCTGCTTCTTCTGATTCACCCTCCAGACTTCATCTTCTCCTTCTCCTTCTTCTGCTTCTTCTGATTCACCCTCCAGACTTCACCTTCTCCTTCTCCTTCTTCTGCTTCTTCTGATTCACCCTCCAGACTTCACCTTCTCCTTCTCCTTCTTCTGCTTCTTCTGATTCACCCTCCAGACTTCATCTTCTCCTTCTCCTTCTTCTGCTTCTTCTGATTCACCCTCCAGACTTCACCTTCTCCTTCTCCTTCTTCTGCTTCTTCTGATTCACCCTCCAGACTTCACCTTCTCCTTCTCCTTCTTCTACTTCTTCTGATACACCCTCCAGACTTCACCTTCTCCTTCTCCTTCTTCTACTTCTTCAGATTCACCCTCCAGTCTTCACCTTCTCCTTCTCCTTCTTCTGTTTCTTCTGCTTCACCCTCCAGACTTCACCTTCTCCTTCTCTTTCTTCTGCTTCTTCTGATTCACCCTCCAGACTTCACCTTCTCCTTCTCCTTCTTCTGATTCTTCTGATTCACCCTCCAGACTTCACCTTCTCCTTCTCCTTCTTCTGCTTCTTCTGATTCACCCTCCTGACTTCACCTTCTCCTTCTCCTTCTTCTACTTCTTCTGATTCACCCTCCTGACTTCACCTTCTCCTTCTCCTTCTTCTACTTCTTCTGCTTCACCCTCCAGACTTCACCTTCTCCTTCTCCTTCTTCTACTTCTTCTGATTCACCCTCCAGACTTCACCTTCTCCTTCTCCTTCTTTTGCTTCTTCTGCTTCACACTCCAGACTTCACCTTCTCCTTCTCCTTCTTCTGCTTCTTCTGATTCACCCTCCTTACTTCACCTTCTCCTTCTCCTTCTTCTGCTTCTTCTGATTCACCCTCCTGACTTCACCTTCTCCTTCTCCTTATTCTGCTTCTTCTGTTTCACACTCCAGATTTCACCTTCTCCTTCTCCTTCTTCTGCTTCTTCTGATTCACCCTCCAGACTTCACCTTCTCCTTCTCCTTCTTCTGCTTCTTCTGATTCACCCTCCAGACTTCACCTTCCCCTTCTCCTTCTTCTGCTTCTTCTGTTTCACCCTCCAGACTTCACCTTCTCCTTCTCCTTCTTCTACTTCTTCAGATTCACCCTCCAGTCTTCACCTTCTCCTTCTCCTTCTTCTGCTTCTTCTGATTCACCCTCCAGACTTCACCTTCTCCTTCTCCTTCTTCTGCTTCTTCTGATTCACCCTCCAGACTTCATCTTCTCCTTCTCCTTCTTCTGCTTCTTCTGATTCACCCTCCAGACTTCACCTTCTCCTTCTCCTTCTTCTGCTTCTTCTGATTCACCCTCCAGACTTCATCTTCTCCTTCTCCTTCTTCTGCTTCTTCTGATTCACCCTCCAGACTTCACCTTCTCCTTCTCCTTCTTCTGCTTCTTCTGATTCACCCTCCAGACTTCACCTTCTCCTTCTCCTTCTTCTACTTCTTCTGATTCACCCTCCAGACTTCACCTTCTCCTTCTCCTTCTTCTACTTCTTCAGATTCACCCTCCAGTCTTCACCTTCTCCTTCTCCTTCTTCTGTTTCTTCTGCTTCACCCTCCAGACTTCACCTTCTCCTTCTCTTTCTTCTGCTTCTTCTGATTCACCCTCCAGACTTCACCTTCTCCTTCTCCTTCTTCTGATTCTTCTGATTCACCCTCCAGACTTCACCTTCTCCTTCTCCTTCTTCTGCTTCTTCTGATTCACCCTCCTGACTTCACCTTCTCCTTCTCCTTCTTCTACTTCTTCTGATTCACCCTCCTGACTTCACCTTCTCCTTCTCCTTCTTCTACTTCTTCTGCTTCACCCTCCAGACTTCACCTTCTCCTTCTCCTTCTTCTACTTCTTCTGATTCACCCTCCAGACTTCACCTTCTCCTTCTCCTTCTTTTGCTTCTTCTGCTTCACACTCCAGACTTCACCTTCTCCTTCTCCTTCTTCTGCTTCTTCTGATTCACCCTCCTTACTTCACCTTCTCCTTCTCCTTCTTCTGCTTCTTCTGATTCACCCTCCTGACTTCACCTTCTCCTTCTCCTTATTCTGCTTCTTCTGTTTCACACTCCAGATTTCACCTTCTCCTTCTCCTTCTTCTGCTTCTTCTGATTCACCCTCCAGACTTCACCTTCTCCTTCTCCTTCTTCTGCTTCTTCTGATTCACCCTCCAGACTTCACCTTCCCCTTCTCCTTCTTCTACTTCTTCTGATTCACCCTCCAGACTTCACCTTCTCCTTCTCCTTCTTCTGCTTCTTCTGATTCACCCTCCAGACTTCACCTTCTCCTTCTCCTTCGTCTACTTCTTCTGATACACCCTCCAGACTACACCTTCTCCTTCTCCTTCTTCTACTTCTTCTGATTCACCCTCCAGACTTCACCTTCTCCTTCTCCTTCTTCTGTTTCTTCTGATTCACCCTCCAGACTTCACCTTCTCCTTCTCCTTCTTCTACTTCTTCTGATTCACACTCCAGACTTCACCTTCTCCTTCTCCTTCTTCTACTTCTTCTGATTCACCCTCCAGACTTCACCTTCTCCTTCTCCTTCTTCTACTTCTTCTGCTTCTCCCTCCAGACTTCACCTTCTCCTTCTCCTTCTTCTGCTTCTTCTGATTCACCCTCCAGACTTCACCTTCCCCTTCTCCTTCTTCTACTTCTTCTGATTCACCCTCCAGACTTCACCTTCTCCTTCTCCTTCTTCTACTTCTTCTGATTCACCCTCCAGACTTCACCTTCTCCTTCTCCTTCTTCTACTTCTTCCGATTCACCCTCCTGACTTCACCTTCTCCTTCTCCTTCTTCTGCTTCTTCTGCTTCACCCTCCTGACTTCACCTTCTCCTTCTCCTTCTTCTACTTCTTCTGATTCACCCTCCGGACTTCACCTTCTCCTTCTCCTTCTTCTGCTTCTTCTGCTTCACCCTCCAGACTTCACCTTCTCCTTCTCCTTCTTCTGCTTCTTCTGATTCGCCCTCCAGACATCACCTTCTCCTTCTCCTTCTTCTGCTTCTTCTGCTTCACCCTCCAGACTTCAGCTTCTCCTTCTCCTTCTTCTGCTTCTTCTGCTTCACTCTCCTGACTTCACCTTCTCCTTCTCCTTCTTCTACTTCTTCTGATTAACCATCCAGACTTCACCTTCTCCTTCTCCTTCTTCTGCTTCTTCTGCTTCACCCTCCAGACTTCACCTTCTCCTTCTCCTTCTTCTGCTTCTTCTGCTGCGCCCTCCAGACTTCACCTTCTCCTTCTCCTTCTTCTGCTTCTTCTGCTTCACCCTCCTGACTTCACCTTCTCCTTCTCCTTCTTCTACTTCTTCTGTTTCACCCCCCTGACTTCACCTGCTCCTTCTCCTTCTTCTGCTTCTTCTGATTCACCCTCCCAACTTTACCTTCTCCTTCTCCTTCTTCTGCTTCTTCTGATTCACCCTCCTGACTTCACCTTCTCCTTCTCCTTCTTCTGCTTCTTCTAATTCACCCTCCAGACTTCACCTTCTCCTTCTCCTTCTTCTGCTTCTTCTGATTCACTCTCCAGACTTCACCTTCTCCTTCTCCTTCTTCTGCTTCTTCTGATTGACCCTCCAGACCTCACCTTCTCCTTCTCCTTCTTCTACTTCTTCTGATTCACCCTCCAGACTTCATCTTCTCCTTCTCCTTCTTCTGCTTCTTCTGATTCACCCTCCAGACTTCACCTTCTCCTTCTCCTTCTTCTGCTTCTTCTGATTCACCCTCCAGACTTCACCTTCTCCTTCTCCTTCTTCTACTTCTTCTGATTCACCCTTCTGACTTCACCTTCTCCTTCTCCTTCTTCTGCTTCTTCTGCTTCACCCTCCAGACTTCACCTTCTCCTGCTCCTTCTTCTGCTTCTTCTGCTTCACCCTCCAGACTTCACCTTCTCCTTCTTCTGCTTCACCCTCCTGACTTCACCTTCTCCTTCTCCTTCTTCTACTTCTTCTGATTCACCCTCCAGACTTCACCTTCTCCTTCTCCTTCTTCTGCTTCTTCTGCTTCACCCTCCAGACTTCGCCTTCTCCTTCTCCTTCTTCTGCTTCTTCTGCTTCGCCCTCCAGACTTCACCTTCTCCTTCTCCTTCTTCTACTTCTTCTGATTCACCCTCCAGACTTCAGCTTCTCCTTCTCCTTCTTCTGCTTCTTCTGCTTCACCCTCCAGACTTCAGCTTCTCCTTCTCCTTCTTCTGCTTCTTCTGCTGCGCCCTCCAGACTTCACCTTCTCCTTCTCCTTCTTCTGCTTCTTCTGCTTCACCGTCCTGACTTCACCTTCTCCTTCTCCTTCTTCTACTTCTTCTGCTTCACCCCCCTGACTTCACCTGCTCCTTCTCCTTCTTCTGCTTCTTCTGATTCACCCTCCTAACTTCACCTTCTCCTTCTCCTTCTTCTGCTTCTTCTGATTCACCCTCCTGACTTCACCTTCTCCTTCTCCTTCTTCTGCTTCTTCTGATTCACCCTCCAGACTTCACCTTCTCCTTCTCCTTCTTCTTCTTCTTCTGTTTCACCCTCCAGACTTCACCTTCTCCTTCTCCTTCTTCTGCTTCTTCTGATTCACCCTCCAGACTTCATCTTCTCCTTCTCCTTCTTCTGCTTCTTCTGATTCACCCTCCAGACTTCACCTTCTCCTTCTCCTTCTTCTGCTTCTTCTGATTCACCCTCCAGACTTCACCTTCTCCTTCTCCTTCTTCTACTTCTTCTGATTCACCCTCCAGACTTCACCTTCTCCTTCTCCTTCTTCTACTTCTTCAGATTCCCCCTCCAGTCTTCACCTTCTCCTTCTCCTTCTTCTGTTTCTTCTGCTTCACCCTCCAGACTTCACCTTCTCCTTCTCTTTCTTCTGCTTCTTCTGATTCACCCTTCAGACTTCAACTTCTCCTTCTCCTTCTTCTGATTCTTCTGATTCACCCTCCAAACTTCACCTTCTCCTTCTCCTTCTTCTGCTTCTTCTGATTCACCCTCCAGACTTCACCTTCTCCTTCTCCTTCTTCTGCTTCTTCTGATTCACCCTCCAGACTTCATCTTCTCCTTCTCCTTCTTCTGCTTCTTCTGATTCACCCTCCAGACTTCACCTTCTCCTTCTCCTTCTTCTGCTTCTTCTGATTCACCCTCCAGACTTCACCTTCTCCTTCTCCTTCTTCTACTTCTTCTGATTCACCCTCCAGACTTCACCTTCTCCTTCTCCTTCTTCTACTTCTTCAGATTCACCCTCCAGTCTTCACCTTCTCCTTCTCCTTCTTCTGTTTCTTCTGCTTCACCCTCCAGACTTCACCTTCTCCTTCTCTTTCTTCTGCTTCTTCTGATTCACCCTCCAGACTTCACCTTCTCCTTCTCCTTCTTCTGATTCTTCTGATTCACCCTCCAGACTTCACCTTCTCCTTCTCCTTCTTCTGCTTCTTCTGATTCACCCTCCTGACTTCACCTTCTCCTTCTCCTTCTTCTACTTCTTCTGATTCACCCTCCTGACTTCACCTTCTCCTTCTCCTTCTTCTACTTCTTCTGCTTCACCCTCCAGACTTCACCTTCTCCTTCTCCTTCTTCTACTTCTTCTGATTCACCCTCCAGACTTCACCTTCTCCTTCTCCTTCTTTTGCTTCTTCTGCTTCACACTCCAGACTTCACCTTCTCCTTCTCCTTCTTCTGCTTCTTCTGATTCACCCTCCTTACTTCACCTTCTCCTTCTCCTTCTTCTGCTTCTTCTGATTCACCCTCCTGACTTCACCTTCTCCTTCTCCTTATTCTGCTTCTTCTGTTTCACCCTCCAGATTTCACAGTCTCCTTCTTCTGCTTCTTCTGATTCACCCTCCAGACTTCACCTTCTCCTTCTCCTTCTTCTGCTTCTTCTGATTCACCCTCCAGACTTCACCTTCCCCTTCTCCTTCTTCTACTTCTTCTGATTCACCCTCCAGACTTCACCTTCTCCTTCTCCTTCTTCTGCTTCTTCTGATTCACCCTCCAGACTTCACCTTCTCCTTCTCCTTCGTCTACTTCTTCTGATTCACCCTCCAGACTACACCTTCTCCTTCTCCTTCTTCTACTTCTTCTGATTCACCCTCCAGACTTCACCTTCTCCTTCTCCTTCTTCTGTTTCTTCTGATTCACCCTCCAGACTTCACCTTCTCCTTCTCCTTCTTCTACTTCTTCTGATTCACCCTCCAGACTTCACCTTCTCCTTCTCCTTCTTCTACTTCTTCTGATTCACCCTCCAGACTTCACCTTCTCCTTCTCCTTCTTCTACTTCTTCTGCTTCTCCCTCCAGACTTCACCTTCTCCTTCTCCTTCTTCTGCTTCTTCTGATTCACCATCCAGACTTCACCTTCTCATTCTCCTTCTTCTACTTCTTCTGATTCACCCTCCAGTCTTCACCTTCTCCTTCTCCTTCTTCTACTTCTTCTGATTCACCCTCCAGACTTCACATTCTCCTTCTCCTTCTTCTACTTCTTCCGATTCACCCTCCTGACTTCACCTTCTCCTTCTCCTTCTTCTGCTTCTTCTGCTGCACCCTCCTGACTTCACCTTCTCCTTCTCCTTCTTCTGCTTCTTCTGATTGACCCTCCAGACCTCACCTTCTCCTTCTCCTTCTTCTACTTCTTCTGATTCACCCTCCAGACTTCATCTTCTCCTTCTCCTTCTTCTGCTTCTTCTGATTCACCCTCCAGACGTCACCTTCTCCTTCTCCTTCTTCTGCTTCTTCTGATTCACCCTCCAGACTTCACCTTCTCCTTCTCCTTCTTCTACTTCTTCTGATTCACCCTCCTGACTTCACCTTCTCCTTCTCCTTCTTCTGCTTCTTCTGCTTCACCCTCCAGACTTCACCTTCTCCTGCTCCTTCTTCTGCTTCTTCTGCTTCACCCTCCAGACTTCACCTTCTCCTTCTCCTTCTTCTGCTTCTTCTGCTTCACCCTCCTGACTTCAACTTCTCCTTCTCCTTCTTCTACTTCTTCTGATTCACCCTCCAGACTTCACCTTCTCCTTCTCCTTCTTCTGCTTCTTCTGCTTCACCCTCCGGACTTCACCTTCTCCTTCTCCTTCTTCTGCTTCTTCTGCTTCGCCCTCCAGACTTCACCTTCTCCTTCTCCATCTTCTGCTTCTTCTGCTTCACTCTCCTGACTTCACCTTCTCCTTCTCCTTCTTCTACTTCCTCTGATTCACCCTCCAGACTTCAGCTTCTCCTTCTCCTTCTTCTGCTTCTTCTGCTTCACCCTCCAGACTTCAGCTTCTCCTTCTCCTTCTTCTGCTTCTTCTGCTGCGCCCTCCAGACTTCACCTTCTCCTTCTCCTTCTTCTGCTTCTTCTGCTTCACCGTCCTGACTTCACATTCTCCTTCTCCTTCTTCTACTTCTTCTGCTTCACCCCCCTGACTTCACCTGCTCCTTCTCCTTCTTCTGCTTCTTCTGATTCACCCTCCTAACTTCACCTTCTCCTTCTCCTTCTTCTGCTTCTTCTGATTCACCCTCCTGACTTCACCTTCTCCTTCTCCTTCTTCTGCTTCTTCTGATTCACCCTCCAGACTTCACCTTCTCCTTCTCCTTCTTCTTCTTCTTCTGTTTCACCCTCCAGACTTCACCTTCTCCTTCTCCTTCCTCTGCTTCTTCTGATTCACCCTCCAGACTTCATCTTCTCCTTCTCCTTCTTCTGCTTCTTCTGATTCACCCTCCAGACTTCACCTTCTCCTTCTCCTTCTTCTTCTTCTTCTGTTTCACCCTCCAGACTTCACCTTCTCCTTCTCCTTCTTCTGCTTCTTCTGATTCACCCTCCAGACTTCATCTTCTCCTTCTCCTTCTTCTGCTTCTTCTGATTCACCCTCCAGACTTCACCTTCTCCTTCTCCTTCTTCTGCTTCTTCTGATTCACCCTCCAGACTTCACCTTCTCCTTCTCCTTCTTCTACTTCTTCTGATTCACCCTCCAGACTTCACCTTCTCCTTCTCCTTCTTCTACTTCTTCAGATTCACCCTCCAGTCTTCACCTTCTCCTTCTCCTTCTTCTGTTTCTTCTGCTTCACCCTCCAGACTTCACCTTCTCCTTCTCTTTCTTCTGCTTCTTCTGATTCACCCTTCAGACTTCAACTTCTCCTTCTCCTTCTTCTGATTCTTCTGATTCACCCTCCAAACTTCACCTTCTCCTTCTTCTTCTTCTGCTTCTTCTGATTCACCCTCCAGACTTCACCTTCTCCTTCTCCTTCTTCTGCTTCTTCTGATTCACCCTCCAGACTTCATCTTCTCCTTCTCCTTCTTCTGCTTCTTCTGATTCACCCTCCAGACTTCACCTTCTCCTTCTCCTTCTTCTGCTTCTTCTGATTCACCCTCCAGACTTCACCGTCTCCTTCTCCTTCTTCTACTTCTTCTGATTCACCCTCCAGACTTCACCTTCTCCTTCTCCTTCTTCTACTTCTTCAGATTCACCCTCCAGTCTTCACCTTCTCCTTCTCCTTCTTCTGTTTCTTCTGCTTCACCCTCCAGACTTCACCTTCTCCTTCTCTTTCTTCTGCTTCTTCTGATTCACCCTCCAGACTTCACCTTCTCCTTCTCCTTCTTCTGATTCTTCTGATTCACCCTCCAGACTTCACCTTCTCCTTCTCCTTCTTCTGCTTCTTCTGATTCACCCTCCTGACTTCACCTTCTCCTTCTCCTTCTTCTACTTCTTCTGATTCACCCTCCTGACTTCACCTTCTCCTTCTCCTTCTTCTACTTCTTCTGCTTCACCCTCCAGACTTCACCTTCTCCTTCTCCTTCTTCTACTTCTTCTGATTCACCCTCCAGACTTCACCTTCTCCTTCTCCTTCTTTTGCTTCTTCTGCTTCACACTCCAGACTTCACCTTCTCCTTCTCCTTCTTCTGCTTCTTCTGATTCACCCTCCTTACTTCACCTTCTCCTTCTCCTTCTTCTGCTTCTTCTGATTCACCCTCCTGACTTCACCTTCTCCTTCTCCTTATTCTGCTTCTTCTGTTTCACCCTCCAGATTTCACCTTCTCCTTCTTCTGCTTCTTCTGATTCACCCTCCAGACTTCACCTTCTCCTTCTCCTTCTTCTGCTTCTTCTGATTCACCCTCCAGACTTCACCTTCCCCTTCTCCTTCTTCTACTTCTTCTGATTCACCCTCCAGACTTCACCTTCTCCTTCTCCTTCTTCTGCTTCATCTGATTCACCCTCCAGACTTCACCTTCTCCTTCTCCTTCGTCTACTTCTTCTGATTCACCCTCCAGACTACACCTTCTCCTTCTCCTTCTTCTACTTCTTCTGATTCACCCTCCAGACTTCACCTTCTCCTTCTCCTTCTTCTGTTTCTTCTGATTCACCCTCCAGACTTCACCTTCTCCTTCTCCTTCTTCTACTTCTTCTGATTCACCCTCCAGACTTCACCTTCTCCTTCTCCTTCTTCTACTTCTTCTGATTCACCCTCCAGACTTCACCTTCTCCTTCTCCTTCTTCTACTTCTTCTGCTTCTCCCTCCAGACTTCACCTTCTCCTTCTCCTTCTTCTGCTTCTTCTGATTCACCATCCAGACTTCACCTTCTCATTCTCCTTCTTCTACTTCTTCTGATTCACCCTCCAGTCTTCACCTTCTCCTTCTCCTTCTTCTACTTCTTCTGATTCACCCTCCAGACTTCACCTTCTCCTTCTCCTTCTTCTACTTCTTCCGATTCACCCTCCTGACTTCACCTTCTCATTCTCCTTCTTCTACTTCTTCTGATTCACCCTCCAGTCTTCACCTTCTCCTTCTCCTTCTTCTGCTTCTTCTGATTGACCCTCCAGACCTCACCTTCTCCTTCTCCTTCTTCTACTTCTTCTGATTCACCCTCCAGACTTCATCTTCTCCTTCTCCTTCTTCTGCTTCTTCTGATTCACCCTCCAGACGTCACCTACTCCTTCTCCTTCTTCTGCTTCTTCTGATTCACCCTCCAGACTTCACCTTCTCCTTCTCCTTCTTCTACTTCTTCTGATTCACCCTCCTGACTTCACCTTCTCCTTCTCCTTCTTCTGCTTCTTCTGCTTCACCCTCCAGACTTCACCTTCTCCTGCTCCTTCTTCTGCTTCTTCTGCTTCACCCTCCAGACTTCACCTTCTCCTTCTCCTTCTTCTGCTTCTTCTGCTTCACCCTCCTGACTTCACCTTCTCCTTCTCCTTCTTCTACTTCTTCTGATTCACCCTCCAGACTTCACCTTCTCCTTCTCCTTCTTCTGCTTCTTCTGCTTCACCCTCCGGACTTCACCTTCTCCTTCTCCTTCTTCTGCTTCTTCTGCTTCGCCCTCCAGACTTCACCTTCTCCTTCTCCATCTTCTGCTTCTTCTGCTTCACTCTCCTGACTTCACCTTCTCCTTCTCCTTCTTCTACTTCTTCTGATTCACCCTCCAGACTTCAGCTTCTCCTTCTCCTTCTTCTGCTTCTTCTGCTTCACCCTCCAGACTTCAGCTTCTCCTTCTCCTTCTTCTGCTTCTTCTGCTGCGCCCTCCAGACTTCACCTTCTCCTTCTCCTTCTTCTCCTTCTTCTGCTTCACCGTCCTGACTTCACCTTCTCCTTCTCCTTCTTCTACTTCTTCTGCTTCACCCCCCTGACTTCACCTGCTCCTTCTCCTTCTTCTGCTTCTTCTGATTCACCCTCCTAACTTCACCTTCTCCTTCTCCTTCTTCTGCTTCTTCTGATTCACCCTCCTGACTTCACCTTCTCCTTCTCCTTCTTCTGCTTCTTCTGATTCACCCTCCAGACTTCACCTTCTCCTTCTCCTTCTTCTTCTTCTTCTGTTTCACCCTCCAGACTTCACCTTCTCCTTCTCCTTCCTCTGCTTCTTCTGATTCACCCTCCAGACTTCATCTTCTCCTTCTCCTTCTTCTGCTTCTTCTGATTCACCCTCCAGACTTCACCTTCTCCTTCTCCTTCTTCTTCTTCTTCTGTTTCACCCTCCAGACTTCACCTTCTCCTTCTCCTTCTTCTGCTTCTTCTGATTCACCCTCCAGACTTCATCTTCTCCTTCTCCTTCTTCTGCTTCTTCTGATTCACCCTCCAGACTTCACCTTCTCCTTCTCCTTCTTCTGCTTCTTCTGATTCACCCTCCAGACTTCACCTTCTCCTTCTCCTTCTTCTACTTCTTCTGATTCACCCTCCAGACTTCACCTTCTCCTTCTCCTTCTTCTACTTCTTCAGATTCACCCTCCAGTCTTCACCTTCTCCTTCTCCTTCTTCTGTTTCTTCTGCTTCACCCTCCAGACTTCACCTTCTCCTTCTCTTTCTTCTGCTTCTTCTGATTCACCCTTCAGACTTCAACTTCTCCTTCTCCTTCTTCTGATTCTTCTGATTCACCCTCCAAACTTCACCTTCTCCTTCTCCTTCTTCTGCTTCTTCTGATTCACCCTCCAGACTTCACCTTCTCCTTCTCCTTCTTCTGCTTCTTCTGATTCACCCTCCAGACTTCATCTTCTCCTTCTCCTTCTTCTGCTTCTTCTGATTCACCCTCCAGACTTCACCTTCTCCTTCTCCTTCTTCTGCTTCTTCTGATTCACCCTCCAGACTTCACCTTCTCCTTCTCCTTCTTCTACTTCTTCTGATTCACCCTCCAGACTTCACCTTCTCCTTCTCCTTCTTCTACTTCTTCAGATTCACCCTCCAGTCTTCACCTTCTCCTTCTCCTTCTTCTGTTTCTTCTGCTTCACCCTCCAGACTTCACCTTCTCCTTCTCTTTCTTCTGCTTCTTCTGATTCACCCTCCAGACTTCACCTTCTCCTTCTCCTTCTTCTGATTCTTCTGATTCACCCTCCAGACTTCACCTTCTCCTTCTCCTTCATCTGCTTCTTCTGATTCACCCTCCTGACTTCACCTTCTCCTTCTCCTTCTTCTACTTCTTCTGATTCACCCTCCTGACTTCACCTTCTCCTTCTCCTTCTTCTACTTCTTCTGCTTCACCCTCCAGACTTCACCTTCTCCTTCTCCTTCTTCTACTTCTTCTGATTCACCCTCCAGACTTCACCTTCTCCTTCTCCTTCTTTTGCTTCTTCTGCTTCACACTCCAGACTTCACCTTCTCCTTCTCCTTCTTCTGCTTCTTCTGATTCACCCTCCTTACTTCACCTTCTCCTTCTCCTTCTTCTGCTTCTTCTGATTCACCCTCCTGACTTCACCTTCTCCTTCTCCTTATTCTGCTTCTTCTGTTTCACCCTCCAGATTTCACCTTCTCCTTCTTCTGCTTCTTCTGATTCACCCTCCAGACTTCACCTTCTCCTTCTCCTTCTTCTGCTTCTTCTGATTCACCCTCCAGACTTCACCTTCCCCTTCTCCTTCTTCTACTTCTTCTGATTCACCCTCCAGACTTCACCTTCTCCTTCTCCTTCTTCTGCTTCATCTGATTCACCCTCCAGACTTCACCTTCTCCTTCTCCTTCGTCTACTTCTTCTGATTCACCCTCCAGACTACACCTTCTCCTTCTCCTTCTTCTACTTCTTCTGATTCACCCTCCAGACTTCACCTTCTCCTTCTCCTTCTTCTGTTTCTTCTGATTCACCCTCCAGACTTCACCTTCTCCTTCTCCTTCTTCTACTTCTTCTGATTCACCCTCCAGACTTCACCTTCTCCTTCTCCTTCTTCTACTTCTTCTGATTCACCCTCCAGACTTCACCTTCTCCTTCTCCTTCTTCTACTTCTTCTGCTTCTCCCTCCAGACTTCACCTTCTCCTTCTCCTTCTTCTGCTTCTTCTGATTCACCATCCAGACTTCACCTTCTCATTCTCCTTCTTCTACTTCTTCTGATTCACCCTCCAGTCTTCACCTTCTCCTTCTCCTTCTTCTACTTCTTCTGATTCACCCTCCAGACTTCACCTTCTCCTTCTCCTTCTTCTACTTCTTCCGATTCACCCTCCTGACTTCACCTTCTCATTCTCCTTCTTCTACTTCTTCTGATTCACCCTCCAGTCTTCACCTTCTCCTTCTCCTTCTTCTGCTTCTTCTGATTGACCCTCCAGACCTCACCTTCTCCTTCTCCTTCTTCTACTTCTTCTGATTCACCCTCCAGACTTCATCTTCTCCTTCTCCTTCTTCTGCTTCTTCTGATTCTCCCTCCAGACGTCACCTTCTCCTTCTCCTTCTTCTGCTTCTTCTGATTCACCCTCCAGACTTCACCTTCTCCTTCTCCTTCTTCTACTTCTTCTGATTCACCCTCCTGACTTCACCTTCTCCTTCTCCTTCTTCTGCTTCTTCTGCTTCACCCTCCAGACTTCACCTTCTCCTGCTCCTTCTTCTGCTTCTTCTGCTTCACCCTCCAGACTTCACCTTCTCCTTCTCCTTCTTCTGCTTCTTCTGCTTCACCCTCCTGACTTCACCTTCTCCTTCTCCTTCTTCTACTTCTTCTGATTCACCCTCCAGACTTCACCTTCTCCTTCTCCTTCTTCTGCTTCTTCTGCTTCACCCTCCGGACTTCACCTTCTCCTTCTCCTTCTTCTGCTTCTTCTGCTTCGCCCTCCAGACTTCACCTTCTCCTTCTCCATCTTCTGCTTCTTCTGCTTCACTCTCCTGACTTCACCTTCTCCTTCTCCTTCTTCTACTTCTTCTGATTCACCCTCCAGACTTCAGCTTCTCCTTCTCCTTCTTCTGCTTCTTCTGCTTCACCCTCCAGACTTCAGCTTCTCCTTCTCCTTCTTCTGCTTCTTCTGCTGCGCCCTCCAGACTTCACCTTCTCCTTCTCCTTCTTCTGCTTCTTCTGCTTCACCGTCCTGACTTCACCTTCTCCTTCTCCTTCTTCTACTTCTTCTGCTTCACCCCCCTGACTTCACCTGCTCCTTCTCCTTCTTCTGCTTCTTCTGATTCACCCTCCTAACTTCACCTTCTCCTTCTCCTTCTTCTGCTTCTTCTGATTCACCTTCCTGACTTCACCTTCTCCTTCTCCTTCTTCTGCTTCTTCTGATTCACCCTCCAGACTTCACCTTCTCCTTCTCCTTCTTCTTCTTCTTCTGTTTCACCCTCCAGACTTCACCTTCTCCTTCTCCTTCTTCTGCTTCTTCTGATTCACCCTCCAGACTTCATCTTCTCCTTCTCCTTCTTCTGCTTCTTCTGATTCACCCTCCAGACTTCACCTTCTCCTTCTCCTTCTTCTGCTTCTTCTGATTCACCCTCCAGACTTCACCTTCTCCTTCTCCTTCTTCTACTTCTTCTGATTCACCCTCCAGACTTCACCTTCTCCTTCTCCTTCTTCTACTTCTTCAGATTCACCCTCCAGTCTTCACCTTCTCCTTCTCCTTCTTCTGTTTCTTCTGCTTCACCCTCCAGACTTCACCTTCTCCTTCTCTTTCTTCTGCTTCTTCTGATTCACCCTCCAGACTTCAACTTCTCCTTCTCCTTCTTCTGATTCTTCTGATTCACCCTCCAAACTTCACCTTCTCCTTCTCCTTCTTCTGCTTCTTCTGATTCACCCTCCAGACTTCACCTTCTCCTTCTCCTTCTTCTGCTTCTTCTGATTCACCCTCCAGACTTCATCTTCTCCTTCTCCTTCTTCTGCTTCTTCTGATTCACCCTCCAGACTTCACCTTCTCCTTCTCCTTCTTCTGCTTCTTCTGATTCACCCTCCAGACTTCACCTTCTCCTTCTCCTTCTTCTACTTCTTATGATTCACCCTCCAGACTTCACCTTCTCCTTCTCCTTCTTCTACTTCTTCAGATTCACCCTCCAGTCTTCACCTTCTCCTTCTCCTTCTTCTGTTTCTTCTGCTTCACCCTCCAGACTTCACCTTCTCCTTCTCTTTCTTCTGCTTCTTCTGATTCACCCTCCAGACTTCACCTTCTCCTTCTCCTTCTTCTGATTCTTCTGATTCACCCTCCAGACTTCACCTTCTCCTTCTCCTTCTTCTGCTTCTTCTGATTCACCCTCCTGACTTCACCTTCTCCTTCTCCTTCTTCTATTCTTCTGATTCACCCTCCTGACTTCACCTTCTCCTTCTCCTTCTTCTACTTCTTCTGCTTCACCCTCCAGACTTCACCTTCTCCTTCTCCTTCTTCTACTTCTTCTGATTCACCCTCCAGACTTCACCTTCTCCTTCTCCTTCTTTTGCTTCTTCTGCTTCACACTCCAGACTTCACCTTCTCCTTCTCCTTCTTCTGCTTCTTCTGATTCACCCTCCTTACTTCACCTTCTCCTTCTCCTTCTTCTGCTTCTTCTGATTCACCCTCCTGACTTCACCTTCTCCTTCTCCTTATTCTGCTTCTTCTGATTCACCCTCCAGACTTCACCTTCTCCTTCTCCTTCTTCTGCTTCTTCTGATTCACCCTCCAGACTTCACCTTCCCCTTCTCCTTCTTCTACTTCTTCTGATTCACCCTCCAGACTTCACCTTCTCCTTCTCCTTCTTCTGCTTCTTCTGATTCACCCTCCAGACTTCACCTTCTCCTTCTCCTTCGTCTACTTCTTCTGATTCACCCTCCAGACTACACCTTCTCCTTCTCCTTCTTCTACTTCTTCTGATTCACCCTCCAGACTTCACCTTCTCCTTCTCCTTCTTCTGTTTCTTCTGATTCACCCTCCAGACTTCACCTTCTCCTTCTCCTTCTTCTACTTCTTCTGATTCACCCTCCAGACTTCACCTTCTCCTTCTCCTTCTTCTACTTCTTCTGATTCACCCTCCAGACTTCACCTTCTCCTTCTCCTTCAACTACTTCTTCTGCTTCTCCCTCCAGACTTCACCTTCTCCTTCTCCTTCTTCTGCTTCTTCTGATTCACCCTCCAGACTTCACCTTCTCATTCTCCTTCTTCTACTTCTTCTGATTCACCCTCCAGACTTCACCTTCTCCTTCTCCTTCTTCTACTTCTTCTGATTCACCCTCCAGACTTCACCTTCTCCTTCTCCTTCTTCTACTTCTTCCGATTCACCCTCCTGACTTCACCTTCTCCTTCTCCTTCTTCTGCTTCTTCTGCTTCACCATCCTGACTTCACCTTCTCCTTCTCCTTCTTCTACTTCTTCTGATTCACCCTCCAGACTTCACCTTCTCCTTCTCCTTCTTCTGCTTCTTCTGCTTCACCCTCCAGACTTCACCTTCTCCTTCTCCTTCTTCTGCTTCTTCTGCTTCGCCCTCCAGACATCACCTTCTCCTTCTCCTTCTTCTGCTTCTTCTGCTTCACCCCTCCAGACTTCACCTTCTCCTTCTCCTTCTTCTGCTTCTTCTGCTTCACTCTCCTGACTTCACCTTCTCCTTCACCTTCTTCTACTTCTTCTGATTCACCCTCCAGACTTCACCTTCTCCTTCTCCTTCTTCTGCTTCTTCTGCTTCACCCTCCAGACTTCACCTTCTCCTTCTCCTTCTTCTGCTTCTTCTGCTGCGCCCTCCAGACTTCACCTTCTCCTTCTCCTTCTTCTGCTTCTTCTGCTTCACCCTCCTGACTTCACCTTCTCCTTCTCCTTCTTCTACTTCTTCTGCTTCACCCCCCTGACTTCACCTGCTCCTTCTCCTTCTTCTGCTTCTTCTGATTCACTCCTCCTAACTTTACCTTCTCCTTCTCCTTCTTCTGCTTCTTCTCATTCACCCTCCTGACTTCACCTTCTCCTTCTCCTTCTTCTGCTTCTTCTAATTCACCCTCCAGACTTCACCTTCTCCTTGTCCTTCTTCTGCTTCTTCTGATTCACCCTCCAGACTCACCTTCTCCTTCTCCTTCTTCTACTTCTTCCGATTCACCCTCCTGACTTCACCTTCTCCTTCTCCTTCTTCTGCTTCTTCTGCTTCACCCTCCTGACTTCACCTTCTCCTTCTCCTTCTTCTACTTCTTCTGATTCACCCTCCAGACTTCACCTTCTCCTTCTCCTTCTACTGCTTCTTCTGCTTCACCCTCCAGACTTCACCTTCTCCTTCTCCTTCTTCTGCTTCTTCTGCTTCGCCCTCCAGACATCACCTTCTCCTTCTCCTTCTTCTGCTTCTTCTGCTTCACCCTCCAGACTTCACCTTCTCCTTCTCCTTCTTCTGCTTCTTCTGCTTCACTCTCCTGACTTCACCTTCTCCTTCACCTTCTTCTACTTCTTCTGATTCACCCTCCAGACTTCACCTTCTCCTTCTCCTTCTTCTGCTTCTTCTGCTTCACCCTCCAGACTTCACCTTCTCCTTCTCCTTCTTCTGCTTCTTCTGCTGCGCCCTCCAGACTTCACCTTCTCCTTCTCCTTCTTCTGCTTCTTCTGCTTCACCCTCCTGACTTCACCTTCTCCTTCTCCTTCTTCTACTTCTTCTGCTTCACCCCCCTGACTTCACCTGCTCCTTCTCCTTCTTCTGCTTCTTCTGATTCACCCTCCTAACTTTACCTTCTCCTTCTCCTTCTTCTGCTTCTTCTCATTCACCCTCCTGACTTCACCTTCTCCTTCTCCTTCTTCTGCTTCTTCTAATTCACCCTCCAGACTTCACCTTCTCCTTGTCCTTCTTCTGCTTCTTCTGATTCACCCTCCAGACTTCACCTTCTCCTTCTCCTTCTTCTGCTTCTTCTGATTGACCCTCCAGACCTCACCTTCTCCTTCTCCTTCTTCTACTTCTTCTGATTCACCCTCCAGACTTCATCTTCTCCTTCTCCTTCTTCTGCTTCTTCTGATTCACCCTCCAGACTTCACCTTCTCCTTCTCCTTCTTCTGCTTCTTCTGCTTCACCCTCCTGTCTTCACCTTCTCCTTCTCCTTCTTCTACTTCTTCTGATTCACCCTCCAGACTTCACCTTCTCCTTCTCCTTCTTCTGCTTCTTCTGCTTCACCCTCCAGACTTCACCTTCTCCTTCTCCTTCTTCTGCTTCTTCTGCTTCGCCCTCCAGACTTCACCTTCTCCTTCTCCATCTTCTGCTTCTTCTGCTTCACTCTCCTGACTTCACCTTCTCCTTCTCCTTCTTCTACTTCTTCTGATTCACCCTCCAGACTTCACCTTCTCCTTCTCCTTCTTCTGCTTCTTCTGCTTCACCCTCCAGACTTCAGCTTCTCCTTCTCCTTCTTCTGCTTCTTCTGCTGCGCCCTCCAGACTTCACCTTCTCCTTCTCCTTCTTCTGCTTCTTCTGCTTCGCCGTCCTGACTTCACCTTCTCCTTCTCCTTCTTCTACTTCTTCTGCTTCACCCCCCTGACTTCACCTGATCCTTCTCCTTCTTCTGCTTCTTCTGATTCACCCTCCTAACTACACCTTCTCCTTCTCCTTCTTCTGCTTCTTCTGATTCACCCTCCTGACTTCACCTTCTCCTTCTCCTTCTTCTGCTTCTTCTGATTCACCCTCCAGACTTCACCTTCTCCTTCTCCTTCTTCTGCTTCTTCTGATTCACCCTCCAGACTTCACCTTCTCCTTCTCCTTCTTCTGCTTCTTCTGATTCACCCTCCAGACTTCATCTTCTCCTTTTCCTTCTTCTGCTTCTTCTGATTCACCCTCCAGACTTCACCTTCTCCTTCTCCTTCTTCTGCTTCTTTTGATTCACCCTCCAGACTTCACACCTTCTCCTTCTCCTTCTTCTACTTCTTCTGATTCACCCTCCAGACTTCACCTTCTCCTTCTCCTTCTTATACTTCTTCAGATTCACCCTCCAGTCTTCACCTTCTCCTTCTCCTTCTTCTGTTTCTTCTGCTTCACCCTCCAGACTTCACCTTCTTCTTCTCTTTCTTCTGCTTCTTCTGATTCACCCTCCAGACTTCACCTTCTCCTTCTCCTTCTTCTGATTCTTCTGATTCACCCTCCAGACTTCACCTTCTCCTTCTCCTTCTTCTGCTTCTTCTGATTCACCCTCCTGACTTCACCTTCTCCTTCTCCTTCTTCTACTTCTTCTGATTCACCCTCCTGACTTCACCTTCTCCTTCTCCTTCTTCTACTTCTTCTGCTTCACCCTCCAGACTTCACCTTCTCATTCTCCTTCTTCTACTTCTTCTGATTCACCCTCCAGACTTCACCTTCTCCTTCTCCTTCTTCTGCTTCTTCTGATTCACCCTCCAGACTTCACCTTCTCCTTCTCCTTATTCTGCTTCTTCTGATTCACCCTCCAGACTTCACCTTCTCCTTCTCCTTCTTCTGCTTCTTCTGATTCACCCTCCAGACTTCACCTTCTCCTTCTCCTTCTTCTGCTTCTTCTGATTCACCCTCCAGACTTCACCGTCTCCTTCTCCTTCTTCTGCTTCTTCTGATTCACCCTCCAGACTTCACCTTCTCCTTCTCCTTCTTCTACTCCTTCTGATTCACCCTCCAGACTTCACCTTCTCCTTCTCCTTCTTCTGCTTCTTCTGATTCACCCTCCAGACTTCACCTTCTCCTTCTCCTTATTCTGCTTCTTCTGATTCACCCTCCAGACTTCACCTTCTCCTTCTCCTTCTTCTGCTTCTTCTGATTCACCCTGCAGACTTCACCTTCTCCTTCTCCTTCTTCTGCTTCTTCTGATTCACCCTCCAGACTTCACCTTCTCCTTCTCCTTCTTCTGCTTCTTCTGATTCACCCTCCAGACTTCACCTTCTCCTTCTCCTTCTTCTACTTCTTCTGATTCACCCTCCAGACTTCACCTTCTCCTTCTCCTTCTTCTGCTTCTTCTGATTCACCCTCCAGACTTCACCTTCTCCTTCTCCTTCTTCTACTTCTTCTGCTTCACCCTCCAGACTACACCTTCTCCTTCTCCTTCTTCTACTTCTTCTGATTCACCCTCCAGACTTCACCTTCTCCTTCTCCTTCTTCTGCTTCTTCTGATTCACCCTCCAGACTTCACCTTCTCCTTCTCCTTATTCTGCTTCTTCTGATTCACCCTCCAGACTTCACCTTCTCCTTCTCCTTCTTCTGCTTCTTCTGATTCACCCTCCAGACTTCACCTTCTCCTTCTCCTTCTTCTGCTTCTTCTGATTCACCCTCCAGACTTCACCTTCTCCTTCTCCTTCTTCTACTTCTTCTGATTCACCCTCCTGACTTCACCTTCTCCTTCTCCTTCTTCTACATCTTCTGATTCACCCTCCTGACTTCACCTTCTCCTTCTCCTTCTTCTACATCTTCTGATTCACCCTCCAGACTTCACCTTCTCCTTCTCCTTCTTCTACTTCTTCTGATTCACCCTCCAGACTTCACCTTCTCCTTCTCCTTCTTCTACTTCTTCTGATTCACCCTCCAGACTTCACCTTCTCCTTCTCCTTCTTCTACTTCTTCTGATTCACCCTCCAGACTTCACCTTCTCCTTCTCCTTCTTCTGCTTCTTCTGTTCCACCCTCCAGACTTCACCTTCTCCTCCTCCTTATTCTGCTTCTTCTGAATCACCCTCCAGACTTCACCTTCTCCTTCTCCTTCTTCTGCTTCTTCTGATTCACCCTCCTGACTTCACCTTCTCCTTCTCCTTCTTCTACATCTTCTGATTCACCCTCCTGACTTCACCTTCTCCTTCTCCTTCTTCTACTTCTTCTGCTTCACCCTCCAGACTTCACCTTCTCCTTCTCCTTCTTCTACTTCTTCTGATTCACCCTCCAGACTTCACCTTCTCCTTCTCCTTCTTCTACTTCTTCTGATTCACCCTCCAGACTTCACCTTCTCCTTCTCCTTCTTCTACTTCTTCTGATTCACCCTCCAGACTTCACCTTCTCCTTCTCCTTCTTCTGCTTCTTCTGTTTCACCCTCCAGACTTCACCTTCTCCTCCTCCTTATTCTGCTTCTTCTGAATCACCCTCCAGACTTCACCTTCTCCTTCTCCTTCTTCTGCTTCTTCTGATTCACCCTCCAGACTTCACCTTCTCCTTCCCTTCTTCTGCTTCTTCTGATTCACCCTCCAGACTTCACCTTCTCCTTCTCCTTCTTCTACTTCTTCTGCTTCACCCTCCAGACTACACCTTCTCCTTCTCCTTCTTCTACTTCTTCTGATTCACCCTCCAGACTTCACCTTCTCCTTCTCCTTCTTCTGCTTCTTCTGATTCACCCTCCAGACTTCACCTTCTCCTTCTCCTTATTCTGCTTCTTCTGATTCACCCTCCAGACTTCACCTTCTCCTTCTCCTTCTTCTGCTTCTTCTGATTCACCCTCCAGACTTCAACTTCTCCTTCTCCTTCTTCTGCTTCTTCTGATTCACCCTCCAGACTTCACCTTCTCCTTCTCCTTCTTCTACTTCTTCTGATTCACCCTCCAGACTTCACCTTCTCCTTCTCCTTCTTCTGCTTCTTCTGATTCAAACTCCTGACTTCACCTTCTCCTTCTCCTTCTTCTACATCTTCTGATTCACCCTCCTGACTTCACCTTCTCCTTCTCCTTCTTCTACTTCTTCTGCTTCACCCTCCAGACTTCACCTTCTCCTTCTCCTTCTTCTACTTCTTCTGATTCACCCTCCAGACTTCACCTTCTCCTTCTCCTTCTTCTACTTCTTCTGATTCACCCTCCAGACTTCACCTTCTCCTTCTCCTTCTTCTGCTTCTTCTGTTTCACCCTCCAGACTTCACCTTCTCCTCCTCCTTATTCTGCTTCTTCTGAATCACCCTCCAGACTTCACCTTCTCCTTCTCCTTCTTCTGCTTCTTCTGATTCACCCTCCAGACTTCACCTTCTCCTTCCCTTCTTCTGCTTCTTCTGATTCACCCTCCAGACTTCACCTTCTCCTTCTCCTTCTTCTACTTCTTCTGATTCACCCTCCAGACTTCACCTTCTACATCTCCTTCTTCTGCTTCTTCTGATTCACCCTCCAGACTTCACCTTCTCCTTCTCCTTCGTCTACTTCTTCTGATTCACCCTCCAGACTTCACCTTCTCCTTCTCCTTCTTCTGCTTCTTCTGATTCACCCTCCAGACTTCACCTTCTCCTTCTCCTTCTTCTACTTCTTCTGATTCACCCTCCAGACTTCACCTTCTCCTTCTCCTTCTTCTGCTTCTTCTGATTCACCCTGCAGACTTCACCTTCTCCTTCTCCTTCTTCTGCTTCTTCTGATTCACCCTCCAGACTTCACCTTCTCCTTCTCCTTCTTCTGCTTCTTCTGATTCACCCTCCAGACTTCACCTTCTCCTTCTCCTTCTTCTACTTCTTCTGATTCACCCTCCAGACTTCACCTTCTCCTTCTCCTTCTTCTGCTTCTTCTGATTCACCCTCCAGACTTCACCTTCTCCTTCTCCTTCTTCTACTTCTTCTGCTTCACCCTCCAGACTACACCTTCTCCTTCTCCTTCTTCTACTTCTTCTGATTCACCCTCCAGACTTCACCTTCTCCTTCTCCTTCTTCTGCTTCTTCTGATTCACCCTCCAGACTTCACCTTCTCCTTCTTCTTATTCTGCTTCTTCTGATTCACCCTCCAGACTTCACCTTCTCCTTCTCCTTCTTCTGCTTCTTCTGATTCACCCTCCAGACTTCACCTTCTCCTTCTCCTTCTTCTGCTTCTTCTGATTCACCCTCCAGACTTCACCTTCTCCTTCTCCTTCTTCTGCTTCTTCTGCTTCGCCCTCCAGACTTCACCTTCTCCTTCTCCATCTTCTGCTTCTTCTGCTTCACTCTCCTGACTTCACCTTCTCCTTCTCCTTCTTCTACTTCTTCTGATTCACCCTCCAGACTTCACCTTCTCCTTCTCCTTCTTCTGCTTCTTCTGCTTCACCCTCCAGACTTCAGCTTCTCCTTCTCCTTCTTCTGCTTCTTCTGCTGCGCCCTCCAGACTTCACCTTCTCCTTCTCCTTCTTCTGCTTCTTCTGCTTCGCCGTCCTGACTTCACCTTCTCCTTCTCCTTCTTCTACTTCTTCTGCTTCACCCCCCTGACTTCACCTGATCCTTCTCCTTCTTCTGCTTCTTCTGATTCACCCTCCTAACTACACCTTCTCCTTCTCCTTCTTCTGCTTCTTCTGATTCACCCTCCTGACTTCACCTTCTCCTTCTCCTTCTTCTGCTTCTTCTGATTCACCCTCCAGACTTCACCTTCTCCTTCTCCTTCTTCTGCTTCTTCTGATTCACCCTCCAGACTTCACCTTCTCCTTCTCCTTCTTCTGCTTCTTCTGATTCACCCTCCAGACTTCATCTTCTCCTTTTCCTTCTTCTGCTTCTTCTGATTCACCCTCCAGACTTCACCTTCTCCTTCTCCTTCTTCTGCTTCTTTTGATTCACCCTCCAGACTTCACCTTCTCCTTCTCCTTCTTCTACTTCTTCTGATTCACCCTCCAGACTTCACCTTCTCCTTCTCCTTCTTATACTTCTTCAGATTCACCCTCCAGTCTTCACCTTCTCCTTCTCCTTCTTCTGTTTCTTCTGCTTCACCCTCCAGACTTCACCTTCTTCTTCTCTTTCTTCTGCTTCTTCTGATTCACCCTCCAGACTTCACCTTCTCCTTCTCCTTCTTCTGATTCTTCTGATTCACCCTCCAGACTTCACCTTCTCCTTCTCCTTCTTCTGCTTCTTCTGATTCACCCTCCTGACTTCACCTTCTCCTTCTCCTTCTTCTACTTCTTCTGATTCACCCTCCTGACTTCACCTTCTCCTTCTCCTTCTTCTACTTCTTCTGCTTCACCCTCCAGACTTCACCTTCTCATTCTCCTTCTTCTACTTCTTCTGATTCACCCTCCAGACTTCACCTTCTCCTTCTCCTTCTTCTGCTTCTTCTGATTCACCCTCCAGACTTCACCTTCTCCTTCTCCTTATTCTGCTTCTTCTGATTCACCCTCCAGACTTCACCTTCTCCTTCTCCTTCTTCTGCTTCTTCTGATTCACCCTCCAGACTTCACCTTCTCCTTCTCCTTCTTCTGCTTCTTCTGATTCACCCTCCAGACTTCACCTTCTCCTTCTCCTTCTTCTGCTTCTTCTGATTCACCCTCCAGACTTCACCTTCTCCTTCTCCTTCTTCTACTCCTTCTGATTCACCCTCCAGACTTCACCTTCTCCTTCTCCTTCTTCTGCTTCTTCTGATTCACCCTCCAGACTTCACCTTCTCCTTCTCCTTATTCTGCTTCTTCTGATTCACCCTCCAGACTTCACCTTCTCCTTCTCCTTCTTCTGCTTCTTCTGATTCACCCTGCAGACTTCACCTTCTCCTTCTCCTTCTTCTGCTTCTTCTGATTCACCCTCCAGACTTCACCTTCTCCTTCTCCTTCTTCTGCTTCTTCTGATTCACCCTCCAGACTTCACCTTCTCCTTCTCCTTCTTCTACTTCTTCTGATTCACCCTCCAGACTTCACCTTCTCCTTCTCCTTCTTCTGCTTCTTCTGATTCACCCTCCAGACTTCACCTTCTCCTTCTCCTTCTTCTACTTCTTCTGCTTCACCCTCCAGACTACACCTTCTCCTTCTCCTTCTTCTACTTCTTCTGATTCACCCTCCAGACTTCACCTTCTCCTTCTCCTTCTTCTGCTTCTTCTGATTCACCCTCCAGACTTCACCTTCTCCTTCTCCTTATTCTGCTTCTTCTGATTCACCCTCCAGACTTCACCTTCTCCTTCTCCTTCTTCTGCTTCTTCTGATTCACCCTCCAGACTTCACCTTCTCCTTCTCCTTCTTCTGCTTCTTCTGATTCACCCTCCAGACTTCACCTTCTCCTTCTCCTTCTTCTACTTCTTCTGATTCACCCTCCTGACTTCACCTTCTCCTTCTCCTTCTTCTACATCTTCTGATTCACCCTCCTGACTTCACCTTCTCCTTCTCCTTCTTCTACATCTTCTGATTCACCCTCCAGACTTCACCTTCTCCTTCTCCTTCTTCTACTTCTTCTGATTCACCCTCCAGACTTCACCTTCTCCTTCTCCTTCTTCTACTTCTTCTGATTCACCCTCCAGACTTCACCTTCTCCTTCTCCTTCTTCTACTTCTTCTGATTCACCCTCCAGACTTCACCTTCTCCTTCTCCTTCTTCTGCTTCTTCTGTTTCACCCTCCAGACTTCACCTTCTCCTCCTCCTTATTCTGCTTCTTCTGAATCACCCTCCAGACTTCACCTTCTCCTTCTCCTTCTTCTGCTTCTTCTGATTCACCCTCCAGACTTCACCTTCTCCTTCCCTTCTTCTGCTTCTTCTGATTCACCCTCCAGACTTCACCTTCTCCTTCTCCTTCTTCTACTTCTTCTGATTCACCCTCCAGACTTCACCTTCTACATCTCCTTCTTCTGCTTCTTCTGATTCACCCTCCAGACTTCACCTTCTCCTTCTCCTTCGTCTACTTCTTCTGATTCACCCTCCAGACTTCACCTTCTCCTTCTCCTTCTTCTGCTTCTTCTGATTCACCCTCCAGACTTCACCTTCTCCTTCTCCTTCTTCTACTTCTTCTGATTCACCCTCCAGACTTCACCTTCTCCTTCTCCTTCTTCTGCTTCTTCTGATTCACCCTCCAGACTTCACCTTCTCCTTCTCCTTATTCTGCTTCTTCTGATTCACCCTCCAGACTTCACCTTCTCCTTCTCCTTCTTCTGCTTCTTCTGATTCACCCTGCAGACTTCACCTTCTCCTTCTCCTTCTTCTGCTTCTTCTGATTCACCCTCCAGACTTCACCTTCTCCTTCTCCTTCTTCTGCTTCTTCTGATTCACCCTCCAGACTTCACCTTCTCCTTCTCCTTCTTCTACTTCTTCTGATTCACCCTCCAGACTTCACCTTCTCCTTCTCCTTCTTCTGCTTCTTCTGATTCACCCTCCAGACTTCACCTTCTCCTTCTCCTTCTTCTACTTCTTCTGCTTCACCCTCCAGACTACACCTTCTCCTTCTCCTTCTTCTACTTCTTCTGATTCACCCTCCAGACTTCACCTTCTCCTTCTCCTTCTTCTGCTTCTTCTGATTCACCCTCCAGACTTCACCTTCTCCTTCTCCTTATTCTGCTTCTTCTGATTCACCCTCCAGACTTCACCTTCTCCTTCTCCTTCTTCTGCTTCTTCTGATTCACCCTCCAGACTTCACCTTCTCCTTCTCCTTCTTCTGCTTCTTCTGATTCACCCTCCAGACTTCACCTTCTCCTTCTCCTTCTTCTACTTCTTCTGATTCACCCTCCAGACTTCACCTTCTCCTTCTCCTTCTTCTGCTTCTTCTGATTCAAACTCCTGACTTCACCTTCTCCTTCTCCTTCTTCTACATCTTCTGATTCACCCTCCTGACTTCACCTTCTCCTTCTCCTTCTTCTACTTCTTCTGCTTCACCCTCCAGACTTCACCTTCTCCTTCTCCTTCTTCTACTTCTTCTGATTCACCCTCCAGACTTCACCTTCTCCTTCTCCTTCTTCTACTTCTTCTGATTCACCCTCCAGACTTCACCTTCTCCTTCTCCTTCTTCTACTTCTTCTGATTCACCCTCCAGACTTCACCTTCTCCTTCTCCTTCTTCTGCTTCTTCTGTTTCACCCTCCAGACTTCACCTTCTCCTCCTCCTTATTCTGCTTCTTCTGAATCACCCTCCAGACTTCACCTTCTCCTTCTCCTTCTTCTGCTTCTTCTGATTCACCCTCCAGACTTCACCTTCTCCTTCCCTTCTTCTGCTTCTTCTGATTCACCCTCCAGACTTCACCTTCTCCTTCTCCTTCTTCTACTTCTTCTGATTCACCCTCCAGACTTCACCTTCTACATCTCCTTCTTCTGCTTCTTCTGATTCACCCTCCAGACTTCACCTTCTCCTTCTCCTTCGTCTACTTCTTCTGATTCACCCTCCAGACTTCACCTTCTCCTTCTCCTTCTTCTGCTTCTTCTGATTCACCCTCCAGACTTCACCTTCTCCTTCTCCTTCTTCTACTTCTTCTGATTCACCCTCCAGACTTCACCTTCTCCTTCTCCTTCTTCTGCTTCTTCTGATTCACCCTCCAGACTTCACCTTCTCCTTCTCCTTATTCTGCTTCTTCTGATTCACCCTCCAGACTTCACCTTCTCCTTCTCCTTCTTCTGCTTCTTCTGATTCACCCTGCAGACTTCACCTTCTCCTTCTCCTTCTTCTGCTTCTTCTGATTCACCCTCCAGACTTCACCTTCTCCTTCTCCTTCTTCTGCTTCTTCTGATTCACCCTCCAGACTTCACCTTCTCCTTCTCCTTCTTCTACTTCTTCTGATTCACCCTCCAGACTTCACCTTCTCCTTCTCCTTCTTCTGCTTCTTCTGATTCACCCTCCAGACTTCACCTTCTCCTTCTCCTTCTTCTACTTCTTCTGCTTCACCCTCCAGACTACACCTTCTCCTTCTCCTTCTTCTACTTCTTCTGATTCACCCTCCAGACTTCACCTTCTCCTTCTCCTTCTTCTGCTTCTTCTGATTCACCCTCCAGACTTCACCTTCTCCTTCTCCTTATTCTGCTTCTTCTGATTCACCCTCCAGACTTCACCTTCTCCTTCTCCTTCTTCTGCTTCTTCTGATTCACCCTCCAGACTTCACCTTCTCCTTCTCCTTCTTCTGCTTCTTCTGATTCACCCTCCAGACTTCACCTTCTCCTTCTCCTTCTTCTACTTCTTCTGATTCACCCTCCAGACTTCACCTTCTCCTTCTCCTTCTTCTGCTTCTTCTGATTCACCCTCCTGACTTCACCTTCTCCTTCTCCTTCTTCTACATCTTCTGATTCACCCGCCTGACTTCACCTTCTCCTTCTCCTTCTTCTACTTCTTCTGCTTCACCCTCCAGACTTCACCTTCTCCTTCTCCTTCTTCTACTTCTTCTGATTCACCCTCCAGACTTCACCTTCACCTTCTCCTTCTTCTACTTCTTCTGATTCACCCTCCAGACTTCACCTTCTCCTTCTCCTTCTTCTACTTCTTCTGATTCACCCTCCAGACTTCACCTTCTCCTTCTCCTTCTTCTGCTTCTTCTGTTTCACCCTCCAGACTTCACCTTCTCCTTCTCCTTATTCTGCTTCTTCTGAATCACCCTCCAGACTTCACCTTCTCCTTCTCCTTCTTCTGCTTCTTCTGATTCACCCTCCAGACTTCACCTTCTCCTTCCCTTCTTCTGCTTCTTCTGATTCACCCTCCAGACTTCACCTTCTCCTTCTCCTTCTTCTACTTCTTCTGATTCACCCTCCAGACTTCACCTTCTACATCTCCTTCTTCTGCTTCTTCTGATTCACCCTCCAGACTTCACCTTCTCCTTCTCCTTCGTCTACTTCTTCTGATTCACCCTCCAGACTTCACCTTCTCCTTCTCCTTCTTCTGCTTCTTCTGATTCACCCTCCAGACTTCACCTTCTCCTTCTCCTTCTTCTAATTCTTCTGATTCACCCTCCAGACTTCACCTTCTCCTTCTCTTTCTTCTGCTTCTTTTGATTCACCCTCCAGATTTCACCTTCTCCTTCTCCTTCTTCTGATTCTTCTGCTTCACCCTCCAGACTTCACCTTCTCCTTCTCCTTCTTCTGCTTCGTCTGCTTCACTCTCCTGACTTCACCTTCTCCTTCACCTTCTTCTACTTCTTCTGATTCACCCTCCAGACTTCACCTTCTCCTTCTCCTTCTTCTGCTTCTTCTTCTTCACCCTCCAGACTTCACCTTCTCCTTCTCCTTCTTCTGCTTCTTCTGCTGCGCCCTCCAGACTTCACCTTCTCCTTCTCCTTCTTCTGCTTCTTCTGCTTCACCCTCCTGACTTCACCTTCTCCTTCTCCTTCTTCTACTTCTTCTGCTTCACCCCGCTGACTTCACCTGCTCCTTCTCCTTCTTCTGCTTCTTCTGATTCACCCACCTAACTTTACCTTCTCCTTCTCCTTCTTCTGCTTCTTCTGATTCACCCTCCTGACTTCACCTTCTCTTTCTCCTTCTTCTGCTTCTTCTAA
Organism: Somniosus microcephalus; assembly: GCF_052327205.1. NCBI lineage: Eukaryota > Metazoa > Chordata > Chondrichthyes > Squaliformes > Somniosidae > Somniosus > Somniosus microcephalus. The sequence continues at coordinate 254,522 of NW_028225397.1, read as the reverse complement.
TTCACCCTCCTGACTTCACCTTCTCCTTGTCCTTCTTCTGCTTCTTCTGATTCACCCTCCAGACTTCACCTTCTCCTTCTCCTTCTTCTGCTTCTTCTGATTGACCCTCCAGACCTCACCTTCTCCTTCTCCTTCTTCTACTTCTTCTGATTCACCCTCCAGACTTCATCTTCTCCTTCTCCTTCTTCTGCTTCTTCTGATTCACCCTCCAGACTTCACCTTCTCCTTCTCCTTCTTCTGCTTCTTCTGATTCACCCTCCAGACTTCACCTTCTCCTTCTCCTTCTTCTAATTCTTCTGATTCACCCTCCTGACTTCACCTTCTCCTTCTCCTTCTTCTGCTTCTTCTGCTTCACCCTCCAGACTTCACCTTCTCCTGCTCCTTCTTCTGCTTCTTCTGCTTCACCCTCCAGACTTCACCTTCTCCTTCTCCTTCTTCTGCTTCTTCTGCTTCACCCTCCTGACTTCACCTTCTCCTTCTCCTTCTTCTACTTCTTCTGATTCACCCTCCAGACTTCACCTTCTCCTTCTCCTTCTTCTGCTTCTTCTGATTCACCCTCCAGACTTCACCTTCTCCTTCTCCTTCTTCTGCTTCTTCTGATTCACCCTCCAGACTTCATCTTCTCCTTCTCTTTCTTCTGCTTCTTCTGATTCACCCTCCAGACTTCACCTTCTCCTTCTCCTTCTTCTGCTTCTTCTGATTCACCCTCCAGACTTCACCTTCTCCTTCTCCTTCTTCTACTTCTTCTGATTCACCCTCCAGACTTCACCTTCTCCTTCTCCTTCTTATACTTCTTCAGATTCACCCTCCAGTCTTCACCTTCTCCTTCTCCTTCTTCTGTTTCTTCTGCTTCACCCTCCAGACTTCACCTTCTTCTTCTCTTTCTTCTGCTTCTTCTGATTCACCCTTCAGACTTCACCTTCTCCTTCTCCTTCTTCTGATTCTTCTGATTCACCCTCCAGACTTCACCTTCTCCTTCTCCTTCTTCTGCTTCTTCTTATTCACCCTCCTGACTTCACCTTCTCCTTCTCCTTCTTCTACTTCTTCTGATTCACCCTCCTGACTTCACCTTCTCTTTCTCCTTCTTCTACTTCTTCTGCTTCAACCTCCAGACTTCACCTTCTCCTTCTCCTTCTTCTACTTCTTCTGATTCACCCTCCAGACTTCACCTTCTCCTTCTCCTTCTTCTGCTTCTTCTGATTCACCCTCCAGACTTCACCTTCTCCTTCTCCTTATTCTGCTTCTTCTGATTCACCCTCCAGACTTCACCTTCTCCTTCTCCTTCTTCTGCTTCTTCTGATTCACCCTCCAGACTTCACCTTCTCCTTCTCCTTCTTCTGCTTCTTCTGATTCACCCTCCAGACTTCACCTTCTCCTTCTCGTTCTTCTGCTTCTTCTGATTCACCCCCCAGACTTCACCTTCTCCTTCTCCTTCTTCTACTGCTTCTGATTCACCCTCCAGACTTCACCTTCTCCTTCTCCTTCTTCTGCTTCTTCTGATTCACCCTCCAGACCTCACCTTCTCCTTCTCCTTATTCTGCTTCTTCTGATTCACCCTCCAGACTTCACCTTCTCCTTCTCCTTCTTCTGCTTCTTCTGATTCACCCTGCAGACTTCACCTTCTCCTTCTCCTTCTTCTGCTTCTTCTGATTCACCCTCCAGACTTCACCTTCTCCTTCTCCTTCTTCTGCTTCTTCTGATTCACCCTCCAGACTTCACCTTCTCCTTCTCCTTCTTCTGCTTCTTCTGATTCACCCTCCAGACTTCACCTTCTCCTTCTCCTTCTTCTGCTTCTTCTGATTCACCCTCCAGACTTCACCTTCTCCTTCTCCTTCTTCTACTTCTTCTGCTTCACCCTCCAGACTACACCTTCTCCTTCTCCTTCTTCTACTTCTTCTGATTCACCCTCCAGACTTCACCTTCTCCTTCTCCTTCTTCTGCTTCTTCTGATTCACCCTCCAGACTTCACCTTCTCCTTCTCCTTATTCTGCTTCTTCTGATTCACCCTCCAGACATCACCTTCTCCTTCTCCTTCTTCTGCTTCTTCTGATTCACCCTCCAGACTTCACCTTCTCCTTCTCCTTCTTCTGCTTCTTCTGATTCAACCTCCAGACTTCACCTTCTCCTTCTCCTTCTTCTACTTCTTCTGATTCACCCTCCAGACTTCACCTTCTCCTTCTCCTTCTTCTGCTTCTTCTGATTCACCCTCCTGACTTCACCTTCTCCTTCTCCTTCTTCTACATCTTCTGATTCACCCTCCTGACTTCACCTTCTCCTTCTCCTTCTTCTACTTCTTCTGCTTCACCCTCCAGACTTCACCTTCTCCTTCTCCTCCTTCTACTTCTTCTGATTCACCCTCCAGACTTCACCTTCTCCTTCTCCTTCTTCTACTTCTTCTGATTCACCCTCCAGACTTCACCTTCTCCTTCTCCTTCTTCTACTTCTTCTGATTCACCCTCCAGACTTCACCTTCTCCTTCTCCTTCTTCTGCTTCTTCTGTTTCACCCTCCAGACTTCACCTTCTCCTTCTCCTTATTCTGCTTCTTCTGAATCACCCTCCAGACTTCACCTTCTCCTTCTCCTTCTTCTGCTTCTTCTGATTCACCCTCCAGACTTCACCTTCTCCTTCTCCTTCTTCTGCTTCTTCTGATTCACCCTCCAGACTTCACCTTCTCCTTCTCCTTCTTCTACTTCTTCTGATTCACCCTCCAGACTTCACCTTCTCCATCTCCTTCTTCTGCTTCTTCTGATTCACCCTCCAGACTTCACCTTCTCCTTCTCCTTCGTCTACTTCTTCTGATTCACCCTCCAGACTTCACCTTCTCCTTCTCCTTCTTCTGCTTCTTCTGATTCACCCTCCAGACTTCACCTTCTCCTTCTCCTTCTTCTACTTCTTCTGATTCACCCTCCAGACTTCACCTTCTCCTTCTCTTTCTTCTGCTTCTTCTGATTCACCCTCCAGACTTCACCTTCTCCTTCTCCTTCTTCTGATTCTTCTGATTCACCCTCCAGACTTCACCTTCTCCTTCTCCTTCTTCTGCTTCTTCTGATTCACCCTCCTGACTTCACCTTCTCCTTCTCCTTCTTCTACATCTTCTGATTCACCCTCCTGACTTCACCTTCTCCTTCTCCTTCTTCTACTTCTTCTGCTTCACCCTCCAGACTTCAGCTTCTCCTTCTCCTTCTTCTACTTCTTCTGATTCACCCTCCAGACTTCACCTTCTCCTTCTCCTTCTTCTACTTCTTCTGATTCACCCTCCAGACTTCTCCTTCTCCTTCTCCTTCTTCTACTTCTTCTGATTCACCCTCCAGACTTCACCTTCTCCTTCTCCTTCTTCTGCTTCTTCTGATTCACCCTCCAGACTTCACCTTCTCCTTCTCCTTCTTCTGCTTCTTCTGATTTACTCTCCAGACTTCACCGTCTCCTTCTCCTTCTTCTACTTCTTCTGATTCACCCTCCAGACTTCACCTTCTCCATCTCCTTCTTCTGCTTCTTCTGATTCACCCTCCAGACTTCACCTTCTCCTTCTCCTTCGTCTACTTCTTCTGATTCACCCTCCAGACTACACCTTCTCCTTCTCCTTCTTCTACTTCTTCTGATTCACCCTCCAGACTTCACCTTCTCCTTCTCCTTCTTCTGTTTCTTCTGATTCACCCTCCAGACTTCACCTTCTCCTTCTCCTTCTTCTACTACTTCTGATTCACCCTCCAGACTTCACCTTCTCCTTCTCCTTCTTCTACTTCTTCCGATTCACCCTCCAGACTTCATCTTCTCCTTCTCCTTCTTCTGCTTCTTCTGATTCACCCTCCAGACTTCACCTTCTCCTTCTCCTTCTTCTGCTTCTTCTGATTCACCCTCCAGACTTCACCTTCTCCTTCTTCTTCTTCTACTTCTTCTGATTCACCCTCCAGTCTTCACCTTCTCCTTCTCCTTCTTCTGTTTCTTCTGCTTCACCCTCCAGACTTCACCTTCTCCTTCTCTTTCTTCTGCTTCTTCTGATTCACCCTCCAGACTTCATCTTCTCCTTCTCCTTCTTCTGATTCTTCTGATTCACCCTCCAGACTTCACCTTCTCCTTCTCCTTCTTCTACTTCTTCTGATTCACCCTCCAGACTTCACCTTCTCCTTCTCCTTCTTCTGCTTCTTCTGTTTCACCCTCCAGACTTCACCTTCTCCTTCTCCTTATTCTGCTTCTTCTGAATCATCCTCCAGACTTCACCTTCTCCTTCTCCTTCTTCTGCTTCTTCTGCTTCACCCTCCAGACTTCACCTTCTCCTTCTCCTTCTTCTGCTTCTTCTGATTCACCCTCCAGACTTCACCTTCTCCTTCTCCTTCTTCTACTTCTTCTGATTCACCCTCCAGACTTCACCTTCTCCATCTCCTTCTTCTGCTTCTTCTGATTCACCCTCCAGACTTCACCTTCTCCTTCTCCTTCGTCTCCTTCTTCTGATTCACCCTCCAGACTTCACCTTCTCCTTCTCCTTCTTCTGCTTCTTCTGATTCACCCTCCAGACTTCACCTTCTCCTTCTCCTTCTTCTACTTCTTCTGATTCACCCTCCAGACTTCACCTTCTCCTTCTCTTTCTTCTGCTTCTTCTGATTCACCCTCCAGACTTCACCTTCTCCTTCTCCTTCTTCTGATTCTTCTGATTCACCCTCCAGACTTCACCTTCTCCTTCTCCTTCTTCTGCTTCTTCTGATTCACCCTCCTGACTTCACCTTCTCCTTCTCCTTCTTCTACATCTTCTGATTCACCCCTCCTGACTTTCACCTTCTCCTTCTCCTTCTTCTACTTCTTCTGCTTCACCCTCCAGACTTCAGCTTCTCCTTCTCCTTCTTCTACTTCTTCTGATTCACCCTCCAGACTTCACCTTCTCCTTCTCCTTCTTCTACTTCTTCTGATTCACCCTCCAGACTTCACCTTCTCCTTCTCCTTCTTCTACTTCTTCTGATTCACCCTCCAGACTTCACCTTCTCCTTCTCCTTCTTCTGCTTCTTCTGATTCACCCTCCAGACTTCACCTTCTCCTTCTCCTTATTCTGCTTCTTCTGAATCACCCTCCAGACTTCACCTTCTCCTTCTCCTTCTTCTGCTTCTTCTGATTCACCCTCCAGACTTCACCTTCTCCTTCTCCTTCTTCTGCTTCTTCTGATTTACGCTCCAGACTTCACCTTCTCCTTCTCCTTCTTCTACTTCTTCTGAATCACCCTCCAGACTTCACCTTCTCCTTCTCCTTCTTCTGCTTCTTCTGATTCACCCTCCAGACTTCACCTTCTCCTTCTCCTTCTTCTGCTTCTTCTGATTTACCCTCCAGACTTCACCTTCTCCTTCTCCTTCTTCTACTTCTTCTGATTCACCCTCCAGACTTCACCTTCTCCATCTCCTTCTTCTGCTTCTTCTGATTCACCCTCCAGACTTCAGCTTCTCCTTCTCCTTCTTCTACTTCTTCTGATTCACCCTCCAGACTTCACCTTCTCCTTCTCCTTCTTCTACTTCTCCTGATTCACCCTCCAGACTTCTCCTTCTCCTTCTCCTTCTTCTACTTCTTCTGATTCACCCTCCAGACTTCACCTTCTCCTTCTCCTTCTTCTGCTTCTTCTGATTCACCCTCCAGACTTCACCTTCTCCTTCTCCTTCTTCTGCTTCTTCTGATTTACTCTCCAGACTTCACCGTCTCCTTCTCCTTCTTCTACTTCTTCTGATTCACCCTCCAGACTTCACCTTCTCCATCTCCTTCTTCTGCTTCTTCTGATTCACCCTCCAGACTTCACCTTCTCCTTCTCCTTCGTCTACTTCTTCTGATTCACCCTCCAGACTACACCTTCTCCTTCTCCTTCTTCTACTTCTTCTGATTCACCCTCCAGACTTCACCTTCTCCTTCTCCTTCTTCTGTTTCTTCTGATTCACCCTCCAGACTTCACCTTCTCCTTCTCCTTCTTCTACTACTTCTGATTCACCCTCCAGACTTCACCTTCTCCTTCTCCTTCTTCTACTTCTTCTGATTCACCCTCCAGACTTCATCTTCTCCTTCTCCTTCTTCTGCTTCTTCTGATTCACCCTCCAGACTTCACCTTCTCCTTCTCCTTCTTCTGCTTCTTCTGATTCACCCTCCAGACTTCACCTTCTCCTTCTTCTTCTTCTACTTCTTCTGATTCACCCTCCAGTCTTCACCTTCTCCTTCTCCTTCTTCTGTTTCTTCTGCTTCACCCTCCAGACTTCACCTTCTCCTTCTCTTTCTTCTGCTTCTTCTGATTCACCCTCCAGACTTCATCTTCTCCTTCTCCTTCTTCTGATTCTTCTGATTCACCCTCCAGACTTCACCTTCTCCTTCTCCTTCTTCTACTTCTTCTGATTCACCCTCCAGACTTCACCTTCTCCTTCTCCTTCTTCTGCTTCTTCTGTTTCACCCTCCAGACTTCACCTTCTCCTTCTCCTTATTCTGCTTCTTCTGAATCATCCTCCAGACTTCACCTTCTCCTTCTCCTTCTTCTGCTTCTTCTGATTCACCCTCCAGACTTCACCTTCTCCTTCTCCTTCTTCTGCTTCTTCTGATTCACCCTCCAGACTTCACCTTCTCCTTCTCCTTCTTCTACTTCTTCTGATTCACCCTCCAGACTTCACCTTCTCCATCTCCTTCTTCTGCTTCTTCTGATTCAGCCTCCAGACTTCACCTTCTCCTTCTCCTTCGTCTCCTTCTTCTGATTCACCCTCCAGACTTCACCTTCTCCTTCTCCTTCTTCTGCTTCTTCTGATTCACCCTCCAGACTTCACCTTCTCCTTCTCCTTCTTCTACTTCTTCTGATTCACCCTCCAGACTTCACCTTCTCCTTCTCTTTCTTCTGCTTCTTCTGATTCACCCTCCAGACTTCACCTTCTCCTTCTCCTTCTTCTGATTCTTCTGATTCACCCTCCAGACTTCACCTTCTCCTTCTCCTTCTTCTGCTTCTTCTGATTCACCCTCCTGACTTCACCTTCTCCTTCTCCTTCTTCTACATCTTCTGATTCACCCTCCTGACTTTCACCTTCTCCTTCTCCTTCTTCTACTTCTTCTGCTTCACCCTCCAGACTTCAGCTTCTCCTTCTCCTTCTTCTACTTCTTCTGATTCACCCTCCAGACTTCACCTTCTCCTTCTCCTTCTTCTACTTCTTCTGATTCACCCTCCAGACTTCACCTTCTCCTTCTCCTTCTTCTACTTCTTCTGATTCACCCTCCAGACTTCACCTTCTCCTTCTCCTTCTTCTGCTTCTTCTGATTCACCCTCCAGACTTCACCTTCTCCTTCTCCTTATTCTGCTTCTTCTGAATCACCCTCCAGACTTCACCTTCTCCTTCTCCTTCTTCTGCTTCTTCTGATTCACCCTCCAGACTTCACCTTCTCCTTCTCCTTCTTCTGCTTCTTCTGATTTACGCTCCAGACTTCACCTTCTCCTTCTCCTTCTTCTACTTCTTCTGAATCACCCTCCAGACTTCACCTTCTCCTTCTCCTTCTTCTGCTTCTTCTGATTCACCCTCCAGACTTCACCTTCTCCTTCTCCTTCTTCTGCTTCTTCTGATTTACCCTCCAGACTTCACCTTCTCCTTCTCCTTCTTCTACTTCTTCTGATTCACCCTCCAGACTTCACCTTCTCCATCTCCTTCTTCTGCTTCTTCTGATTCACCCTCCAGACTTCACCTTCCCCTTCTCCTTCGTCTACTTCTTCTGATTCACCCTCCAGACTACACCTTCTCCTTCTCCTTCTTCTACTTCTTCTGATTCACCCTCCAGACTTCACCTTCTCCTTCTCCTTCTTCTGTTTCTTCTGATTCACCCTCCAGACTTCACCTTCTCCTTCTCCTTCTTCTACTACTTCTGATTCACCCTCCAGACTTCACCTTCTCCTTCTCCTTCTTCTACTTCTTCTGATTCACCCTCCAGACTTCATCTTCTCCTTCTCCTTCTTCTGCTTCTTCTGATTCACCCTCCTGACTTCACCTTCTCCTTCTCCTTCTTCTACATCTTCTGATTCACCCTCCTGACTTCACCTTCTCCTTCTCCTTCTTCTACTTCTTCTGCTTCACCCTCCAGACTTCAGCTTCTCCTTCTCCTTCTTCTACTTCTTCTGATTCACCCTCCAGACTTCACCTTCTCCTTCTCCTTCTTCTACTTCTTCTGATTCACCCTCCAGACTTCACCTTCTCCTTCTCCTTCTTCTACTTCTTCTGATTCACCCTCCAGACTTCACCTTCTCCTTCTCCTTCTTCTGCTTCTTCTGATTCACCCTCCAGACTTCACCTTCTCCTTCTCCTTATTCTGCTTCTTCTGAATCACCCTCCAGACTTCACCTTCTCCTTCTCCTTCTTCTGCTTCTTCTGATTCACCCTCCAGACTTCACCTTCTCCTTCTCCTTCTTCTGCTTCTTCTGATTTACCCTCCAGACTTCACCTTCTCCTTCTCCTTCTTCTACTTCTTCTGATTCACCCTCCAGACTTCACCTTCTCCATCTCCTTCTTCTGCTTCTTCTGATTCACCCTCCAGACTTCACCTTCTCCTTCTCCTTCGTCTACTTCTTCTGATTCACCCTCCAGACTACACCTTCTCCTTCTCCTTCTTCTACTTCTTCTGATTCACCCTCCAGACTTCACCTTCTCCTTCTCCTTCTTCTGTTTCTTCTGATTCACCCTCCAGACTTCACCTTCTCCTTCTCCTTATTCTGCTTCTTCTGAATCACCCTCCAGACTTCACCTTCTCCTTCTCCTTCTTCTGCTTCTTCTGATTCACCCTCCAGACTTCACCTTCTCCTTCTCCTTCTTCTGCTTCTTCTGATTTACCCTCCAGACTTCACCTTCTCCTTCTCCTTCTTCTACTTCTTCTGATTCACCCTCCAGACTTCACCTTCTCCATCTCCTTCTTCTGCTTCTTCTGATTCACCCTCCAGACTTCACCTTCTCCTTCTCCTTCGTCTACTTCTTCTGATTCACCCTCCAGACTACACCTTCTCCTTCTCCTTCTTCTGCTTCTTCTGCTTCACCCTCTAGACTTCAACTTCTCCTTCTCCTTCTTCTGCTTCTTCTGCTGCGCCCTCCAGACTTCACCTTCTCCTTCTCCTTCTTCTGCTTCTTCTGCTTCACCGTCCTGACTTCACCTTCTCCTTCTCCTTCTTCTACTTCTTCTGCTTCACCCCCCTGACTTCACCTGCTCCTTCTCCTTCTTCTGCTTCTTCTGATTCACCCTCCTAACTTCACCTTCTCCTTCTCCTTCTTCTGCTTCTTCTGATTCACCCTCCTGACTTCACCTTCTCCTTCTCCTTCTTCTGCTTCTTCTGATTCACCCTCCAGACTTCACCTTCTCCTTCTCCTTCTTCTGCTTCTTCTGTTTCACCCTCCAGACTTCACCTTCTCCTTCTCCTTCTTCTGCTTCTTCTGATTCACCCTCCAGACTTCATCTTCTCCTTCTCCTTCTTCTGCTTCTTCTGATTCACCCTCCAGACTTCACCTTCTCCTTCTCCTTCTTCTGCTTCTTCTGATTCACCCTCCAGACTTCACCTTCTCCTTCTCCTTCTTCTACTTCTTCTGATTCACCCTCCAGACTTCAACTTCTCCTTCTCCTTCTTCTACTTCTTCAGATTCACCCTCCAGTCTTCACCTTCTCCTTCTCCTTCTTCTGTTTCTTCTGCTTCACCCTCCAGACTTCACCTTCTCCTTCTCTTTCTTCTGCTTCTTCTGATTCACCCTCCAGGCTTCACCCTCTCCTTCTCCTTCTTCTGATTCTTCTGATTCACCCTCCAGACTTCACCTTCTCCTTCTCCTTCTTCTGCTTCTTCTGATTCACCCTTCAGACTTCACCTTCTCCTTCTCCTTCTTCTGCTTCTTCTGATTCACCCTCCAGACTTCATCTTCTCCTTCTCCTTCTTCTGCTTCTTCTGATTCACCCTCCAGACTTCACCTTCTCCTTCTCCTTCTTCTGCTTCTTCTGATTCACCCTCCAGACTTCACCTTCTCCTTCTCCTTCTTCTACTTCTTCTGATTCACCCTCCAGACTTCACCTTCTCCTTCTCCTTCTTCTACTTCTTCAGATTCACCCTCCAGTCTTCACCTTCTCCTTCTCCTTCTTCTGTTTCTTCTGCTTCACTCTCCTGACTTCACCTTCTCCTTCTCCTTCTTCTACTTCTTCTGATTCACCCTCCAGACTTCACCTTCTCCTTCTCCTTCTTCTGCTTCTTCTGCTTCACCCTCTAGACTTCAACTTCTCCTTCTCCTTCTTCTGCTTCTTCTGCTGCGCCCTCCAGACTTCACCTTCTCCTTCTCCTTCTTCTGCTTCTTCTGCTTCACCGTCCTGACTTCACCTTCTCCTTCTCCTTCTTCTACTTCTTCTGCTTCACCCCCCTGACTTCACCTTCTCCTTCTCCTTCTTCTGATTCTTCTGATTCACCCTCCAGACTTCACCTTCTCCTTCTCCTTCTTCTGCTTCTTCTGATTCACCCTCCTGACTTCACCTTCTCCTTCTCCTTCTTCTACTTCTTCTGATTCACCCACCTGACTTCACCTTCTCCTTCTCCTTCTTCTACTTCTTCTGCTTCACCCTCCAGACTTCACCTTCTCCTTCTCCTTCTTCTACTTCTTCTGATTCACCCTCCAGACTTCACCTTCTCCTTCTCCTTCTTCTGCTTCTTCTGATTCACACTCCAGACTTCACCTTCTCCTTCTCCTTATTCTGCTTCTTCTGATTCACCCTCCAGACTTCACCTTCTCCTTCTCCTTATTCTGCTTCTTCTGATTCACCCTCCAGACTTCACCTTCTCCTTCTCCTTCCTCTGCTTCTTCTAATTCACCCTCCAGACTTCACCTTCTCCTTCTCCTTCTTCTGATTCTTCTGATTCACCCTCCAGACTTCACCTTCTCCTTCTCCATCTTCTGCTTCTTCCGATTCACCCTCCTGACTTCACCTTCTCCTTCTCCTTCTTCTACTTCTTCTGATTCACCCTCCTGACTTCACCTTCTCCTTCTCCATCTTCTAATTCTTCTGCTTCACCCTCCAGACTTCAACTTCTCCTTCTCCTTCTTCTACTTCTTCTGATTCACCCTCCAGACTTCACCTTCTCCTTCTCCTTCTTCTGCTTCTTCTGATTCACCCTCCAGACTTCACCTTCTCCTTCTCCTTCTTCTGCTTCTTCTGATTCACCCTCCAGACTTCACCTTCTCCTTCTCCTTCTTCTGCTTCTTCTGATTCACCCTGCAGACTTCACCTTCTCCTTCTCCTTCTTCTGCTTCTTCTGATTCACCCTCCAGACTTCACCTTCTCCTTCTCCTTCTTCTGCTTCTTCTGATTCACCCTCCAGACTTCACCTTCTCCTTCTCCTTCTTCTACTTCTTCTGATTCACCCTCCAGACTTCACCTTCTCCTTCTCTTTCTTCTGCTTCTTCTGATTCACCCTCCAGACTTCACCTTCTCCTTCTCCTTCTTCTGATTCTTCTGATTCACCCTCCAGACTTCACCTTCTCCTTCTCCTTCTTCTGCTTCTTCTGATTCACCCTCCTGACTTCACCTTCTTCTTCTCCTTCTTCTACTTCTTCTGATTCACCCTCCTGACTTCACCTTCTCCTTCTCCTTCTTCTACTTCTTCTGCTTCACCCTCCAGACTTCTCCTTCTCCTTCTCCTTCTTCTACTTCTTCTGATTCACCCTCCAGACTTGACCTTCTCCTTTTCCTTCTTCTACTTCTTCTGATTCACCCTCCAGACTTCACCTTCTCCTTCTCCTTCTTCTGCTTCTTCTGCTTCACCGTCCTGACTTCACCTTCTCCTTCTCCTTCTTCTACTTCTTCTGCTTCAACCCCCTGACATCACCTGCTCCTTCTCCTTCTTCTGCTTCTTCTGATTCACCCTCCTAACTTCACCTTCTCCTTCTCCTTCTTCTGCTTCTTCTGATTCACCCTCCTGACTTCACCTTCTCCTTCTCCTTCTTCTGCTTCTTCTGATTCACCCTCCAGACTTCACCTTCTCCTTCTCCTTCTTCTGCTTCTTCTGATTCACCCTCCAGACTTCACCTTCTCCTTTTCCTTCTTCTGCTTCTTCTGATTCACCCTCCTAACTTCATCTTCTCCTTCTCCTTCTTCTGCTTCTTCTGATTCACCCTCCAGACTTCACCTTCTCCTTCTCCTTCTTCTACTTCTTCTGAGTCACCCTCCAGACTTCACCTTCTCCTTCTCCTTCTTCTGATTCTTCTGATTCACCCTCCAGACTTCACCTTCTCCTTCTCCTTCTTCTGCTTCTTCTGCTTCACCGTCCTGACTTCACCTTCTCCTTCTCCTTCTTCTACTTCTTCTGCTTCAACCCCCTGACATCACCTGCTCCTTCTCCTTCTTCTGCTTCTTCTGATTCACCCTCCTAACTTCACCTTCTCCTTCTCCTTCTTCTGCTTCTTCTGATTCACCCTCCAGACTTCACCTTCTCCTTCTCCTTCTTCTGCTTCTTCTGATTCACCCTCCAGACTACACCTTCTCCTTCTCCTTCTTCTGCTTCTTCTGATTCACCCTCCAGACCTCACCTTCTCCTTCTCCTTCTTCTACTTCTTCTGATTCACCCTCCAGACTTCATCTTCTCCTTCTCCTTCTTCTGCTTCTTCTGATTCACCCTCCAGACTTCACCTTCTCCTTCTCCTTCTTCTACTTCTTCTGAGTCACCCTCCAGACTTCACCTTCTCCTTCTCCTTCTTCTGATTCTTCTGATTCACCCTCCAGACTTCACCTTCTCCTTCTCCTTCTTCTGCTTCTTCTGATTCACCCTCCAGACTTCACCTTCTCCTTCTCCTTCTTCTACTTCTTCTGATTCCCCCTCCAGACTTCACCTTCTCCTTCTCCTTCTTCTACTTCTTCTGATTCACCCTCCAGTCTTCACCTTCTCCTTCTCCTTCTTCTGCTTCTTCTGCTTCACCCTCCAGATTTCACCTTCTCCTTCTCTTTCTTCTGCTTCTTCTGATTCACCCTCCAGACTTCACCTTCTCCTTCTCCTTCTTCTGCTTCTTCTGATTCACCCTCCTGACTTCACCTTCTCCTTCTCCTTCTTCTACTTCTTCTAATTCATCCTCCTGACTTCACCTTCTCCTTCTCCTTCTTCTACTTCTTCTGCTTCACTTTCCAGACATCACCTTCTCCTTCTCCTTCTTCTACTTCTTCTGATTCACGCTCCAGACTTCACCTTCTCCTTCTCCTTCTTCTGCTTCTTCTGATTCACCCTCCAGACTTCAACTTCTCCTTCTCCTTATTCTGCTTCTTCTGATTCACCCTCCAGACTTCACCTTCTCCTTCTCCTTCTTCTGCTTCTTCTGATTCACCCTCCAGACTTCACCTTCTCCTTCTCCTTCTTCTACTTCTTCTGAGTCACCCTCCAGACTTCACCTTCTCCTTCTCCTTCTTCTGATTCTTCTGATTCACCCTCCAGACTTCACCTTCTCCTTCCCCTTCTTCTGCTTCTTTTGATTCACCCTCCAGACTTCACCTTCTCCTTCTCCTTCTTCTACTTCTCCTGATTCACCCTCCAGACCTCACCTTCTCCTTCTCCTTCTTCTACTTCTTCTGATTCACCCTCCAGTCTTCACCTTCTCCTTCTCCTTCTTCTGCTTCTTCTGCTTCACCCTCCAGACTTCACCTTCTCCTTCTCCTTCTTCTGCTTCTTCTGCTACGCCCTCCAGACTTCACCTTCTCCTTCTCCTTCTTCTGCTACTTCTGCTTCACCCTCCAGACTTCACCTTCTCCTTCTCCTTCTTCTGCTTCTTCTGCTTCACCCTCCTGACTTCACCTTCTCCTTCTCCTTCTTCTACTTCTTCTGATTCACCCTCCAGACTTCACCTTCTCCTTCTCCTTCTTCTGCTTCTTCTGCTTCACCCTCCAGACTTCACCTTCTCCTTCTCCTTCTTCTGCTTCTTCTGCTGCGCCCTCCAGACTTCACCTTCTCCTTCTCCTTCTTCTGCTTCTTCTGCTTCACCCTCCTGACTTCACCTTCTCCTTCTCCTTCTTCTACTTCTTCTGATTCACCCTCCTGACTTCACCTTCTCCTTCTCCTTCTTCTACTTCTTCTGCTTCACCCTCCAGACTTCACCTTATCCTTCTCCTTCTTCTACTTCTTCTGATTCACCCTCCAGACTTCACCTTCTCCTTCTCCTTCTTCTGCTTCTTCTGATTCACCCTCCAGACTTCACCTTCTCCTTCTCCTTATTCTGCGTCTTCTGATTCACCCTCCAGACTTCACCTTCTCCTTCTCCTTCTTCTGCTTCTTCTGATTCACCCTCCAGACTTCACCTTCTCCTTCTCCTTCTTCTGCTTCTTCTGATTCACCCTCCAGACTTCACCTTCTCCTTCTCCTTCTTCTGCTTCTTCTGATTCACCCTCCTGACTTCACCTTCTCCTTCTCCTTCTTCTACTTCTTCTGATTCACCCTCCAGACTTCACCTTCTCCTTCTCCTTCTTCTACTTCTTCTGATTCACCCTCCAGCCTTCACCTTCTCCTTCTCCTTCTTCTGCTTCTTCTGATTCACCCTCCAGACTTCACCTTCTCCTTCTCCTTCTTCTGCTTCTTCTGATTCACCCTCCTGACTTCACCTTCTCCTTCTCCTTCTTCTACTTCTTCTGATTCACCCACCTGACTTCACCTTCTCCTTCTCCTTCTTCTACTTCTTCTGATTCACCCTCCAGACTTCACCTTCTCCTTCTCCTTCTTCTACTTCTTCTGATTCACCCTCCAGACTTCACCTTCTCCTTCTCCTTCTTCTGCTTCTTCTGATTCACACTCCAGACTTCACCTTCTCCTTCTCCTTATTCTGCTTCTTCTGATTCACCCTCCAGACTTCACCTTCTCCTTCTCCTTATTCTGCTTCTTCTGACTCACCCTCCAGACTTCACCTTCTCCTTCTCCTTCCTCTGCTTCTTCTAATTCACCCTCCAGACTTCACCTTCTCCTTCTCCTTCTTCTGATTCTTCTGATTCACCCTCCAGACTTCACCTTCTCCTTCTCCATCTTCTGCTTCTTCCGATTCACCCTCCTGACTTCACCTTCTCCTTCTCCTTCTTCTACTTCTTCTGATTCACCCTCCTGACTTCACCTTCTCCTTCTCCATCTTCTAATTCTTCTGCTTCACCCTCCAGACTTCAACTTCTCCTTCTCCTTCTTCTACTTCTTCTGATTCACCCTCCAGACTTCACCTTCTCCTTCTCCTTCTTCTGCTTCTTCTGATTCACCCTCCAGACTTCACCTTCTCCTTCTCCTTCTTCTGCTTCTTCTGATTCACCCTCCAGACTTCACCTTCTCCTTCTCGTTCTTCTGCTTCTTCTGATTCACCCTGCAGACTTCACCTTCTCCTTCTCCTTCTTCTGCTTCTTCTGATTCACCCTCCAGACTTCACCTTCTCCTTCTCCTTCTTCTGCTTCTTCTGATTCACCCTCCAGACTTCACCTTCTCCTTCTCCTTCTTCTACTTCTTCTGATTCACCCTCCAGACTTCACCTTCTCCTTCTCTTTCTTCTGCTTCTTCTGATTCACCCTCCAGACTTCACCTTCTCCTTCTCCTTCTTCTGATTCTTCTGATTCACCCTCCAGACTTCACCTTCTCCTTCTCCTTCTTCTGCTTCTTCTGATTCACCCTCCTGACTTCACCTTCTTCTTCTCCTTCTTCTACTTCTTCTGATTCACCCTCCTGACTTCACCTTCTCCTTCTCCTTTTTCTACTTCTTCTGCTTCACCCTCCAGACTTCTCCTTCTCCTTCTCCTTCTTCTACTTCTTCTGATTCACCCTCCAGACTTGACCTTCTCCTTTTCCTTCTTCTACTTCTTCTGATTCACCCTCCAGACTTCACCTTCTCCTTCTCCTTCTTCTGCTTCTTCTGCTTCACCGTCCTGACTTCACCTTCTCCTTCTCCTTCTTCTACTTCTTCTGCTTCAACCCCCTGACATCACCTGCTCCTTCTCCTTCTTCTGCTTCTTCTGATTCACCCTCCTAACTTCACCTTCTCCTTCTCCTTCTTCTGCTTCTTCTGATTCACCCTCCTGACTTCACCTTCTCCTTCTCCTTCTTCTGCTTCTTCTGATTCACCCTCCAGACTTCACCTTCTCCTTCTCCTTCTTCTGCTTCTTCTGATTCACCCTCCAGACTTCACCTTCTCCTTCTCCTTCTTCTGCTTCTTCTGATTCACCCTCCAGACTACACCTTCTCCTTCTCCTTCTTCTGCTTCTTCTGATTCACCCTCCAGACCTCACCTTCTCCTTCTCCTTCTTCTACTTCTTCTGATTCACCCTCCAGACTTCATCTTCTCCTTCTCCTTCTTCTGCTTCTTCTGATTCACCCTCCAGACTTCACCTTCTCCTTCTCCTTCTTCTGCTTCTTCTGATTCACCCTCCAGACTTCACCTTCTCCTTCTCCTTCTTCTGCTTCTTCTGATTCACCCTCCAGACTTCACCTTCTCCTTCTCCTTCTTCTGCTTCTTCTGATTCACCCTCCAGACTACACCTTCTCCTTCTCCTTCTTCTGCTTCTTCTGATTCACCCTCCAGACCTCACCTTCTCCTTCTCCTTCTTCTACTTCTTCTGATTCACCCTCCAGACTTCATCTTCTCCTTCTCCTTCTTCTGCTTCTTCTGATTCACCCTCCAGACTTCACCTTCTCCTTCTCCTTCTTCTACTTCTTCTGAGTCACCCTCCAGACTTCACCTTCTCCTTCTCCTTCTTCTGATTCTTCTGATTCACCCTCCAGACTTCACCTTCTCCTTCTCCTTCTTCTGCTTCTTCTGATTCACCCTCCAGACTTCACCTTCTCCTTCTCCTTCTTCTACTTCTTCTGATTCCCCCTCCAGACTTCACCTTCTCCTTCTCCTTCTTCTACTTCTTCTGATTCACCCTCCAGTCTTCACCTTCTCCTTCTCCTTCTTCTGCTTCTTCTGCTTCACCCTCCAGATTTCACCTTCTCCTTCTCTTTCTTCTGCTTCTTCTGATTCACCCTCCAGACTTCACCTTCTCCTTCTCCTTCTTCTGCTTCTTCTGATTCACCCTCCTGACTTCACCTTCTCCTTCTCCTTCTTCTACTTCTTCTAATTCATCCTCCTGACTTCACCTTCTCCTTCTCCTTCTTCTACTTCTTCTGCTTCACTTTCCAGACATCACCTTCTCCTTCTCCTTCTTCTACTTCTTCTGATTCACGCTCCAGACTTCACCTTCTCCTTCTCCTTCTTCTGCTTCTTCTGATTCACCCTCCAGACTTCAACTTCTCCTTCTCCTTATTCTGCTTCTTCTGATTCACCCTCCAGACTTCACCTTCTCCTTCTCCTTCTTCTGCTTCTTCTGATTCACCCTCCAGACTTCACCTTCTCCTTCTCCTTCTTCTACTTCTTCTGAGTCACCCTCCAGACTTCACCTTCTCCTTCTCCTTCTTCTGATTCTTCTGATTCACCCTCCAGACTTCACCTTCTCCTTCCCCTTCTTCTGCTTCTTTTGATTCACCCTCCAGACTTCACCTTCTCCTTCTCCTTCTTCTACTTCTCCTGATTCACCCTCCAGACCTCACCTTCTCCTTCTCCTTCTTCTACTTCTTCTGATTCACCCTCCAGTCTTCACCTTCTCCTTCTCCTTCTTCTGCTTCTTCTGCTTCACCCTCCAGACTTCACCTTCTCCTTCTCCTTCTTCTGCTTCTTCTGCTACGCCCTCCAGACTTCACCTTCTCCTTCTCCTTCTTCTGCTACTTCTGCTTCACCCTCCAGACTTCACCTTCTCCTTCTCCTTCTTCTGCTTCTTCTGCTTCACCCTCCTGACTTCACCTTCTCCTTCTCCTTCTTCTACTTCTTCTGATTCACCCTCCAGACTTCACCTTCTCCTTCTCCTTCTTCTGCTTCTTCTGCTTCACCCTCCAGACTTCACCTTCTCCTTCTCCTTCTTCTGCTTCTTCTGCTGCGCCCTCCAGACTTCACCTTCTCCTTCTCCTTCTTCTGCTTCTTCTGCTTCACCCTCCTGACTTCACCTTCTCCTTCTCCTTCTTCTACTTCTTCTGATTCACCCTCCTGACTTCACCTTCTCCTTCTCCTTCTTCTACTTCTTCTGCTTCACCCTCCAGACTTCACCTTATCCTTCTCCTTCTTCTACTTCTTCTGATTCACCCTCCAGACTTCACCTTCTCCTTCTCCTTCTTCTGCTTCTTCTGATTCACCCTCCAGACTTCACCTTCTCCTTCTCCTTATTCTGCGTCTTCTGATTCACCCTCCAGACTTCACCTTCTCCTTCTCCTTCTTCTGCTTCTTCTGATTCACCCTCCAGACTTCACCTTCTCCTTCTCCTTCTTCTGCTTCTTCTGATTCACCCTCCAGACTTCACCTTCTCCTTCTCCTTCTTCTGCTTCTTCTGATTCACCCTCCTGACTTCACCTTCTCCTTCTCCTTCTTCTACTTCTTCTGATTCACCCTCCAGACTTCACCTTCTCCTTCTCCTTCTTCTACTTCTTCTGATTCACCCTCCAGCCTTCACCTTCTCCTTCTGCTTCTTCTGCTTCACCCTCCAGACTTCACCTTCTCCTTCTCTTTCTTCTGCTTCTTCTGATTCACCCTCCAGACTTCACCTGCTCCTTCTCCTTCTTCTACTTCTTCTGCTTCACCCCCCTGACTTCACCTTCTCCTTCTCCTTCTTCTGCTTCTTCTGATTCACCCTCCTAACTTCACCTTCTCCTTCTCCTTCTTCTGCTTCTTCTGATTCACCCTCCTGACTTCACCTTCTCCTTCTCCTTCTTCTGATTCTTCGGATTCACCCTCCAGACTTCACCTTCTCCTTCTCCTTCTTCTGCTTCTTCTGATTCACCCTCCTGACTTCACCTTCTCCTTCTCCTTCTTCTACTTCTTCTGATTCACCCTCCTGACTTCACCTTCTCCTTCTCCTTCTTCTACTTCTTCTGCTTCACCCTCCAGACTTCACCTTCTCCTTCTCCTTCTTCTACTTCTTCTGATTCACCCTCCAGACTTGACCTTCTCCTTCTCCTTCTTCTGCTTCTTCTGATTCACCCTCCAGACTTCACCTTCTCCTTCTTCTTATTCTGCTTCTTCTGATTCACCCTCCAGACTTCACCTTCTCCTTCTCCTTCTTATGCTTCTTCTGATTCACCCTCCAGACTTCACCTTCTCCTTCTCCTTCTTCTGCTTCTTTTGATTCACCCTCCAGACTTCACCTTCTCCTTCTCCTTCTTCTACTTCTTCTGATTCACCCTCCAGACTTCACCTTCTCCTTCTCCTTCTTCTACTTCTTCTGATTCACCCTCCTGACTTCACCTTCTCCTTCTCCTTCTTCTACTTCCTCTGATTCACCCTCCTGACCTCACCTTCTCCTTCTCCTTCTTCTACGTCTTCTGCTTCACCCTCCAGACTTCACCTTCTCCTTCTCCTTCTTCTACTTCTTCTGATTCACCCTCCAGACTTCACCTTCTCCTTCTCCTTCTTCTGCTTCTTCTGATTCACCCTCCAGACTTCACCTTCTCCTTCTCCTTATTCTGCTTCTTCTGATTCACCCTCCAGACTTCACCTTCTCCTTCTCCTTCTTCTGATTCTTCTTATTCACCCTCCAGACTTCACCTTCTCCTTCTCCTTCTTCTACTTCTTCTGAGTCACCCTCCAGACTTCACCTTCTCCTTCTCCTTCTTCTGATTCTTCTGATTCACCCTCCAGACTTCACCTTCTCCTTCCCCTTCTTCTGCTTCTTTTGATTCACCCTCCAGACTTCACCTTCTCCTTCTCCTTCTTCTCTTCTCCTGATTCACCCTCCAGACCTCACCTTCTCCTTCTCCTTCTTCTACTTCTTCTGATTCACCCTCCAGTCTTCACCTTCTCCTTCTCCTTCTTCTGCTTCTTCTGCTTCACCCTCCAGACTTCACCTTCTCCTTCTCCTTCTTCTGCTTCTTCTGCTACGCCCTCCAGACTTCACCTTCTCCTTCTCCTTCTTCTGCTACTTCTGCTTCACCCTCCAGACTTCACCTTCTCCTTCTCCTTCTTCTGCTTCTTCTGCTTCACCCTCCTGACTTCACCTTCTCCTTCTCCTTCTTCTACTTCTTCTGATTCACCCTCCAGACTTCACCTTCTCCTTCTCCTTCTTCTGCTTCTTCTGCTTCACCCTCCAGACTTCACCTTCTCCTTCTCCTTCTTCTGCTTCTTCTGCTGCGCCCTCCAGACTTCACCTTCTCCTTCTCCTTCTTCTGCTTCTTCTGCTTCACCCTCCTGACTTCACCTTCTCCTTCTCCTTCTTCTACTTCTTCTGATTCACCCTCCTGACTTCACCTTCTCCTTCTCCTTCTTCTACTTCTTCTGCTTCACCCTCCAGACTTCACCTTATCCTTCTCCTTCTTCTACTTCTTCTGATTCACCCTCCAGACTTCACCTTCTCCTTCTCCTTCTTCTGCTTCTTCTGATTCACCCTCCAGACTTCACCTTCTCCTTCTCCTTATTCTGCGTCTTCTGATTCAGCCTCCAGACTTCACCTTCTCCTTCTCCTTCTTCTGCTTCTTCTGATTCACCCTCCAGACTTCACCTTCTCCTTCTCCTTCTTCTGCTTCTTCTGATTCACCCTCCAGACTTCACCTTCTCCTTCTCCTTCTTCTACTTCTTCTGAGTCACCCTCCAGACTTCACCTTCTCCTTCTCCTTCTTCTGATTCTTCTGATTCACCCTCCAGACTTCACCTTCTCCTTCTCCTTCTTCTGCTTCTTCTGATTCATCCTCCAGACTTCACCTTCTCCTTCTCCTTCTTCTACTTCTTCTGATTCACCCTCCAGACTTCACCTTCTCCTTCTCCTTCTTCTACTTCTTCTGATTCACCCTCCAGCCTTCACCTTCTCCTTCTCCTTCTTCTGCTTCTTCTGCTTCACCCTCCAGACTTCACCTTCTCCTTCTCTTTCTTCTGCTTCTTCTGATTCACCCTCCAGACTTCACCTTCTCCTTCTCCTTCTTCTGCTTCTTCTGATTCACCCTCCTGACTTCACCTTCTCCTTCTCCTTCTTCTACTTCTTCTGATTCACCCTCCTGACTTCACCTTCTCCTTCTCCTTCTTCTACTTCTTCTGCTTCACCCTCCAGACATCACCTTCTCCTTCTCCTTCTTCTACTTCTTCTGATTCACGCTCCAGACTTCACCTTCTCCTTCTCCTTCTTCTGCTTCTTCTGATTCACCCTCCAGACTTCACCTTCTCCTTCTCCTTATTCTGCTTCTTCTGATTCACCCTCCAGGCTTCACCTTCTCCTTCTCCTTCTTCTGCTTCTTCTGATTCACCCTCCAGACTTCACCTTCTCCTTCTCCTTCTTCTGCTTCTTCTGATTCACCCTCCAGACTTCACCTTCTCCTTCTCCTTCTTCTACTTCTTCTGATTCACCCTCCAGACTTCATCTTCTCCTTCTCCTTCTTCTGCTTCTTCTGATTCACCCTCCAGACTTCACCTTCTCCTTCTCCTTCTCCTGCTTCTTCTGATTCACCCTCCAGACTTCACCTTCTCCTTCTCCTTCTTCTACTTCTTCTGATTCACCCTCCAGACTTCACCTTCTCCTTCTCCTTCTTCTACTTCTTCTGATTCACCCTCCAGACTTCACCTTCTCCTTCTCCTTCTTCTACTTCTTCTGATTCACCCTCCTGACTTCACCTTCTCCTTCTCCTTCTTCTGCTTCTTCTGCTTCACCCTCCAGACTTCATCTTCTCCTTCTCCTTCTTCAGCTTCTTCTGCTTCACCCTCCAGACTTCACCTTCTCCTTCTCCTTCTTCTGCTTCTTCTGCTTCACCCTCCTGACTTCACCTTCTCCTTCTCCTTCTTCTACTTCTTCTGATTCACCCTCCAGACTTCACCTTCTCCTTCTCCTTCTTCTGCTTCTTCTGCTTCACCCTCCAGACTTCATCTTCTCCTTCTCCTTCTTCTGCTTCTTCTGCTACGCCCTCCAGACTTCACCTTCTCCTTCTCCTTCTTCTGCTTCACCCTCCAGACTTCACTTTCTCCTCCTCCTTCTTCTGCTCCTTCTGCTTCAGCCTCCTGACTTCACCTTCTCCTTCTCCTTATTCTGCTTCTTCTGATTCACCCTCCAGACTTCACCTTCTCCTTCTCCTTCTTCTGCTTCTTCTGATTCACCCTCCAGACTTCACCTTCTCATTCTCCTTCTTCTGCTTCTTCTGATTCACCCTCCAGACTTCACCTTCTCCTTCTCCTTCTTCTACTTCTTCTGATTCACCCTCCAGACTTCACCTTCTCCTTCTCCTTCTTCTGATTCTTCTGATTCACCCTCCAGACATCACCATCTCCTTCTCCTTCTTCTGCTTCTTCTGATTCACCCTCCAGACTTCACCTTCTCCTTCTCCTTCTTCTACTTCTTCTGATTCACCCTCCAGACTTCACCTTCTCCTTCTGCTTCTTCTACTTCTTCTGATTCACCCTCCAGTCTTCACCTTCTCCTTCTCCTTCTTCTGCTTCTTCTGCTACACCCTCCAGACTTCACCTTCTCCTTCTCTTTCTTCTGCTTCTTCTGATTCACCCTCCAGACTTCACCTTCTCCTTCTCCTTCTTCTGATTCTTCTGATTCACCCTCCAGACTTCATCTTCTCCTTCTCCTTCTTCTGCTTCTTCTGATTCACCCTCCTGACTTCACCTCCTTCTCCTTCTTCTACTTCTTCTAATTCACCCTCCTGACTTCACCTTCTCCTTCTCCTTCTTCTACTTCTTCTGCTTCACCCTCCAGACTTCACCTTCTCCTTCTTCTACTTCTTCTGATTCACCCTCCAGACTTCACCTTCTCCTTCTGCTTCTTCTACTTCTTCTGATTCACCCTCCAGTCTTCACCTTCTCCTTCTCCTTCTTCTGCTTCTTCTGCTACACCCTCCAGACTTCACCTTCTCCTTCTCTTTCTTCTGCTTCTTCTGATTCACCCTCCAGACTTCACCTTCTCCTTCTCCTTCTTCTGATTCTTCTGATTCACCCTCCAGACTTCATCTTCTCCTTCTCCTTCTTCTGCTTCTTCTGATTCACCCTCCTGACTTCACCTCCTTCTCCTTCTTCTACTTCTTCTAATTCACCCTCCTGACTTCACCTTCTCCTTCTCCTTCTTCTACTTCTTCTGCTTCACCCTCCAGACTTCAGCTTCTCCTTCTTCTACTTCTTCTGATTCACCCTCCAGACTTCACCTTCTCCTTCTCCTTCTTCTGCTTCTTCTGATTCAGCCTCCAGACTTCACCTTCTCCTTCTCCTTATTCTGCTTCTTCTGATTCACCCTCCAGACTTCACCTTCTCCTTATCCTTCTTCTGCTTCTTCTGATTCACCCTCCAGACTTCACCTTCTCCTTCTCCTTCTTCTGCTTCTTCTGATTCACCCTCCAGACTTCACCTTCTCCTTCTCCTTCTTCTACTTCTTCTGATTCACCATCCAGACTTCATCTTCTCCTTCTCCTTCTTCTGCTTCTTCTGATTCACCCTCCAGACTTCACCTTCTCCTTCTCCTTCTTCTGCTTCTTCTGATTCACCCTCCAGACTTCACCTTCTCCTTCTCCTTCTTCTACTTCTTCTGATTCACCCTCCAGACTTCACCTTCTCCTTCTACTTCTTCTGCTTCTTCTGATTCACCCTCCAGACTTCACCTTCTCCTTCTCCTTCTTCTGCTTCTTCTGATTCACCCTTCAGACTTCACCTTCTCCTTCTCCTTCTTCTGCTTCTTCTGATTCACCCTCCAGACCTCACCTTCTCCTTCTCCTTCTTCTGCTTCTTCTGATTCACCCTCCAGACTTCATCTTCTCCTTCTCCTTCTTCTGCTTCTTCTGATTCACCCTCCAGACTTCACCTTCTCCTTCTCCTTCTTCTGCTTCTTCTGATTCACCTTCCAGACTTCGCCTTCTCCTTCTCCTTCTTCTACTTCTTCTGATTCACCCTCCAGACTTCACCTTCTCCTTCTCCTTCTTCTACTTCTTCTGATTCACCCTCCAGTCTTCACCTTCTCCTTCTCCTTCCTGATTCACCCTCCAGACTTCACCTTCTCCTTCTCCTTCTTCTGCTTCTTCTGATTCACCCTCCAGACTTCACCTTCTCCTTCTCCTTCGTCTACTTCTTCTGATTCACCCTCCAGATTACACCTTCTCCTTCTCCATCTTCTACTTCTTCTGATTCACCCTCCAGACTTCACCTTCTCCTTCTCCTTCTTCTGCTTCTTCTGATTCACCCTCCAGACTTCACCTTCTCCTTCTCCTTCTTCTACTTCTTCTGATTCACCCTCCAGACTTCACCTTCTCCTTCTCCTTCTTCTACTTCTTCTGATTCACCCTCCAGACTTCACCTTCTCCTTCTCCTTCTTCTACTTCTTCTGATTCACCCTCCAGACTTCGCCTTCTCCTTCTCCTTCTTCTACTTCTTCTGATTCACCCTCCAGACTTCACCTTCTCCTTCCCCTTCTTCTACTTCTTCTGATTCACCCTCCTGACTTCACCTTCTCCTTCTCCTTCTTCTGTTTCTTCTGCTTCACCCTCCAGACTTCACCTTCTCCTTCTCTTTCTTCAGCTTCTTCTGCTTCACCCTCCAGACTTCACCTTCTCCTTCTCCTTCTTCTGCTTCTTCTGCTACGCCCTCCAGACTTCACCTTCTCCTTCTCCTTCTTCTGCTTCTTCTGCTTCATCCCCCAGACTTCACCTTCTCCTTCTCCTTCTTCTGCTTCTTCTGCTTCACCCTCCTGACTTCACCTTCTCCTTCTCCTTCTTCTACTTCTTCTGATTCACCCTCCTAACTTCACCTTCTCCTTCTCCTTGTTCTGCTTCTTCTGATTCACCCTCCAGACTTCACCTTCTCCTTCTCCTTCTTCTACTTCTTCTGATTCACCCTCCAGACTTCACCTTCTCCTTCTCCTTCTTCTACTTCTTCTGATTCACCCTTCAGTCTTCACCTTCTCCTTCTCCTTCTTCTGCTTCTTCTGCTTCACCCTCCAGACTTCACCTTCTCCTTCTCCTTCTTCTGCTTCTTCTGATTCACCCTCCAGACTTCACCTTCTCCTTCTCCTTCTTCTGCTTCTTCTGATTCACCCTCCAGACTTCACCTTCTCCTTCTCCTTCTTCTGCTTCTTCTGATTCACCCTCCAGACTTCACCTTCTCCTTCTCCTTCTTCTACTTCTTCTGATTCACCCTCCAGACTTCACCTTCTCCTTCTCCTTCTTCTACTTCTTCTGATTCACCCTTCAGGCTTCACCTTCTCCTTCTCCTTCTTCTACTTCTTCTGCTTCTTCCTCCAGACTTCACCTTCTCCTTCTCCTTCTTCTGCATCTTCTGATTCACCCTCCAGACTTCACCTTCTCCTTCTCCTTCTTCTACTTCTTCTGATTCACCCTCCAGACTTCACCTTCTCCTTCTCCTTCTTCTACTTCTTCTGATTCACCCTGCAGACTTCACCTTCTCCTTCTCCTTCTTCTACTTCTTCTGATTCACCCTCCTGACTTCACCTTCTCCTTCTCCTTCTTCTGCTTCTTCTGCTTCACCCTCCAGACTTCACCTTCTCCTTCTCCTTCTTCTGCTTCTTCTGCTTCACCCTCCAGACTTCACCTTCTCCTTCTCCTTCTTCTGCTTCTTCTGCTTCACCCTCCTGACTTCACCTTCTCCTTCTCCTTCTTCTTCTACTTCTGATTCACCCTCCAGACTTCACCTTCTCCTTCTCCTTCTTCTGCATCTTCTGCTTCACCCTCCAGACTTCACCTTCTCCTTCTCCTTCTTCTGCTTCTTCTGCTGCGCCCTCCAGACTTCACCTTCTCCTTTTCCTTCTTCTGTTTCTTCTGCTTCACCCTCCTGACTTCACCATCTCCTTCTCCTTCTTCTACTTCTTCTGCTTCACCCCCCTGACTTCACCTTCTCCTTCTCCTTCTTCTGCTTCTTCTGATTCACCCTCCTAACTTCACCTTCTCCTTCTCCTTCTTCTGCTTCTTCTGATTCACCCTCCTGACTTCACCTTCTCCTTCTCCTTCTTCTGATTCTTCGGATTCACCCTCCAGACTTCACCTTCTCCTTCTCCTTCTTCTGCTTCTTCTGATTCACCCTCCTGACTTCACCTTCTCCTTCTCCTTCTTCTACTTCTTCTGATTCACCCTCCTGACTTCGCCTTCTCCTTCTCCTTCTTCTACTTCTTCTGCTTCACCCTCCAGACTTCACCTTCTCCTTCTCCTTCTTCTACTTCTTCTGATTCACCCTCCAGACTTCACCTTCTCCTTCTCCTTCTTCTGCTTCTTCTGATTCTCCCTCCAGACTTCACCTTCTCCTTCTTCTTATTCTGCTTCTTCTGATTCACCCTCCAGACTTCACCTTCTCCTTCTCCTTCTTCTGCTTCTTCTGATTCACCCTCCATACTTCACCTTCTCCTTCTCCTTTTTCTGCTTCTTCTGATTCACCCTCCAGACTTTACCTTCTCCTTCTCCTTCTTCTACTTCTTCTGATTCACCCTCCAGACTTCACCTTCTCCTTCTCCTTCTTCTGATTCTTCTGATTCACCCTCCAGACTTCACCTTCTCCTTCTCCTTCTTCTGCTTCTTTTGATTCACCCTCCAGACTTCACCTTCTCCTTCTCCTTCTTCTGCTTCTTCTGATTCACCCTCCTGACTTCACCTTCTCCTTCTCCTTCTTCTACTTCTTCTGATTCACCCTCCAGACTTCACCTTCTCCTTCTCCTTCTTCTACTTCTTCTGATTCACCCTCCAGTCTTCACCTTCTCCTTCTCCTTCTTCTGCTTCTTCTGCTTCACCCTCCAGACTTCACCTTCTCCTTCTCTTTCTTCTGCTTCTTCTGATTCACCCTCCAGACTTCACCTTCTCCTTCTCCTTCTTCTGCTTCTTCTGATTCACCCTCCTGACGTCACCTTCTCCTTCTCCTTCTTCTACTTCTTCTAATTCACCCTCCTTACTTCAGCTTCTCCTTCTCCTTCTTCTACTTCTTCTGCTTCACCCTCCAGACATCACCTTCTCCTTCTCCTTCTTCTACTTCTTCTGATTCACGCTCCAGACTTCACCTTTTCCTTCTCCTTCTTCTGCTTCTTCTGATTCACCCTCCAGACTTCACCTTCTCCTTCTCCTTATTCTGCTTCTTCTGATTCACCCTCCAGACTTCACCTTCTCCTTCTCCTTCTTCTGCTTCTTCTGATTCACCCTCCAGACTTCACCTTCTCCTTCTTCGACTTCTTCTGAGTCACCCTCCAGACTTCACCTTCTCCTTCTCCTTCTTCTGATTCTTCTGATTCACCCTCCAGACTTCACCTTCTCCTTCTCCTTCTTCTGCTTCTTTTGATTCACCCTCCAGACTTCAACTTCTCCTTCTCCTTCTTCTACTTCTTCTGATTCACCCTCCAGACTTCACCTTCTACTTCTCCTTCTTCTACTTCTTCCGGTTCCCCCCTGCAGTCTTCACCTTCTCCTTCTCCTTCTTCTGCTTCTTCTGCTTCACCCTCCAGACTTCACCTTCTCCTTCTCTTTCTTCTGCTTCTTCTGATTCACCCTCCAGACTTCACCTTCTCCTTCTCCTTCTTCTGCTTCTTCTGCTTCACCCTCCAGACTTCACCTTCTCCTTCTCCTTCTTCTGCTTCTTCTGCTATGCCCTCCAGACTTCACCTTCTCCTTCTCCTTCTTCTGCTTCTTCTGCTTCACCCTCCAGACTTCACCTTCTCCTTCTCCTTCTTCTGCTTCTTCTGCTTCACCCTCCTGACTTCACCTTCTCCTTCTCCTTCTTCTACTTCTTCTGATTCACCCTCCAGACTTCACCTTCTCCTTCTCCTTCTTCTGCTTCTTCTGCTTCACCCTCCAGACTTCACCTTCTCCTTCTCCTTCTTCTGCTTCTTCTGCTGCGCCCTCCAGACTTCACCTTCTCCTTCTCCTTCTTCTGCTTCTTCTGCTTCACCCTCCTGACTTCACCTTCTCCTTCTCCTTCTTCTGCTTCTTCTGCTTCACCCCCCTGACTTCACCTTCTCCTTCTCCTTCTTCTGCTTCTTCTGATTCACCCTCCTAACCTCACCTTCTCCTTCTCCTTCTTCTGCTTCTTCTGATTCAACCTCCTGACTTCACCTTCTCCTTCTCCTTCTTCTGATTCTTCTGATTCACCCTCCAGACTTCACCTTCTCCTTCTCCTTCTTCTGCTTCTTCTGATTCACCCTCCTGACTTCACCTTCTCCTTCTCCTTCTTCTACTTCTTCTGATTCACCCTCCTGACTTCACCTTCCCCTTCTCCTTCTTCTACTTCTTCTGCTTCACCCTCCAGACTTCACCTTCTCCTTCTCCTTCTTCTACTTCTTCTGATTCACCCTCCAGACTTCACCTTCTCCTTCTCCTTCTTCTGCTTCTTCTGATTCACCCTCCAGACTTCACCTTCTCCTTCTCCTTATTCTGCTTCTTCTGATTCACCCTCCAGACTTCACCTTCTCCTTCTACTTCTTCTGCTTCTTCTGATTCACCCTCCAGACTTCACCTTCTCCTTCTCCTTCTTCTGCTTCTTCTGCTTCACCCTCCTGACTTCACCTTCTCCTTCTCCTTCTTCTACTTCTTCTGATTCACCCTCCAGACTTCACCTTCTCCTTCTCCTTCTTCTGCTTCTTCTGCTTCACCCTCCAGACTTCACCTTCTCCTTCTTCTGCTTCTTCTGCTGCGCCATCCAGACTTCACCTTCTCCTTCTCCTTCTTCTGCTTCTTCTGCTTCACCCTCCTGACTTCACCTTCTCCTTCTCCTTCTTCTGCTTCTTCTGATTCAGCCTCCTGACTTCAACTTCTCCTTCTCCTTCTTCTACTTCTTCTGCTTCACCCTCCAGACTTCACCTTCTCCTTCTCCTTCTTCTACTTCTTCTGATTCACCCTCCAGACTTCACCTTCTCCTTCTCCTTCTTCTGCTTCTTCTGATTCACCCTGCAGACTTCACCTTCTCCTTCTCCTTCTTCTGCTTCTTCTGATTCACCCTCCAGACTTCACCTTCTCCTTCTTCTGCTTCTTCTGCTGCGCCATCCAGACTTCACCTTCTCCTTCTCCTTCTTCTACTTCTTCTGATTCACCCTCCTGACTTCACCTTCTCCTTCTCCTTCTTCTGCTTCTTCTGCTTCACCCTCCAGACTTCACCTTCTCCTTCTCCTTCTTCTGCTTCTTCTGCTTCACCCTCCAGACTTCACCTTCTCCTTCTCCTTCTTCTGCTTCTTCTGCTTCACCCTCCTGACTTCACCTTCTCCTTCTCCTTCTTCTTCTACTTCTGATTCACCCTCCAGACTTCACCTTCTCCTTCTCCTTCTTCTGCATCTTCTGCTTCACCCTCCAGACTTCACCTTCTCCTTCTCCTTCTTCTGCTTCTTCTGCTGCGCCCTCCAGACTTCACCTTCTCCTTTTCCTTCTTCTGTTTCTTCTGCTTCACCCTCCTGACTTCACCATCTTCTTCTCCTTCTTCTACTTCTTCTGCTTCACCCCCCTGACTTCACCTTCTCCTTCTCCTTCTTCTGCTTCTTCTGATTCACCCTCCTAACTTCACCTTCTCCTTCTCCTTCTTCTGCTTCTTCTGATTCACCCTCCTGACTTCACCTTCTCCTTCTCCTTCTTCTGATTCTTCGGATTCACCCTCCAGACTTCACCTTCTCCTTCTCCTTCTTCTGCTTCTTCTGATTCACCCTCCTGACTTCACCTTCTCCTTCTCCTTCTTCTACTTCTTCTGATTCACCCTCCTGACTTCGCCTTCTCCTTCTCCTTCTTCTACTTCTTCTGCTTCACCCTCCAGACTTCACCTTCTCCTTCTCCTTCTTCTACTTCTTCTGATTCACCCTCCAGACTTCACCTTCTCCTTCTCCTTCTTCTGCTTCTTCTGATTCTCCCTCCAGACTTCACCTTCTCCTTCTTCTTATTCTGCTTCTTCTGATTCACCCTCCAGACTTCACCTTCTCCTTCTCCTTCTTCTGCTTCTTCTGATTCACCCTCCATACTTCACCTTCTCCTTCTCCTTTTTCTGCTTCTTCTGATTCACCCTCCAGACTTTACCTTCTCCTTCTCCTTCTTCTACTTCTTCTGATTCACCCTCCAGACTTCACCTTCTCCTTCTCCTTCTTCTGATTCTTCTGATTCACCCTCCAGACTTCACCTTCTCCTTCTCCTTCTTCTGCTTCTTTTGATTCACCCTCCAGACTTCACCTTCTCCTTCTCCTTCTTCTGCTTCTTCTGATTCACCCTCCTGACTTCACCTTCTCCTTCTCCTTCTTCTACTTCTTCTGATTCACCCTCCAGACTTCACCTTCTCCTTCTCCTTCTTCTACTTCTTCTGATTCACCCTCCAGTCTTCACCTTCTCCTTCTCCTTCTTCTGCTTCTTCTGCTTCACCCTCCAGACTTCACCTTCTCCTTCTCTTTCTTCTGCTTCTTCTGATTCACCCTCCAGACTTCACCTTCTCCTTCTCCTTCTTCTGCTTCTTCTGATTCACCCTCCTGACGTCACCTTCTCCTTCTCCTTCTTCTACTTCTTCTAATTCACCCTCCTGACTTCAGCTTCTCCTTCTCCTTCTTCTACTTCTTCTGCTTCACCCTCCAGACATCACCTTCTCCTTCTCCTTCTTCTACTTCTTCTGATTCACGCTCCAGACTTCACCTTTTCCTTCTCCTTCTTCTGCTTCTTCTGATTCACCCTCCAGACTTCACCTTCTCCTTCTCCTTATTCTGCTTCTTCTGATTCACCCTCCAGACTTCACCTTCTCCTTCTCCTTCTTCTGCTTCTTCTGATTCACCCTCCAGACTTCACCTTCTCCTTCTCCTTCTTCGACTTCTTCTGAGTCACCCTCCAGACTTCACCTTCTCCTTCTCCTTCTTCTGATTCTTCTGATTCACCCTCCAGACTTCACCTTCTCCTTCTCCTTCTTCTGCTTCTTTTGATTCACCCTCCAGACTTCAACTTCTCCTTCTCCTTCTTCTACTTCTTCTGATTCACCCTCCAGACTTCACCTTCTACTTCTCCTTCTTCTACTTCTTCTGATTCCCCCTCCAGTCTTCACCTTCTCCTTCTCCTTCTTCTGCTTCTTCTGCTTCACCCTCCAGACTTCACCTTCTCCTTCTCTTTCTTCTGCTTCTTCTGATTCACCCTCCAGACTTCACCTTCTCCTTCTCCTTCTTCTGCTTCTTCTGCTTCACCCTCCAGACTTCACCTTCTCCTTCTCCTTCTTCTGCTTCTTCTGCTATGCCCTCCAGACTTCACCTTCTCCTTCTCCTTCTTCTGCTTCTTCTGCTTCACCCTCCAGACTTCACCTTCTCCTTCTCCTTCTTCTGCTTCTTCTGCTTCACCCTCCTGACTTCACCTTCTCCTTCTCCTTCTTCTACTTCTTCTGATTCACCCTCCAGACTTCACCTTCTCCTTCTCCTTCTTCTGCTTCTTCTGCTTCACCCTCCAGACTTCACCTTCTCCTTCTCCTTCTTCTGCTTCTTCTGCTGCGCCCTCCAGACTTCACCTTCTCCTTCTCCTTCTTCTGCTTCTTCTGCTTCACCCTCCTGACTTCACCTTCTCCTTCTCCTTCTTCTGCTTCTTCTGCTTCACCCCCCTGACTTCACCTTCTCCTTCTCCTTCTTCTGCTTCTTCTGATTCACCCTCCTAACCTCACCTTCTCCTTCTCCTTCTTCTGCTTCTTCTGATTCAACCTCCTGACTTCACCTTCTCCTTCTCCTTCTTCTGATTCTTCTGATTCACCCTCCAGACTTCACCTTCTCCTTCTCCTTCTTCTGCTTCTTCTGATTCACCCTCCTGACTTCACCTTCTCCTTCTCCTTCTTCTACTTCTTCTGTTTCACCCTCCTGACTTCACCTTCCCCTTCTCCTTCTTCTACTTCTTCTGCTTCACCCTCCAGACTTCACCTTCTCCTTCTCCTTCTTCTACTTCTTCTGATTCACCCTCCAGACTTCACCTTCTCCTTCTCCTTCTTCTGCTTCTTCTGATTCACCCTCCAGACTTCACCTTCTCCTTCTCCTTATTCTGCTTCTTCTGATTCACCCTCCAGACTTCACCTTCTCCTTCTACTTCTTCTGCTTCTTCTGATTCACCCTCCAGACTTCACCTTCTCCTTCTCCTTCTTCTGCTTCTTCTGCTTCACCCTCCTGACTTCACCTTCTCCTTCTCCTTCTTCTACTTCTTCTGATTCACCCTCCAGACTTCACCTTCTCCTTCTCCTTCTTCTGCTTCTTCTGCTTCACCCTCCAGACTTCACCTTCTCCTTCTTCTGCTTCTTCTGCTGCGCCATCCAGACTTCACCTTCTCCTTCTCCTTCTTCTGCTTCTTCTGCTTCACCCTCCTGACTTCACCTTCTCCTTCTCCTTCTTCTGCTTCTTCTGATTCAGCCTCCTGACTTCAACTTCTCCTTCTCCTTCTTCTACTTCTTCTGCTTCACCCTCCAGACTTCACCTTCTCCTTCTCCTTCTTCTACTTCTTCTGATTCACCCTCCAGACTTCACCTTCTCCTTCTCCTTCTTCTGCTTCTTCTGATTCACCCTGCAGACTTCACCTTCTCCTTCTCCTTATTCTGCTTCTTCTGATTCACCCTCCAGACTTCACCTTCTCCTTCTCCTTCTTCTGCTTCTTCTGATTGACCCTCCAGACTTCACCTTCTCCTTCTCCTTCTTCTGCTTCTTCTGATTCACCCTCCAGACTTCACCTTCTCCTTCTCCTTCTTCTACTTCTTCTGAGTCACCCTCCAGACTTCACCTTCTCCTTCTCCTTCTTCTGATTCTTCTGATTCACCCTCCTCACTTCACCATCTCCTTCTCCTTCTTCTGCTTCTTCTGATTCACCCTCCAGACTTCAACTTCTCCTTCTCCTTCTTCTACTTCTTCTGATTGACCCTCCAGACTTCACCTTCTCCTTCTCCTTCTTCTACTTCTTCTGATTCACCCTCCAGTCTTCACCTTCTCCTTCTCCTTCTTCTGCTTCTTCTGCTTCACCCTCCAGACTTCACCTTCTCCTTCTCTTCCTTCTGCTTCTTCTGATTCACCCTCCAGACTTCACCTTCTCCTTCTCAATCTTCTGCTTCTTCTGATTCAACCTCCTGACTTCACCTTCTCCTTCTCCTTCTTCTACTTCTTCTGATTCACCCTCCTGACTTCACCTTCTCCTTCTCCTTCTTCTACTTCTTCTGCTTCACCCTCCAGACATCACCTTCTCCTTCTCCTTCTTCTACTTCTTCTGATTCACGCTCCAGACTTCACCTTCTCCTTCTCCTTCTTCTGCTTCTTCTGATTCAACCTCCAGACTTCACCTTCTCCTTCTCCTTCTTCTGCTTCTTCTGATTCACCCTCCAGACTTCACCTTCTCCTTCTCCTTCTTCTACTTCTTCTGATTCACCCTCCAGACTTCATCTTCTTCTTCTCCTTCTTCTGCTTCTTCTGATTTACCCTCCAGACTTCACCTTCTCCTTCTCCTTCTTCTGCTTCTTCTGATTCACCCTCGAGACTTCACCTTCTCCTTCTCCTTCTTCTACTTCTTCTGATTCACCCTCCAGACTTCACCTTCTCCTTCTCCTTCTTCTACTTCTTCTGATTCACCCTCCAGACTTCACCTTCTCCTTCTCCTTCTTCTACTTCTTCTGATTCACCCTCCTGACTTCACCTTCTCCTTCTCCTTCTTCTGCTTCTTCTGCTTCACCCTCCAGACTTCATCTTCTCCTTCTCCTTCTTCAGCTTCTTCTGCTTCACCCTCCAGACTTCACCTTCTCCTTCTCCTTCTTCTGCTTCTTCTGCTTCACCCTCCTGACTTCACCTCCTCCTTCTCCTTCTTCTACTTCTTCTGATTCACCCTCCAGACTTCACCTTCTCCTTCTCCTTCTTCTGCTTCTTCTGCTTCACCCTCCAGACTTCACCTTCTCCTTCTCCTTCTTCTGCTTCTTCTGCTACGCCCTCCAGACTTCACCTTCTCCTTCTCCTTCTTCTGCTTCTTCTGCTTCACCCTCCAGACTTAACCTTCTCCTCCTCCTTCTTCTCTTCTTCTGCTTCACCCTCCTGACTTCACCTTCTCCTTCTCCTTATTCTGCTTCTTCTGATTCACCCTCCAGACTTCACCTTCTCCTTCTCCTTCTTCTGCTTCTTCTGATTCACCCTCCAGACTTCACCTTCTCATTCTCCTTCTTCTGCTTCTTCTGATTCATCCTCCAGACTTCACCTTCTCCTTCTCCTTCTTCTACTTCTTCTGATTCACCCTCCAGACTTCACCTTCTCCTTCTCCTTCTTCTGATTCTTCTGATTCACCCTCCAGACTTCACCATCTCCTTCTCCTTCTTCTGCTTCTTCTGATTCACCCTCCAGTCTTCACCTTCTCCTTCTCCTTTTCTGCTTCTTCTGCTTCACCCTCCAGACTTCACCTTCTCCTTCTCTTTCTTCTGCTTCTTCTGATTCACCCTCCAGACTTCACCTTCTCCTTCTCCTTCTTCTGATTCTTCTGATTCACCCTCCAGACTTCACCTTCTCCTTCTCCTTCTTCTGCTTCTTCTGATTCACCCTCCTCACTTCACCTCCTTCTCCTTCTTCTACTTCTTCTGATTCACCCTCCTGACTTCACCTTCTCCTTCTCCTTCTTCTACTTCTTCTGCTTCACCCTCCAGACTTCAGCTTCTCCTTCTTCTACTTCTTCTGATTCACCCTCCAGACTTCACCTTCTCCTTCTCCTTCTTCTGCTTCTTCTGATTCACCCTCCAGACTTCACCTTCTCCTTCTCCTTATTCTGCTTCTTCTGATTCACCCTCCAGACTTCACCTTCACCTTCTCCTTAGAGTCATAGATAGAGTCATAGAGTAATACAGCACAGATAGAGGCCCTTCGGCCCATCGTGTCCATGCCGGCCATCAAGCCCTGTCTAATCTAATCCCATATTCCAGCATTTGGCCCGTAGCCTTGTATGCTATGGCATTTCAAATGCTCATCCAAATGCTTCTTAAATGTTGTGAGGGTTTCTGCCTCCACAACCCTTTCAGGCAGTGAGTTCCAGACTCCAACCACCCTCTGGGTGAAAAAGTTCTTTCTCAAATCCCCTCTAAACCTCCCTCCCTTTACCTTGAATCTATGCCCCCTAGTTATTGACCCCTCTACTAAGGGGAAAAGCTCCTCAGCATCCATCCTATCTATGCCCCTCACAATTTTGTACACCTCAATCATGTCCCCCCTCAGCCTCCTCTGCTCCAAGGAAAACAAACCCAATCTGCCCAGTCTCTCTTCATAGCTGAAGCGCTCCAGCCCTGGTAACATCCTGGTGAACCTCCTCTGCACCCTCTCTAACGCGATCACATCTTTCCTGTTGTGTGGCGACCAGAACTGCACACAGTATTCCAGCTGTGGCCTAACCAGTGTTTTATACAGCTCCATCATAACCTCCTTGCTCTTATATTCTATGCCTCGGCTAATGAAGGCAAGTATCCCATATGCCTTTTTTACCACCTTATCCACCTGTTCCGCCGCCTTCAGGGATCTGTGTACCTGCACACCCAGATCCCTCTGACCCTCCGTCTTGCCTAGGGTCTTACCATTCATTGTGTATTCCCTTGCCTTGTTAGACCCCCCAAAGTGCATCACCTCGCACTTTTCCGGGTTAAATTCCATTTGCCACTGTTCCGCCCATCTGACCAACCCATCTATATCGTTCTGCAGACTGAGGCTACCCTCCTCGCTATTTACCACCCTACCAATTTTAGTATCATCCGCGAATTTACTGATCATACCCTTTACATTCATATCCAAGTCATTAATGTAGACCACAAACAGCAAGGGACCCAGCACCGATCCCTGTGGTACCCCACTGGCCACAGGTTTCCAGTCACAAAAACAACCTTCGACCATCACCCTCTGCCTTCTGCCACTAAGCCAGTTTTGTATCCAATGTGCCAAGGCACCCTGGATTCCATGGGCTCTTACCTTCTTGACCAGTCTCCTGTGCGGGACTTTATCGAAGGCCTTACTGAAATCCATGTATACCACATCCACTGCGTTACCCTCATCCACACACCTAGTCACCCCCTCAAAAAATTCAATCAAATTAGTCAGACATGATCTTCCCTTGACAAAGCCATGTTGACTATCCCTGATTAATCCTTGCCTCTCCAAGTGGAGACAAATTTTGTCCCTCAGGATTTTTTCCAGTAATTTTCCTACCACTGATGTTAGGCTCACTGGCCTGTAGTTCCCCGGTTTTTCCCTACTACCCTTCTTGAATAATGGTACTACATTAGCGGTTCTCCAGTCCTCTGGCACATCCCCTGTGGCCAGAGAGGTCCTGAATATATGTGTTAGAGCCCCCGCAATCTCCTCCTTTGCCTCACACAGCAGCCTGGGGTACATTTCATCGGGGCCTGGGGATTTATCCATTTTTAGGCCAGCTAAAACCGCCAATACCTCCTCCCTCTCGATGTTAATATGTTCGAGCATATCACAGTCCCCCCGCCCTATTTCTATGTCTACGTCGTCCTTCTCCATAGTGAAAACAGATGCAAAAAATTCATTTAGAACCCCTCCTACATCTTCCGGCTCCACACACAGATTGCCACTTTTGTCCCTAATGGGCCCTATTTTTTCCCTAGTTATCCTTTTACCCTTAATATACTTATAAAACATCTTCGGATTTTCCTTTATTTTGCTCGCCAGTGTTATTTCATGGCCCCTCCTTGATCTCCTAATTTCTTTTTTAAGTATCCCCCTGCACTTTTTGTACTCCTCTAGGGCTTCCTCCGTCTTTAGCCTTTTGTATCTACCAAAAGCCCTCCTTTTTTTCCTAATCCATTCCCGTATATCCCCTGACATCCACGGTTCCCTGTGGTTTTTGGAACCACTCTTGACCTTTATGGGAACATGTTGCCCTTGTATGAACTCAATCTCCCTTCTGAAAGCCTCCCATTGCTCCGATGCGGATTTTCCTACAAGTAGCTGATCCCAGTCCATTTTGGCCAGATCCTGCCTTATCCTATTAAAATCGGCCTTCCCCCAATTTAGAACCTTTATTTCCGGCCCATCCCTGTCCTTTTCCATGACCACCTTAAATCTTACCATATTATGGTCACTATCACCAAAGTGCTCACCTACTAGCACTTTTTCCACTTGGCCGGCCACATTCCCTAGAATTAGGTCCTGTACCGCCCCCTCTCTTGTAGGACTTTCTACATGCTGGCTCAAAAAGCTCTCCTGGATGCACTTTAAGAATTCTACACCCTCTGAGCCTTTCACACTTTGACTATCCCAGTTAATATTGGGGAAGTTGAAATCCCCCATTATTATTACCCTATTATTTGCACATTTCTCTGAGATTTGCCTACATATCTGTTCCTCTATCTCCCCCTGACTGTTTGGAGGCCTATAGTACACTCCCAGCAAAGTGCTTGCCCCCTTTTTGTTTTTAAGCTCCACCCATATGGCCTCATTAGAGGACCCAGCTAATATATCATCCCTCCTTACTGCAGTAATTGACTCCTTAATTAATATTGCGACACCCCCTCCTCTTATACCTCCCCCTCTGTCTCGCCTGAAGATTCTGTACCCCGGAATATTGAGCTGCCAGTCTTGCCCCTCCCTCAACCATGTCTCAGTGATAGCAACAATATCATACTCCCATGTGTTTATCAACACCTTCAGTTCATCCACCTTATTTGCAAGGCTCCTTGCATTAAAATAGATGCCATCCAGCCTTGCCCTTATATATTTGCCCTGCCTACCAAGCTGACTTGTTTTTTCCTCCATAATTGGCAGCACATCCCCCCCTACTTCAGCTCCCCCCTGTATCCCATCCCCCTGCCAAGTTAGTTTAAACCCCCCCCGACAGTGCTAGCAAACCTCCCCGCAAGGATATTTGTCCCGCTCTGGTTCAGGTGCAACCCGTCCGACTTGTACAAGTCCCACCTTTCCCAAAAGCAGGCCCAGTGATCCAGGAAAGTAAAACCCTCCCCCCTACACCAACTCTTTAGCCACGCATTCATCTGCTCTATCCTCCCATTCCTATACTTACTAGCACGTGGCACTGGGAGTAATCCAGAGATTACACCCTTTGAGGTCCTGCCCTTTAATCTGTTACCTAGCTCCCTAAATTCTTCTGCGTCTTCTGATTCACCCTCCAGACTTCACCTTCTCCTTCTCCTTCTTCTGCTTCTTCTGATTCACCCTCCAGACTTCACCTTCTCCTTCTCCTTCTTCTACTTCTTCTGATTCACCCTCCAGACTTCATCTTCTCCTTCTCCTTCTTCTGCTTCTTCTGATTCACCCTCCAGACTTCTCCTTCTCCTTCTCCTTCTTCTGCTTCTTCTGATTCACCCTCCAGACTTCACCTTCTCCTTCTCCTTCTTCTACTTCTTCTGATTCACCCTCCAGACTTCACCTTCTCCTTCTCCTTCTTCTGCTTCTTCTGATTCACTCTCCAGACTTCACCTTCTCCTTCTCCTTCTTCTGCTTCTTCTGATTCACCCTTCAGACTTCACCTTCTCCTTCTCCTTCTTCTGCTTCTTCTGATTCACCCTCCAGACCTCACCTTCTCCTTCTCCTTCTTCTTCTTCTTCTGATTCACCCTCCAGACTTCAACTTCTCCTTCTCCTTCTTCTGCTTCTTCTGATTCACCCTCCAGACTTCACCTTCTCCTTCTCCTTCTTCTGCTTCTTCTGATTCACCCTCCAGACTTCGCCTTCTCCTTCTCCTTCTTCTACTTCTTCTGATTTACCCTCCAGACTTCACCTTCTCCTTCTCCTTCTTCTACTTCTTCTGATTCACCCTCCAGTCTTCACCTTCTCCTTCTCCTTCTTCTGCTTCTTCTGATTCACCCTCCAGACTTCACCTTCTCCTTCTCCTTCTTCTGCTTCTTCTGATTCACCCTCCAGACTTCACCTTCTCCTTCTCCTTCTTCTACTTCTTCTGATTCACCCTCCAGACTTCATCTTCTTCTTCTCCTTCTTCTGCTTCTTCTGATTCACCCTCCAGACTTCACCTTCTCCTTCTCCTTCTTCTGCTTCTTCTGATTCACCCTCGAGACTTCACCTTCTCCTTCTCCTTCTTCTACTTCTTCTGATTCACCCTCCAGACTTCACCTTCTCCTTCTCCTTCTTCTACTTCTTCTGATTCACCCTCCAGACTTCACCTTCTCCTTCTCCTTCTTCTACTTCTTCTGATTCACCCTCCTGACTTCACCTTCTCCTTCTCCTTCTTCTGCTTCTTCTGCTTCACCCTCCAGACTTCATCTTCTCCTTCTCCTTCTTCAGCTTCTTCTGCTTCACCCTCCAGACTTCACCTTCTCCTTCTCCTTCTTCTGCTTCTTCTGCTTCACCCTCCTGACTTCACCTCCTCCTTCTCCTTCTTCTACTTCTTCTGATTCACCCTCCAGACTTCACCTTCTCCTTCTCCTTCTTCTGCTTCTTCTGCTTCACCCTCCAGACTTCACCTTCTCCTTCTCCTTCTTCTGCTTCTTCTGCTACGCCCTCCAGACCTCACCTTCTCCTTCTCCTTCTTCTGCTTCTTCTGCTTCACCCTCCAGACTTAACCTTCTCCTCCTCCTTCTTCTCTTCTTCTGCTTCACCCTCCTGACTTCACCTTCTCCTTCTCCTTATTCTGCTATTTCTGATTCACCCTCCAGACTTCACCTTCTCCTTCTCCTTCTTCTGCTTCTTCTGATTCACCCTCCAGACTTCACCTTCTCATTCTCCTTCTTCTGCTTCTTCTGATTCACCCTCCAGACTTCACCTTCTCCTTCTCCTTCTTCTACTTGTTCTGATTCACCCTCCAGACTTCACCTTCTCCTTCTCCTTCTTCTGATTCTTCTGATTCACCCTCCAGACTTCATCATCTCCTTCTCCTTCTTCTGCTTCTTCTGATTCGCCCTCCAGACATCACCTTCTCCTTCTCCTTCTTCTACTTCTTCTGATTCACCCTCCAGACTTCACCTTCTCCTTCTCCTTCTTCAACTTCTTCTGATTCACCCTCCAGTCTTCACCTTCTCCTTCACCTTTTCTGCTTCTTCTGCTTCACCCTCCAGACTTCACCTTCTCCTTCTCTTTCTTCTGCTTCTTCTGATTCACCCTCCAGACTTCACCTTCTCCTTCTCCTTCTTCTGATTCTTCTGACTCACCCTCCAGACTTCACCTTCTCCTTCTCCTTCTTCTGCTTCTTCTGATTCACCCTCCTCACTTCACCTCCTTCTCCTTCTTCTACTTCTTCTGATTCACCCTCCTGACTTCACCTTCTCCTTCTCCTTCTTCTACTTCTTCTGCTTCACCCTCCAGACTTCAGCTTCTCCTTCTTCTACTTCTTCTGATTCACCCTCCAGACTTCACCTTCTCCTTCTCCTTCTTCTGCTTCTTCTGATTCACCCTCCAGACTTCACCTTCTCCTTCTCCTTATTCTGCTTCTTCTGATTCACCCTCCAGACTTCACCTTCACCTTCTCCTTCTTCTGCGTCTTCTGATTCACCCTCCAGACTTCACCTTCTCCTTCTCCTTCTTCTGCTTCTTCTGATTCACCCTCCAGACTTCACCTTCTCCTTCTCCTTCTTCTACTTCTTCTGATTCACCCTCCAGACTTCATCTTCTCCTTCTCCTTCTTCTGCTTCTTCTGATTCACCCTCCAGACTTCACCTTCTCCTTCTCCTTCTTCTACTTCTTCTGATTCACCCTCCAGACTTCACCTTCTCCTTCTCCTTCTTCTACTTCTTCAGATTCACCCTCCAGTCTTCACCTTCTCCTTCTCCTTCTTCTGTTTCTTCTGCTTCACTCTCCTGACTTCACCTTCTCCTTCTCCTTCTTCTACTTCTTCTGATTCACCCTCCAGACTTCACCTTCTCCTTCTCCTTCTTCTGCTTCTTCTGATTCACTCTCCAGACTTCACCTTCTCCTTCTCCTTCTTCTGCTTCTTCTGATTCACCCTTCAGACTTCACCTTCTCCTTCTCCTTCTTCTGCTTCTTCTGATTCACCCTCCAGACCTCACCTTCTCCTTCTCCTTCTTCTTCTTCTTCTGATTCACCCTCCAGACTTCAACTTCTCCTTCTCCTTCTTCTGCTTCTTCTGATTCACCCTCCAGACTTCACCTTCTCCTTCTCCTTCTTCTGCTTCTTCTGATTCACCCTCCAGACTTCGCCTTCTCCTTCTCCTTCTTCTACTTCTTCTGATATACCCTCCAGACTTCACCTTCTCCTTCTCCTTCTTCTACTTCTTCTGATTCACCCTCCAGTCTTCACCTTCTCCTTCTCCTTCTTCTGCTTCTTCTGATTCACCCTCCAGACTTCACCTTCTCCTTCTCCTTCTTCTGCTTCTTCTGAATCACCCTCCAGACTTCACCTTCTCCTTCTCCTTCTTCTACTTCTTCTGATTCACCCTCCAGACTTCATCTTCTTCTTCTCCTTCTTCTGCTTCTTCTGATTCACCCTCCAGACTTCACCTTCTCCTTCTCCTTCTTCTGCTTCTTCTGATTCACCCTCGAGACTTCACCTTCTCCTTCTCCTTCTTCTACTTCTTCTGATTCACCCTCCAGACTTCACCTTCTCCTTCTCCTTCTTCTACTTCTTCTGATTCACCCTCCAGACTTCACCTTCTCCTTCTCCTTCTTCTACTTCTTCTGATTCACCCTCCTGACTTCACCTTCTCCTTCTCCTTCTTCTGCTTCTTCTGCTTCACCCTCCAGACTTCATCTTCTCCTTCTCCTTCTTCAGCTTCTTCTGCTTCACCCTCCAGACTTCACCTTCTCCTTCTCCTTCTTCTGCTTCTTCTGCTTCACCCTCCTGACTTCACCTCCTCCTTCTCCTTCTTCTACTTCTTCTGATTCACCCTCCAGACTTCACCTTCTCCTTCTCCTTCTTCTGCTTCTTCTGCTTCACCCTCCAGACTTCACCTTCTCCTTCTCCTTCTTCTGCTTCTTCTGCTACGCCCTCCAGACCTCACCTTCTCCTTCTCCTTCTTCTGCTTCTTCTGCTTCACCCTCCAGACTTAACCTTCTCCTCCTCCTTCTTCTCTTCTTCTGCTTCACCCTCCTGACTTCACCTTCTCCTTCTCCTTATTCTGCTATTTCTGATTCACCCTCCAGACTTCACCTTCTCCTTCTCCTTCTTCTGCTTCTTCTGATTCACCCTCCAGACTTCACCTTCTCATTCTCCTTCTTCTGCTTCTTCTGATTCACCCTCCAGACTTCACCTTCTCCTTCTCCTTCTTCTACTTGTTCTGATTCACCCTCCAGACTTCACCTTCTCCTTCTCCTTCTTCTGATTCTTCTGATTCACCCTCCAGACTTCATCATCTCCTTCTCCTTCTTCTGCTTCTTCTGATTCGCCCTCCAGACATCACCTTCTCCTTCTCCTTCTTCTACTTCTTCTGATTCACCCTCCAGACTTCACCTTCTCCTTCTCCTTCTTCAACTTCTTCTGATTCACCCTCCAGTCTTCACCTTCTCCTTCACCTTTTCTGCTTCTTCTGCTTCACCCTCCAGACTTCACCTTCTCCTTCTCTTTCTTCTGCTTCTTCTGATTCACCCTCCAGACTTCACCTTCTCCTTCTCCTTCTTCTGATTCTTCTGACTCACCCTCCAGACTTCACCTTCTCCTTCTCCTTCTTCTGCTTCTTCTGATTCACCCTCCTCACTTCACCTCCTTCTCCTTCTTCTACTTCTTCTGATTCACCCTCCTGACTTCACCTTCTCCTTCTCCTTCTTCTACTTCTTCTGCTTCACCCTCCAGACTTCAGCTTCTCCTTCTTCTACTTCTTCTGATTCACCCTCCAGACTTCACCTTCTCCTTCTCCTTCTTCTGCTTCTTCTGATTCACCCTCCAGACTTCACCTTCTCCTTCTCCTTATTCTGCTTCTTCTGATTCACCCTCCAGACTTCACCTTCACCTTCTCCTTCTTCTGCGTCTTCTGATTCACCCTCCAGACTTCACCTTCTCCTTCTCCTTCTTCTGCTTCTTCTGATTCACCCTCCAGACTTCACCTTCTCCTTCTCCTTCTTCTACTTCTTCTGATTCACCCTCCAGACTTCATCTTCTCCTTCTCCTTCTTCTGCTTCTTCTGATTCACCCTCCAGACTTCTCCTTCTCCTTCTCCTTCTTCTGCTTCTTCTGATTCACCCTCCAGACTTCACCTTCTCCTTCTCCTTCTTCTACTTCTTCTGATTCACCCTCCAGACTTCACCTTCTCCTTCTCCTTCTTCTGCTTCTTCTGATTCACTCTCCAGACTTCACCTTCTCCTTCTCCTTCTTCTGCTTCTTCTGATTCACCCTTCAGACTTCACCTTCTCCTTCTCCTTCTTCTGCTTCTTCTGATTCACCCTCCAGACCTCACCTTCTCCTTCTCCTTCTTCTTCTTCTTCTGATTCACCCTCCAGACTTCAACTTCTCCTTCTCCTTCTTCTGCTTCTTCTGATTCACCCTCCAGACTTCACCTTCTCCTTCTCCTTCTTCTGCTTCTTCTGATTCACCCTCCAGACTTCGCCTTCTCCTTCTC
Source organism: Somniosus microcephalus (assembly GCF_052327205.1). Lineage (NCBI taxonomy): Eukaryota > Metazoa > Chordata > Chondrichthyes > Squaliformes > Somniosidae > Somniosus > Somniosus microcephalus. Next base: position 211,147 of record NW_028225397.1, on the reverse strand, counting down.
CTTCTTCTACTTCTTCTGATTTACCCTCCAGACTTCACCTTCTCCTTCTCCTTCTTCTACTTCTTCTGATTCACCCTCCAGTCTTCACCTTCTCCTTCTCCTTCTTCTGCTTCTTCTGATTCACCCTCCAGACTTCACCTTCTCCTTCTCCTTCTTCTGCTTCTTCTGATTCACCCTCCAGACTTCACCTTCTCCTTCTCCTTCTTCTGCTTCTTCTGATTCACCCTCCAGACTTCACCTTCTCCTTCTCCTTCTTCTACTTATTCTGATTCACCCTCCAGACTTCACCTTCTCCTTCTCCTTCTTCTGCTTCTTCTGATTCACCCTCCAGACTTCACCTTCTCCTTCTCCTTCGTCTACTTCTTCTGATGCACCCTCCAGACTACACCTTCTCCTTCTCCATCTTCTACTTCTTCTGATTCACCCTCCAGACTTCACCTTCTCCTTTTCCTTCTTCTGCTTCTTCTGATTCAACCTCCAGACTTCACCTTCTCCTTCTCCTTCTTCTACTTCTTCTGATTCACCCTCCAGACTTCACCTTCTCCTTCTCCTTCTTCTACTTCTTCTGATTCACCCTCCAGACTTCATCTTCTCCTTCTCCTTCTTCTACTTCTTCTGCTTCTCCCTCCAGACATCACCTTCTCCTTCTCCTTCTTCTGCTTCTTCTGATTCACCCTCCAGACTTCTCCTTCTCCTTCTCCTTATTCTGCTTCTTCTGATTCACCCTCCAGACTTCACCTTCTCCTTCTCCTTCTTCTGCTTCTTCTGCTTCACCCTCCAGACTTCACCTTCTCCTTCTCCTTCTTCTGCTTCTTCTGCTTCACCCTCCTGACTTCACCTTCTCCTTCTCCTTCTTCTACTTCTTCTGCTTCACCCTCCAGACTTCACCTTCTCCTTCTCCTTCTTCTGCTTCTTCAGCTTCACCCTCCTGACTTCACCTTCTCCTTCTCCTTCTTCTGCTTCTTCTGATTCACCCTCCAGACTTCACCTTCTCCTTCTCCTTCTTCTGCTTCTTCTGCTTCACCCTCCTGACTTCACCTCCTCCTTCTCCTTCTTCTACTTCTTCTGATTCACCCTCCAGACTTCACCTTCTCCTTCTCCTTCTTCTGCTTCTTCTGCTTCACCCTCCAGACTTCATCTTCTCCTTCTCCTTCTTCTGCTTCTTCTGCTACGCCCTCCAGACTTCACCTTCTCCTTCTCCTTCTTCTGCTTCTTCTGCTTCACCCTCCAGACTTCACCTTCTCCTCCTCCTTCTTCTCTTCTTCTGCTTCACCCTCCTGACTTCACCTTCTCCTTCTCCTTATTCTGCTTCTTCTGATTCACCCTCCAGACTTCACCTTCTCCTTCTCCTTCTTCTGCTTCTTCTGATTCACCCTCCAGACTTCACCTTCTCATTCTCCTTCTTCTGCTTCTTCTGATTCACCCTCCAGACTTCACCTTCTCCTTCTCCTTCTTCTACTTCTTCTGATTCACCCTCCAGACTTCACCTTCTCCTTCTCCTTCTTCTGATTCTTCTGATTCACCCTCCAGACTTCACCATCTCCTTCTCCTTCTTCTGCTTCTTCTGATTCACCTTCCAGACTTCACCTTCTCCTTCTCCTTCTTCTACTTCTTCTGATTCACCCTCCAGACTTCACCTTCTCCTTCTCCTTCTTCTACTTCTTCTGATTCACCCTCCAGTCTTCACCTTCTCCTTCTCCTTTTCTGCTTCTTCTGCTTCACCCTCCAGACTTCACCTTCTCCTTCTCTTTCTTCTGCTTCTTCTGATTCACCCTCCAGACTTCACCTTCTCCTTCTCCTTCTTCTGATTCTTCTGATTCACCCTCCAGACTTCACCTTCTCCTTCTCCTTCTTCTGCTTCTTCTGATTCACCCTCCTCACTTCACCTCCTTCTCCTTCTTCTACTTCTTCTGATTCACCCTCCTGACTTCACCTTCTCCTTCTCCTTCTTCTACTTCTTCTGCTTCACCCTCCAGACTTCAGCTTCTCCTTCTTCTACTTCTTCTGATTCTCCCTCCAGACTTCACCTTCTCCTTCTCCTTCTTCTGCTTCTTCTGATTCACCCTCCAGACTTCACCTTCTCCTTCTCCTTATTCTGCTTCTTCTGATTCACCCTCCAGACTTCACCTTCACCTTCTCCTTCTTCTGCTTCTTCTGATTCACCCTCCAGACTTTACCTTCTCCTTCTCCTTCTTCTGCTTCTTCTGATTCACCCTCCAGACTTCACCTTCTCCTTCTCCTTCTTCTACTTCTTCTGATTCACCCTCCAGACTTCATCTTCTCCTTCTCCTTCTTCTGCTTCTTCTGATTCACCCTCCAGACTTCACCTTCTCCTACTCCTTCTTCTGCTTCTTCTGATTCACCCTCCAGACTTCACCTTCTCCTTCTCCTTCTTCTACTTCTTCTGATTCACCCTCCAGACTTCACCTTCTCCTTCTCCTTCTTCTGCTTCTTCTGATTCACCCTCCAGACTTCACCTTCTCCTTCTCCTTCTTCTGCTTCTTCTGATTCACCCTTCAGACTTCACCTTCTCCTTCTCCTTCTTCTGCTTCTTCTGATTCACACTCCAGACCTCACCTTCTCCTTCTCCTTCTTCTACTTCTTCTGATTCACCCTCCAGACTTCAACTTCTCCTTCTCCTTCTTCTGCTTCTTCTGATTCACCCTCCAGACTTCACCTTCTCCTTCTCCTTCTTCTGCTTCTTCTGATTCACCCTCCAGACTTCGCCTTCTCCTTCTCCTTCTTCTACTTCTTCTGATTTACCCTCCAGACTTCACCTTCTCCATCTCCTTCTTCTACTTCTTCTGATTCACCCTCCAGTCTTCACCTTCTCCTTCTCCTTCTTCTGCTTCTTCTGATTCACCCTCCAGACTTCACCTTCTCCTTCTTCTTCTTCTGCTTCTTCTGATTCACCCTCCAGACTTCACCTTCTCCTTCTCCTTCTTCTGCTTCTTCTGATTCACCCTCCAGACTTCACCTTCTCCTTCTCCTTCTTCTACTTCTTCTGATTCACCCTCCAGACTTCACCTTCTCCTTCTCCTTCTTCTGCTTCTTCTGATTCACCCTCCAGACTTCACCTTCTCCTTCTCCTTCGTCTACTTCTTCTGATGCACCCTCCAGACTACACCTTCTCCTTCTCCATCTTCTACTTCTTCTGATTCACCCTCCAGACTTCACCTTCTCCTTCTCCTTCTTCTGCTTCTTCTGATTCACCCTCCAGACTTCACCTTCTCCTTCTCCTTCTTCTACTTCTTCTGATTCACCCTCCAGACTTCAACTTCTCCTTCTCCTTCTTCTACTTCTTCTGATTCACCCTCCAGACTTCATCTTCTCCTTCTCCTTCTTCTACTTCTTCTGCTTCTCCCTCCAGACTTCACCTTCTCCTTCTCCTTCTTCTGCTTCTTCTGATTCACCCTCCAGACTTCACCTTCTCCTTCTCCTTCTTCTGCTTCTTCTGATTCACCCTCCAGACTTCACCTTCTCCTTCTCCTTCTTCTGCTTCTTCTGCTTCACCCTCCAGACTTCACCTTCTCCTTCTCCTTCTTCTGCTTCTTCTGCTTCACCCTCCTGACTTCACCTTCTCCTTCTCCTTCTTCTACTTCTTCTGATTCACCCTCCAGACTTCACCTTCTCCTTCTCCTTCTTCTGCTTCTTCTGATTCACCCTCCAGACTTCACCTTCTCCTTCTCCTTCTTCTGCTTCTTCTGATTCAGCCTTCAGACTTCACCTTCTCCTTCTCCTTCTTCTGCTTCTTCTGATTCACACTCCAGACCTCACCTTCTCCTTCTCCTTCTTCTACTTCTTCTGATTCACCCTTCAGACTTCACCTTCTCCTTCTCCTTCTTCTGCTTCTTCTGATTCACCCTCCAGACCTCACCTTCTCCTTCTCCTTCTTCTTCTTCTTCTGATTCACCCTCCAGACTTCAACTTCTCCTTCTCCTTCTTCTGCTTCTTCTGATTCACCCTCCAGACTTCACCTTCTCCTTCTCCTTCTTCTGCTTCTTCTGATTCACCCTCCAGACTTCGCCTTCTCCTTCTCCTTCTTCTACTTCTTCTGATTTACCCTCCAGACTTCACCTTCTCCTTCTCCTTCTTCTACTTCTTCTGATACACCCTCCAGTCTTCACCTTCTCCTTCTCCTTCTTCTGCTTCTTCTGATTCACCCTCCAGACTTCACCTTCTCCTTCTCCTTCTTCTGCTTCTTCTGATTCACCCTCCAGACTTCACCTTCTCCTTCTCCTTCTTCTGCTTCTTCTGATTTACCCTCCAGACTTCACCTTCTCCTTCTCCTTCTTCTACTTATTCTGATTCACCCTCCAGACTTCACCTTCTCCTTCTCCTTCTTCTGCTTCTTCTGATTCACCCTCCAGACTTCACCTTCTCCTTCTCCTTCGTCTACTTCTTCTGATGCACCCTCCAGACTACACCTTCTCCTTCTCCATCTTCTACTTCTTCTGATTCACCCTCCAGACTTCACCTTCTCCTTTTCCTTCTTCTGCTTCTTCTGATTCAACCTCCAGACTTCACCTTCTCCTTCTCCTTCTTCTACTTCTTCTGATTCACCCTCCAGACTTCACCTTCTCCTTCTCCTTCTTCTACTTCTTCTGATTCACCCTCCAGACTTCATCTTCTCCTTCTCCTTCTTCTACTTCTTCTGCTTCTCCCTCCAGACATCACCTTCTCCTTCTCCTTCTTCTGCTTCTTCTGATTCACCCTCCAGACTTCACCTTCTCCTTCTCCTTATTCTGCTTCTTCTGATTCACCCTCCAGACTTCACCTTCTCCTTCTCCTTCTTCTGCTTCTTCTGCTTCACCCTCCAGACTTCACCTTCTCCTTCTCCTTCTTCTGCTTCTTCTGCTTCACCCTCCTGACTTCACCTTCTCCTTCTCCTTCTTCTACTTCTTCTGCTTCACCCTCCAGACTTCACCTTCTCCTTCTCCTTCTTCTGCTTCTTCTGCTTCACCCTCCTGACTTCACCTTCTCCTTCTCCTTCTTCTGCTTCTTCTGATTCACCCTCCAGACTTCACCTTCTCCTTCTCCTTCTTCTGCTTCTTCTGCTTCACCCTCCTGACTTCACCTCCTCCTTCTCCTTCTTCTACTTCTTCTGATTCACCCTCCAGACTTCACCTTCTCCTTCTCCTTCTTCTGCTTCTTCTGCTTCACCCTCCAGACTTCATCTTCTCCTTCTCCTTCTTCTGCTTCTTCTGCTACGCCCTCCAGACTTCACCTTCTCCTTCTCCTTCTTCTGCTTCTTCTGCTTCACCCTCCAGACTTCACCTTCTCCTCCTCCTTCTTCTCTTCTTCTGCTTCACCCTCCTGACTTCACCTTCTCCTTCTCCTTATTCTGCTTCTTCTGATTCACCCTCCAGACTTCACCTTCTCCTTCTCCTTCTTCTGCTTCTTCTGATTCACCCTCCAGACTTCACCTTCTCATTCTCCTTCTTCTGCTTCTTCTGATTCACCCTCCAGACTTCACCTTCTCCTTCTCCTTCTTCTACTTCTTCTGATTCACCCTCCAGACTTCACCTTCTCCTTCTCCTTCTTCTGATTCTTCTGATTCACCCTCCAGACTTCACCATCTCCTTCTCCTTCTTCTGCTTCTTCTGATTCACCCTCCAGACTTCACCTTCCCCTTCTCCTTCTTCTACTTCTTCTGATTCACACTCCAGACTTCACCTTCTCCTTCTCCTTCTTCTACTTCTTCTGATTCACCCTCCAGTCTTCACCTTCTCCTTCTCCTTTTCTGCTTCTTCTGCTTCACCCTCCAGACTTCACCTTCTCCTTCTCTTTCTTCTGCTTCTTCTGATTCACCCTCCAGACTTCACCTTCTCCTTCTCCTTCTTCTGATTCTTCTGATTCACCCTCCAGACTTCACCTTCTCCTTCTCCTTCTTCTGCTTCTTCTGATTCACCCTCCTCACTTCACCTCCTTCTCCTTCTTCTACTTCTTCTGATTCACCCTCCTGACTTCACCTTCTCCTTCTCCTTCTTCTACTTCTTCTGCTTCACCCTCCAGACTTCAGCTTCTCCTTCTTCTACTTCTTCTGATTCTCCCTCCAGACTTCACCTTCTCCTTCTCCTTCTTCTGCTTCTTCTGATTCACCCTCCAGACTTCACCTTCTCCTTCTCCTTATTCTGCTTCTTCTGATTCACCCTCCAGACTTCACCTTCACCTTCTCCTTCTTCTGCTTCTTCTGATTCACCCTCCAGACTTTACCTTCTCCTTCTCCTTCTTCTGCTTCTTCTGATTCACCCTCCAGACTTCACCTTCTCCTTCTCCTTCTTCTACTTCTTCTGATTCACCCTCCAGACTTCATCTTCTCCTTCTCCTTCTTCTGCTTCTTCTGATTCACCCTCCAGACTTCACCTTCTCCTACTCCTTCTTCTGCTTCTTCTGATTCACCCTCCAGACTTCACCTTCTCCTTCTCCTTCTTCTACTTCTTCTGATTCACCCTCCAGACTTCACCTTCTCCTTCTCCTTCTTCTGCTTCTTCTGATTCACCCTCCAGACTTCACCTTCTCCTTCTCCTTCTTCTGCTTCTTCTGATTCACCCTTCAGACTTCACCTTCTCCTTCTCCTTCTTCTGCTTCTTCTGATTCACACTCCAGACCTCACCTTCTCCTTCTCCTTCTTCTACTTCTTCTGATTCACCCTCCAGACTTCAACTTCTCCTTCTCCTTCTTCTGCTTCTTCTGATTCACCCTCCAGACTTCACCTTCTCCTTCTCCTTCTTCTGCTTCTTCTGATTCACCCTCCAGACTTCGCCTTCTCCTTCTCCTTCTTCTACTTCTTCTGATTTACCCTCCAGACTTCACCTTCTCCTTCTCCTTCTTCTACTTCTTCTGATTCACCCTCCAGTCTTCACCTTCTCCTTCTCCTTCTTCTGCTTCTTCTGATTCACCCTCCAGACTTCACCTTCTCCTTCTTCTTCTTCTGCTTCTTCTGATTCACCCTCCAGACTTCACCTTCTCCTTCTCCTTCTTCTGCTTCTTCTGATTCACCCTCCAGACTTCACCTTCTCCTTCTCCTTCTTCTACTTCTTCTGATTCACCCTCCAGACTTCACCTTCTCCTTCTCCTTCTTCTGCTTCTTCTGATTCACCCTCCAGACTTCACCTTCTCCTTCTCCTTCGTCTACTTCTTCTGATGCACCCTCCAGACTACACCTTCTCCTTCTCCATCTTCTACTTCTTCTGATTCACCCTCCAGACTTCACCTTCTCCTTCTCCTTCTTCTGCTTCTTCTGATTCACCCTCCAGACTTCACCTTCTCCTTCTCCTTCTTCTACTTCTTCTGATTCACCCTCCAGACTTCACCTTCTCCTTCTCCTTCTTCTACTTCTTCTGATTCACCCTCCAGACTTCATCTTCTCCTTCTCCTTCTTCTACTTCTTCTGCTTCTCCCTCCAGACTTCACCTTCTCCTTCTCCTTCTTCAGCTTCTTCTGATTCACCCTCCAGACTTCACCTTCTCCTTCTCCTTCTTCTGCTTCTTCTGATTCACCCTCCAGACTTCACCTTCTCCTTCTCCTTCTTCTGCTTCTTCTGCTTCACCCTCCAGACTTCACCTTCTCCTTCTCCTTCTTCTGCTTCTTCTGCTTCACCCTCCTGACTTCACCTTCTCCTTCTCCTTCTTCTACTTCTTCTGATTCACCCCCCAGACTTCACCTTCTCCTTCTCCTTCTTCTGCTTCTTCTGATTCACCCTCCAGACTTCACCTTCTCCTTCTCCTTCTTCTGCTTCTTCTGATTCAGCCTTCAGACTTCACCTTCTCCTTCTCCTTCTTCTGCTTCTTCTGATTCACACTCCAGACCTCACCTTCTCCTTCTCCTTCTTCTACTTCTTCTGATTCACCCTCCAGACTTCAACTTCTCCTTCTCCTTCTTCTGCTTCTTCTGATTCACCCTCCAGACTTCACCTTCTCCTTCTCCTTCTTCTGCTTCTTCTGATTCACCCTCCAGACTTCGCCTTCTCCTTCTCCTTCTTCTACTTCTTCTGATTTACCCTCCAGACTTCACCTTCTCCTTCTCCTTCTTCTACTTCTTCTGATTCACCCTCCAGTCTTCACCTTCTCCTTCTCCTTCTTCTGCTTCTTCTGATTCACCCTCCAGACTTCACCTTCTCCTTCTCCTTCTTCTGCTTCTTCTGATTCACCCTCCAGACTTCACCTTCTCCTTCTCCTTCTTCTGCTTCTTCTGATTCACCCTCCAGACTTCACCTTCTCCTTCTCCTTCTTCTACTTCTTCTGATTCACCCTCCAGACTTCACCTTCTCCTTCTCCTTCTTCTGCTTCTTCTGATTCACCCTCCAGACTTCACCTTCTCCTTCTCCTTCGTCTACTTCTTCTGATGCACCCTCCAGACTACACCTTCTCCTTCTCCATCTTATACTTCTTCTGATTCACCCTCCAGACTTCACCTTCTCCTTCTCCTTCTTCTGCTTCTTCTGATTCACCCTCCAGACTTCACCTTCTCCTTCTCCTTCTTCTGCTTCTTCTGATTCACCCTCCAGACTTCACCTTCTCCTTCTCCTTATTCTGCTTCTTCTGATTCACCCTCCAGACTTCACCTTCTCCTTCTCCTTCTTCTTCTTCTTCTGCTTCACCCTCCAGACTTCACCTTCTCCTTCTCCTTCTTCTGCTTCTTCTGCTTCACCCTCCTGACTTCACCTTCTCCTTCTCCTTCTTCTACTTCTTCTGCTTCACCCTCCAGACTTCACCTTCTCCTTCTCCTTCTACTGCTTCTTCTGCTTCACCCTCCAGACTTCACCTTCTCCTTCTCCTTCTTCTGCTTCTTCTGCTGCGCACTCCAGACTTCACCTTCTCCTTCTCCTTCTTCTGCTTCTTCTGCTTCACCTTCCTGACTTCACCTTCTCCTTCTCCTTCTTCTACTTCTTCTGCTTCACCCCCCTGACTTCACCTTCTCCTTCTCCTTCTTCTGCTTCTTCTGATTCACCTTCCTAACTTCACCTTCTCCTTCTCCTTCTTCTGCTTCTTCTGATTCACCCTCCTGACTTCACCTTCTCCTTCTCCTTCTCCTGAATCTTCTGATTCACCCTCCAGACTTCACCTTCTCCTTCTCCTTCTTCTGCTTCTTCTGATTCACCCTCCTGACTTCATCTTCTCCTTCTCCTTCTTCTACTTCTTCTGATTCACCCTCCTGACTTCACCTTCTCCTTCTCCTTCTTCTACTTCTTCTGCTTCACCCTCCAGACTTCACGTTCTCCTTCTCCTTCTTCTACTTCTTCTGATTCACCCTCCAGACTTCACCTTCTCCTTCTCCTTCTTCTGCTTCTTCTGATTCACCCTCCAGACTTCACCTTCTCCTTCTTCTTATTCTGCTTCTTCTGATTCACCCTCCAGACTTCACCTTCTCCTTCTCCTTCTTCTGCTTCTTCTGATTCACCCTCCAGACTTCACCTTCTCCTTCTCCTTCTTCTGCTTCTTCTGATTCACCCTCCAGACTTCACCTTCTCCTTCTCCTTCTCCTGCTTCTTCTGATTCACCCTCCAGACTTCACCTTCTCCTTCTCCTTCTTCTACTTCTTCTGATTCACCCTCCAGTCTTCACCTTCTCCTTCTCCTTTTCTGCTTCTTCTGCTTCACCCTCCAGACTTCACCTTCTACTTCTCTTTCTTCTGCTTCTTCTGATTCACCCTCCAGACTTCACCTTCTCCTTCTCCTTCTTCTGATTCTTCTGATTCACCCTCCAGACTTCACCTTCTCCTTCTCCTTCTTCTGCTTCTTCTGATTCACGCTCCTCACTTCACCTCCTTCTCCTTCTTCTACTTCTTCTGATTCACCCTCCTGACTTCACCTTCTCCTTCTCCTTCTTCTACTTCTTCTGCTTCACCCTCCAGACTTCAGCTTCTCCTTCTTCTACTTCTTCTGATTCACCCTCCAGACTTCACCTTCTCCTTCTCCTTCTTCTGCTTCTTCTGATTCACCCTCCAGACTTCACCTTCTCCTTCTCCTTATTCTGCTTCTTCTGATTCACCCTCCAGACTTCACCTTCACCTTCTCCTTCTTCTGCTTCTTCTGCTTCACCCTCAAGACTTCACCTTCTCCTTCTCCTTCTTCTGCTTCTTCTGATTCACCCTCCAGACTTCACCTTCTACTTCTCCTTCTTCTACTTCTTCTGATTCACCCTCCAGACTTCATCTTCTCCTTCTCCTTCTTCTACTTCTTCTGATTCACCCTCCAGACTTCACCTTCTCCTTCTCCTTCTTCTACTTCTTCTGATTCACCCTCCAGACTTCATCTTCTCCTTCTCCTTCTTCTACTTCTTCTGCTTCTCCCTCCAGACTTCACCTTCTCCTTCTCCTTCTTCAGCTTCTTCTGATTCACCCTCCAGACTTCACCTTCTCCTTCTCCTTCTTCTGCTTCTTCTGATTCACCCTCCAGACTTCACCTTCTCCTTCTCCTTCTTCTGCTTCTTCTGCTTCACCCTCCAGACTTCACCTTCTCCTTCTCCTTCTTCTGCTTCTTCTGCTTCACCCTCCTGACTTCACCTTCTCCTTCTCCTTCTTCTACTTCTTCTGATTCACCCCCCAGACTTCACCTTCTCCTTCTCCTTCTTCTGCTTCTTCTGATTCACCCTCCAGACTTCACCTTCTCCTTCTCCTTCTTCTGCTTCTTCTGATTCAGCCTTCAGACTTCACCTTCTCCTTCTCCTTCTTCTGCTTCTTCTGATTCACACTCCAGACCTCACCTTCTCCTTCTCCTTCTTCTACTTCTTCTGATTCACCCTCCAGACTTCAACTTCTCCTTCTCCTTCTTCTGCTTCTTCTGATTCACCCTCCAGACTTCACCTTCTCCTTCTCCTTCTTCTGCTTCTTCTGATTCACCCTCCAGACTTCGCCTTCTCCTTCTCCTTCTTCTACTTCTTCTGATTTACCCTCCAGACTTCACCTTCTCCTTCTCCTTCTTCTACTTCTTCTGATTCACCCTCCAGTCTTCACCTTCTCCTTCTCCTTCTTCTGCTTCTTCTGATTCACCCTCCAGACTTCACCTTCTCCTTCTCCTTCTTCTGCTTCTTCTGATTCACCCTCCAGACTTCACCTTCTCCTTCTCCTTCTTCTGCTTCTTCTGATTCACCCTCCAGACTTCACCTTCTCCTTCTCCTTCTTCTACTTCTTCTGATTCACCCTCCAGACTTCACCTTCTCCTTCTCCTTCTTCTGCTTCTTCTGATTCACCCTCCAGACTTCACCTTCTCCTTCTCCTTCGTCTACTTCTTCTGATGCACCCTCCAGACTACACCTTCTCCTTCTCCATCTTATACTTCTTCTGATTCACCCTCCAGACTTCACCTTCTCCTTCTCCTTCTTCTGCTTCTTCTGATTCACCCTCCAGACTTCACCTTCTCCTTCTCCTTCTTCTGCTTCTTCTGATTCACCCTCCAGACTTCACCTTCTCCTTCTCCTTATTCTGCTTCTTCTGATTCACCCTCCAGACTTCACCTTCTCCTTCTCCTTCTTCTTCTTCTTCTGCTTCACCCTCCAGACTTCACCTTCTCCTTCTCCTTCTTCTGCTTCTTCTGCTTCACCCTCCTGACTTCACCTTCTCCTTCTCCTTCTTCTACTTCTTCTGCTTCACCCTCCAGACTTCACCTTCTCCTTCTCCTTCTACTGCTTCTTCTGCTTCACCCTCCAGACTTCACCTTCTCCTTCTCCTTCTTCTGCTTCTTCTGCTGCGCACTCCAGACTTCACCTTCTCCTTCTCCTTCTTCTGCTTCTTCTGCTTCACCTTCCTGACTTCACCTTCTCCTTCTCCTTCTTCTACTTCTTCTGCTTCACCCCCCTGACTTCACCTTCTCCTTCTCCTTCTTCTGCTTCTTCTGATTCACCTTCCTAACTTCACCTTCTCCTTCTCCTTCTTCTGCTTCTTCTGATTCACCCTCCTGACTTCACCTTCTCCTTCTCCTTCTCCTGAATCTTCTGATTCACCCTCCAGACTTCACCTTCTCCTTCTCCTTCTTCTGCTTCTTCTGATTCACCCTCCTGACTTCATCTTCTCCTTCTCCTTCTTCTACTTCTTCTGATTCACCCTCCTGACTTCACCTTCTCCTTCTCCTTCTTCTACTTCTTCTGCTTCACCCTCCAGACTTCACGTTCTCCTTCTCCTTCTTCTACTTCTTCTGATTCACCCTCCAGACTTCACCTTCTCCTTCTCCTTCTTCTGCTTCTTCTGATTCACCCTCCAGACTTCACCTTCTCCTTCTTCTTATTCTGCTTCTTCTGATTCACCCTCCAGACTTCACCTTCTCCTTCTCCTTCTTCTGCTTCTTCTGATTCACCCTCCAGACTTCACCTTCTCCTTCTCCTTCTTCTGCTTCTTCTGATTCACCCTCCAGACTTCACCTTCTCCTTCTCCTTCTCCTGCTTCTTCTGATTCACCCTCCAGACTTCACCTTCTCCTTCTCCTTCTTCTACTTCTTCTGATTCACCCTCCAGTCTTCACCTTCTCCTTCTCCTTTTCTGCTTCTTCTGCTTCACCCTCCAGACTTCACCTTCTACTTCTCTTTCTTCTGCTTCTTCTGATTCACCCTCCAGACTTCACCTTCTCCTTCTCCTTCTTCTGATTCTTCTGATTCACCCTCCAGACTTCACCTTCTCCTTCTCCTTCTTCTGCTTCTTCTGATTCACGCTCCTCACTTCACCTCCTTCTCCTTCTTCTACTTCTTCTGATTCACCCTCCTGACTTCACCTTCTCCTTCTCCTTCTTCTACTTCTTCTGCTTCACCCTCCAGACTTCAGCTTCTCCTTCTTCTACTTCTTCTGATTCACCCTCCAGACTTCACCTTCTCCTTCTCCTTCTTCTGCTTCTTCTGATTCACCCTCCAGACTTCACCTTCTCCTTCTCCTTATTCTGCTTCTTCTGATTCACCCTCCAGACTTCACCTTCACCTTCTCCTTCTTCTGCTTCTTCTGCTTCACCCTCAAGACTTCACCTTCTCCTTCTCCTTCTTCTGCTTCTTCTGATTCACCCTCCAGACTTCACCTTCTACTTCTCCTTCTTCTACTTCTTCTGATTCACCCTCCAGACTTCATCTTCTCCTTCTCCTTCTTCTGCTTCTTCTGATTCACCCTCCAGACTTCACCTTCTCCTTCTCCTTCTTCTGCTTCTTCTGATTCACCCTCCAGACTTCAACTTCTCCTTCTCCTTCTTCGGCTTCTTCTGATTCACCCTCCAGACTTCACCTTCTCCTTCTCCTTCTTCTGCTTCTTCTGATTCACCCTCCAGACTTCACCTTCTCCTTCTCCTTCTTCTGCTTCTTCTGATTCACCCTTCAGACTTCACCTTCTCCTTCTCCTTCTTCTGCTTCTTCTGATTCACACTCCAGACCTCACCTTCTCCTTCTCCTTCTTCTACTTCTTCTGATTCACCCTCCAGACTTCAACTTCTCCTTCTCCTTCTTCTGCTTCTTCTGATTCACCCTCCAGACTTCACCTTCTCCTTCTCCTTCTTCTGCTTCTTCTGATTCACCCTCCAGACTTCGCCTTCTCCTTCTCCTTCTTCTACTTCTTCTGATTTACCCTCCAGACTTCACCTTCTCCTTCTCCTTCTTCTACTTCTTCTGATTCACCCTCCAGTCTTCACCTTCTCCTTCTCCTTCTTCTGCTTCTTCTGATTCACCCTCCAGACTTCACCTTCTCCTTCTCCTTCTTCTGCTTCTTCTGATTCACACTCCAGACTTCACCTTCTCCTTCTCCTTCTTCTGCTTCTTCTGATTCACCCTCCAGACTTCACCTTCTCCTTCTCCTTCTTCTACTTCTTCTGATTCACCCTCCAGACTTCACCTTCTCCTTCTCCTTCTTCTGCTTCTTCTGATTCACCCTCCAGACTTCACCTTCTCCTTCTCCTTCGTCTACTTCTTCTGATGCACCCTCCAGATTACACCTTCTCCTTCTCCATCTTCTACTTCTTCTGATTCACCCTCCAGACTTCACCTTCTCCTTCTCCTTCTTCTGCTTCTTCTGATTCACCCTCCAGACTTCACCTTCTCCTTCTCCTTCTTCTACTTCTTCTGATTCACCCTCCAGACTTCACCTTCTCCTTCTCCTTCTTCTACTTCTTCTGATTCACCCTCCAGACTTCATCTTCTCCTTCTCCTTCTTCTACTTCTTCTGCTTCTCCCTCCAGACTTCACCTTCTCCTTCTCCTTCTTCTGCTTCTTCTGATTCACCCTCCAGACTTCACCTTCTCCTTCTCCTTCTTCTGCTTCTTCTGATTCACCCTCCAGACTTCACCTTCTCCTTCTCCTTCTTCTGCTTCTTCTGCTTCACCCTCCAGACTTCACCTTCTCCTTCTCCTTCTTCTGCTTCTTCTGCTTCACCCTCCTGACTTCACCTTCTCCTTCTCCTTCTTCTACTTCTTCTGATTCACCCTCCAGACTTCACCTTCTCCTTCTCCTTCTTCTGCTTCTTCTGATTCACCCTCCAGACTTCACCTTCTCCTTCTCCTTCTTCTGCTTCTTCTGATTCAGCCTTCAGACTTCACCTTCTCCTTCTCCTTCTTCTGCTTCTTCTGATTCACACTCCAGACCTCACGTTCTCCTTCTCCTTCTTCTACTTCTTCTGATTCACCCTCCAGACTTCAACTTCTCCTTCTCCTTCTTCTGCTTCTTCTGATTCACCCTCCAGACTTCACCTTCTCCTTCTCCTTCTTCTGCTTCTTCTGATTCACCCTCCAGACTTCGCCTTCTCCTTCTACTTCTTCTACTTCTTCTGATTTACCCTCCAGACTTCACCTTCTCCTTCTCCTTCTTCTTCTTCTGATTCACCCTCCAGTCTTCACCTTCTCCTTCTCCTTCTTCTGCTTCTTCTGATTCACCCTCCAGACTTCACCTTCTCCTTCTCCTTCTTCTGCTTCTTCTGATTCACCCTCCAGACTTCACCTTCTCCTTCTCCTTCTTCTGCTTCTTCTGATTCACCCTCCAGACTTCACCTTCTCCTTCTCCTTCTTCTGCTTCTTCTGATTCACCCTCCAGACTTCACCTTCTCATTCTCCTTCTTCTACTTCTTCTGATTCACCCTCCAGACTTCACCTTCTCCTTCTCCTTCTTCTACTTCTTCTGATTCACCCTCCAGACTTCATCTTCTCCTTCTCCTTCTTCTACTTCTTCTGCTTCTCCCTCCAGACTTCACCTTCTCCTTCTCCTTCTTCTGCTTCTTCTGATTCACCCTCCAGACTTCACCTTCTCCTTCTCCTTATTCTGCTTCTTCTGATTCACCCTCCAGACTTCACCTTCTCCTTCTCCTTCTTCTGCTTCTTCTGCTTCACCCTCCATACTTCACCTTCTCCTTCTCCTTCTTCTGCTTCTTCTGCTTCACCCTCCTGACTTCACCTTCTCCTTCTCCTTCTTCTACTTCTTCTGCTTCACCCTCCAGACTTCACCTTCTCCTTCTCCTTCTTCTGCTTCTTCTGCTTCACCCTCCTGACTTCACCTTCTCCTTCTCCTTCTTCTACTTCTTCTGATTCACCCTCCAGACTTCACCTTCTCCTTCTCCTTCTACTGCTTCTTCTGCTTCACCCTCCAGACTTCACCTTCTCCTTCTCCTTCTTCTGCTTCTTCTGCTGCGCACTCCAGACTTCACCTTCTCCTTCTCCTTCTTCTGCTTCTTCTGCTACACCTTCCTGACTTCACCTTCTCCTTCTCCTTCTTCTACTTCTTCTGCTTCACCCCCCTGACTTCACCTTCTCCTTCTCCTTCTTCTGCTTCTTCTGATTCACCTTCCTAACTTCACCTTCTCCTTCTCCTTCTTCTGCTTCTTCTGATTCACCCTCCTGACTTCACCTTCTCCTTCTCCTTCTCCTGAATCTTCTGATTCACCCTCCAGACTTCACCTTCTCCTTCTCCTTCTTCTGCTTCTTCTGATTCACCCTCCTGACTTCACCTTCTCCTTCTCCTTCTTCTACTTCTTCTGATTCACCCTCCTGACTTCACCTTCTCCTTCTCCTTCTTCTACTTCTTCTGCTTCACCCTCCAGACTTCACGTTCTCCTTCTCCTTCTTCTACTTCTTCTGATTCACCCTCCAGACTTCACCTTCTCCTTCTCCTTCTTCTGCTTCTTCTGATTCACCCTCCAGACTTCACCTTCTCCTTCTTCTTATTCTGCTTCTTCTGATTCACCCTCCAGACTTCACCTTCTCCTTCTCCTTCATCTGCTTCTTCTGATTCACCCTCCAGACTTCACCTTCTCCTTCTCCTTCTTCTGCTTCTTCTGCTTCACCTTCCAGACTTCACCTTCTCCTTCTCATTCTTCTGCTTCTTCTGATTCACCCTCCAGACTTCACCTTCTCCTTCTCCTTCTTCTACTTCTTCTGATTCACCCTCCAGACTTCACCTTCTCCTTCTCCTTCTTCTACTTCTTCTGATTCACCCTCCAGACTTCACATTCTCCTTCTCGTTCTTCTACTTCTTCTGCTTCTCCCTCCAGACTTCACCTTCTCCTTCTCCTTCTTCTGCTTCTTCTGATTCACCCTCCAGACTTCTCCTTCTCCTTCTCCTTCTTCTACTTCTTCTGATTCACCCTCCAGACTTCACCTTCTCCTTCTCCTTCTTTTACTTCTTCTGATTCTCCCTCCAGACTTCACCTTCTCCTTCTCCTTCTTCTGCTTCTTCTGATTCACCCTCCAGACTTCACCTTCTCCTTCTTCTTATTCTGCTTCTTCTGATTCACCCTCCAGACTTCACCTTCTCCTTCTCCTTCTTCTGCTTCTTCTGATTCACCCTCCAGACTTCACCTTCTCCTTCTCCTTCTTCTGCTTCTTCTGATTCACCCTCCAGACTTCACCTTCTCCTTCTCCTTCTTCTGCTTCTTCTGATTCACCCTCCAGACTTCTCCTTCTCCTTCTCCTTCTTCTACTTCTTCTGATTCACCCTCCAGACTTCACCTTCTCCTTCTCCTTCTTCTACTTCTTCTGATTCTCCCTCCAGACTTCACCTTCTCCTTCTCCTTCTTCTACTTCTTCTGAGTCACCCTCCTGACATCACCTTCTCCTTCTCCTTCTTCTGCTTCTTCTGCTTCACCCTCCAGACTTCACCTTCTCCTTCTCCTTCTTCTGCTTCTTCTGCTTCACCTTCCTGACTTCACCTTCTCCTTCTCCTTCTTCTACTTCTTCTGCTTCACCCCCCTGACTTCACCTTCTCCTTCTCCTTCTTCTGCTTCTTCTGATTCACCTTCCTAACTTCACCTTCTCCTTCTCCTTCTTCTGCTTCTTCTGATTCACCCTCCTGACTTCACCTTCTCCTTCTCCTTCTCCTGAATCTTCTGATTCACCCTCCAGACTTCACCTTCTTCTTCTCCTTCTTCTGCTTCTTCTGATTCACCCTCCTGACTTCACCTTCTCCTTCTCCTTCTTCTACTTCTTCTGATTCACCATCCTGACTTCACCTTCTCCTTCTCCTTCTTCTACTTCTTCTGCTTCACCCTCCAGACTTCACGTTCTCCTTCTCCTTCTTCTACTTCTTCTGATTCACCCTCCAGACTTCACCTTCTCCTTCTCCTTCTTCTGCTTCTTCTGATTCACCCTCCAGACTTCACCTTCTCCTTCTTCTTATTCTGCTTCTTCTGATTCACCCTCCAGACTCCACCTTCTCCTTCTCCTTCTTCTGCTTCTTCTGATTCACCCTCCAGACTTCACCTTCTCCTTCTCCTTCTTCTGCTTCTTCTGATTCACCCTCCAGACTTCACCTTCTCCTTCTCCTTCTTCTGCTTCTTCTGATTCACCCTCCAGACTTCACCTTCTCCTTCTCCTTCTTCTACTTCTTCTGATTCACCCTCCAGACTTCACCTTCTCCTTCTCCTTCTTCTACTTCTTCTGATTCACCCTCCAGACTTCACATTCTCCTTCTCGTTCTTCTACTTCTTCTGATTCACCCTCCAGACTTCACCTTCTCCTTCTCCTTCTTCTGCTTCTTCTGATTCTCCCTCCAGACTTCACCTTCTCCTTCTCCTTCTTCTGCTTCTTCTGATTCACCCTCCAACTTCACCTTCTCCTTCTTCTTATTCTGCTTCTTCTGATTCACCCTCCAAACTTCACCTTCTCCTTCTCCTTCTTCTGCTTCTTCTGATTCACCCTCCAGACTTCACCTTCTCCTTCTCCTTCTTCTGCTTCTTCTGATTCACCCTCCAGACTTCACCTTCTCCTTCTCCTTCTTCTGCTTCTTCTGATTCACCCTCCAGACTTCACCTTCTCCTTCTCCTTCTTCTGCTTCTTCTGCTTCACCCTCCAGACTTCACCTTCTACTTCTCCTTCTTCTGCTTCTTCTGCTTCACCCTCCTGACTTCACCTTCTCCTTCTCCTTCTTCTACTTCTTCTGATTCACCGTCCAGACTTCACCTTCTCCTTCTCCTTCTTCTGCTTCTTCTGCTTCACCCTCCAGACTTCACCTTCTCCTTCTCCTTCTTCTGCTTCTTCTGCTACGCCCTCCAGACTTCACCTTCTCCTTCTCCTTCTTCTGCTTCTTCTGCTTCACCCTCCAGACTTCACCTTCTCCTTCTCCTTCTTCTGCTTCTTCTGCTTCACCCTCCAGACCTCACCTTCTCCTTCTCCTTCTTCTACTTCTTCTGATTCACCCTCCAGACTTCACCTTCTCCTTCTCCTTCTTCTGCTTCTTCTGCTTCACCCTCCTGACATCACCTTCTCCTTCTCCTTCTTCTACTTCTTCTGATTCACCCTCCAGACTTCACATTCTCCTTCTCCTTCTTCTACTTCTTCTGCTTCTCCCTCCAGACTTCACCTTCACCTTCTCCTTCTTCTGCTTCTTCTGATTCACCCTCCAGACTTCTCCTTCTCCTTCTCCTTCTTCTACTTCTTCTGATTCACCCTCCAGACTTCACCTTCTCCTTCTCCTTCTTCTACTTCTTCTGATTCTCCCTCCAGACTTTACCTTCTCCTTCTCCTTCTTCTACTTCTTCTGATTCACCCTCCTGACTTCACCTTCTCCTTCTCCTTCTTCTGCTTCTTCTGCTTCACCCTCCAGACTTCACCTTCTCCTTCTCCTTCTTCTGCTTCTTCTGCTTCACCCTCCTGACTTCACCTTCTCCTTCTCCTTCTTCTACTTCTTCTGATTCACCCTCCAGACCTCACCTTCTCCTTCTCCTTCTTCTACTTCTTCTGATTCACCCTCCAGACTTCACCTTCTCCTTCTCCTTCTTCTGCTTCTTCTGATTCACCCTCCAGACTTCACCTTCTCCTTCTCCTTCTTCTACTTCTTCTGATTCACCCTCCAGACTTAACATTCTCCTTCTCCTTCTTCTACTTCTTCTGCTTCTCCATCCAGACTTCACCTTCTCCTTCTCCTTCTTCTGCTTCTTCTGATTCACCCTCCAGACTTCTCCTTCTCCTTCTCCTTCTTCTACTTCTTCTGATTCACCCTCCAGACTTCACCTTCTCCTTCTCCTTCTTCTACTTCTTCTGATTCTCCCTCCAGACTTCACCTTCTCCTTCTCCTTCTTCTACTTCTTCTGATTCACCCTTCTGACTTCACCTTCTCCTTCTCCTTCTTCTGCTTCTTCTGCTTCACGCTCCAGACTTCACCTTCTCCTTCTCCTTCTTCTGCTTCTTCTGCTTCACCCTCCTGACTTCACCTTCTCCTTCTCCTTCTTCTACTTCTTCTGATTCACCCTCCAGACCTCACCTTCTCCTTCTCCTTCTTCTACTTCTTCTGATTCACCCTCCAGACCTCACCTTCTCCTTCTCCTTCTTCTACTTCTTCTGATTCACCCTCCAGACTTCACCTTCTCCTTCTCCTTCTTCTGCTTCTTCTGATTCACCCTCCAGACTTCGCCTTCTCCTTCTCCTTCTTCACCTTCTTCTGATTTACCCTCCAGACTTCACCTTCTCCTTCTCCTTCTTCTACTTCTTCTGATTCACCCTCCAGTCTTCACCTTCTCCTTCTCCTTCTTCTGTTTCTTCTGATTCACCCTCCAGACTTCACCTTCTCCTTCTCCTTGTTCTGCATCTTCTGATTCACCCTCCAGACTTCACCTTCTCCTTCTCCTTCTTCTGCTTCTTCTGATTCACCCTCCAGACTTCACCTTCTCCTTCTCCTTCTTCTACTTCTTCTGATTCACCCTCCAGACTTCACCTTCTCCTTCTCCTTCTTCTGCTTCTTCTGATTCACCCTCCAGACTTCACCTTCTCCTTCTCCTTCGTCTACTTCTTCTGATTCACCCTCCAGACTACATCTTCTCCTTCTCCATCTTCTACTTCTTCTGATTCACCCTCCAGACTTCACCTTCTCCTTCTCCTTCTTCTGCTTCTTCTAATTCACCCTCCAGACTTCACCTTCTCCTTCTCCTTCTTGTACTTCTTCTGATTCACCCTCCAGACTTCATCTTCTCCTTCTCCTTCTTCTACTTCTTCTGCTTCTCCCTCCAGACTTCACCTTCTCCTTCTCCTTCTTCTGCTTCTTCTGATTCACCCTCCAGACTTCACCTTCTCCTTCTCCTTATTCTGCTTCTTCTGATTCACCCTCCAGACTTCACCTTCTCCTTCTCCTTCTTCTGCTTCTTCTGCTTCACCCTCCAGACTTCACCTTCTCCTTCTCCTTCTTCTGCTTCTTCTGCTTCTCCCTCCAGACTTCACCTTCTCCTTCTCCTTCTTCTGCTTCTTCTGATTCACCCTCCGGACTTCTCCTTCTCCTTCTCCTTCTTCTACTTCTTCTGATTCACCCTCCAGACTTCACCTTCTCCTTCTCCTTCTTCTACTTCTTCTGATTCTCCCTCCAGACTTCACCTTCTCCTTCTCCTTCTTCTACTTCTTCTGATTCACCCTCCTGACTTCACCTTCTCCTTCTCCTTCTTCTGCTTCTTCTGCTTCACCCTCCAGACTTCACCTTCTCCTTCTCCTTCTTCTGCTTCTTCTGCTTCACCCTCCAAACTTCACCTTCTCCTTCTCCTTCTTCTGCTTCTTCTGCTTCACCCTCCTGACTTCACCTTCTCCTTCTCCTTCTTCTACTTCTTCTGATTCACCGTCCAGACTTCACCTTCTCCTTCTCCTTCTTCTGCTTCTTCTGCTTCACCCTCCAGACTTCACCTTCTCCTTCTCCTTCTTCTGCTTCTTCTGCTACGCCCTCCAGACTTCACCTTCTCCTTCTCCTTCTTCTGCTTCTTCTGCTTCACCCTCCAGACTTCACCTTCTCCTTCTCCTTCTTCTGCTTCTTCTGCTTCACCCTCCAGACCTCACCTTCTCCTTCTCCTTCTTCTACTTCTTCTGATTCACCCTCCAGACTTCACCTTCTCCTTCTCCTTCTTCTGCTTCTTCTGCTTCACCCTCCTGACATCACCTTCTCCTTCTCCTTCTTCTACTTCTTCTGATTCACCCTCCAGACTTCACATTCTCCTTCTCCTTCTTCTACTTCTTCTGCTTCTCCCTCCAGACTTCACCTTCACCTTCTCCTTCTTCTGCTTCTTCTGATTCACCCTCCAGACTTCTCCTTCTCCTTCTCCTTCTTCTACTTCTTCTGATTCACCCTCCAGACTTCACCTTCTCCTTCTCCTTCTTCTACTTCTTCTGATTCTCCCTCCAGACTTTACCTTCTCCTTCTCCTTCTTCTACTTCTTCTGATTCACCCTCCTGACTTCACCTTCTCCTTCTCCTTCTTCTGCTTCTTCTGCTTCACCCTCCAGACTTCACCTTCTCCTTCTCCTTCTTCTGCTTCTTCTGCTTCACCCTCCTGACTTCACCTTCTCCTTCTCCTTCTTCTACTTCTTCTGATTCACCCTCCAGACCTCACCTTCTCCTTCTCCTTCTTCTACTTCTTCTGATTCACCCTCCAGACTTCACCTTCTCCTTCTCCTTCTTCTGCTTCTTCTGATTCACCCTCCAGACTTCACCTTCTCCTTCTCCTTCTTCTACTTCTTCTGATTCACCCTCCAGACTTAACATTCTCCTTCTCCTTCTTCTACTTCTTCTGCTTCTCCATCCAGACTTCACCTTCTCCTTCTCCTTCTTCTGCTTCTTCTGATTCACCCTCCAGACTTCTCCTTCTCCTTCTCCTTCTTCTACTTCTTCTGATTCACCCTCCAGACTTCACCTTCTCCTTCTCCTTCTTCTACTTCTTCTGATTCTCCCTCCAGACTTCACCTTCTCCTTCTCCTTCTTCTACTTCTTCTGATTCACCCTTCTGACTTCACCTTCTCCTTCTCCTTCTTCTGCTTCTTCTGCTTCACCCTCCAGACTTCACCTTCTCCTTCTCCTTCTTCTGCTTCTTCTGCTTCACCCTCCTGACTTCACCTTCTCCTTCTCCTTCTTCTACTTCTTCTGATTCACCCTCCAGACCTCACCTTCTCCTTCTCCTTCTTCTACTTCTTCTGATTCACCCTCCAGACCTCACCTTCTCCTTCTCCTTCTTCTACTTCTTCTGATTCACCCTCCAGACTTCACCTTCTCCTTCTCCTTCTTCTGCTTCTTCTGATTCACCCTCCAGACTTCGCCTTCTCCTTCTCCTTCTTCACCTTCTTCTGATTTACCCTCCAGACTTCACCTTCTCCTTCTCCTTCTTCTACTTCTTCTGATTCACCCTCCAGTCTTCACCTTCTCCTTCTCCTTCTTCTGTTTCTTCTGATTCACCCTCCAGACTTCACCTTCTCCTTCTCCTTGTTCTGCATCTTCTGATTCACCCTCCAGACTTCACCTTCTCCTTCTCCTTCTTCTGCTTCTTCTGATTCACCCTCCAGACTTCACCTTCTCCTTCTCCTTCTTCTACTTCTTCTGATTCACCCTCCAGACTTCACCTTCTCCTTCTCCTTCTTCTGCTTCTTCTGATTCACCCTCCAGACTTCACCTTCTCCTTCTTCTTCGTCTACTTCTTCTGATTCACCCTCCAGACTACATCTTCTCCTTCTCCATCTTCTACTTCTTCTGATTCACCCTCCAGACTTCACCTTCTCCTTCTCCTTCTTCTGCTTCTTCTAATTCACCCTCCAGACTTCACCTTCTCCTTCTCCTTCTTGTACTTCTTCTGATTCACCCTCCAGACTTCATCTTCTCCTTCTCCTTCTTCTACTTCTTCTGCTTCTCCCTCCAGACTTCACCTTCTCCTTCTCCTTCTTCTGCTTCTTCTGATTCACCCTCCAGACTTCACCTTCTCCTTCTCCTTATTCTGCTTCTTCTGATTCACCCTCCAGACTTCACCTTCTCCTTCTCCTTCTTCTGCTTCTTCTGCTTCACCCTCCAGACTTCACCTTCTCCTTCTCCTTCTTCTGCTTCTTCTGCTTCACCCTCCTGACTTCACCTTCTCCTTCTCCTTCTTCTACTTCTTCTGCTTCACCCTCCAGACTTCACCTTCTCCTTCTCCTTCTTCTGCTTCTTCTGCTTCACCCTCCTGACTTCACCTTCTCCTTCTCCTTTTCTACTTCTTCTGATTCACCCTCCAGACTTCACCTTCTCCTTCTCCTTCTTCTGCTTCTTCTGCTTCACCCTCCAGACTTCACCTTCTCCTTCTCCTTCTTCTGCTTCTTCTGCTGCGCACTCCAGACTTCACCTTCTCCTTCTCCTTCTTCTGCTTCTCCTGCTTCACCGTCCTGACTTCACCTTCTCCTTCTCCTTCTTCTACTTCTTCGGCTTCACCCCCCTGACTTCACCTTCTCCTTCTCCTTCTTCTGCTTCTTCTGATTCACCTTCCTAACATCACCTTCTCCTTCTCCTTCTTCTGCTTCTTCTGATTCACCCTCCTGACTTCACCTTCTCCTTCTCCTTCTCCTGAATCTTCTGATTCACCCTCCAGACTTCACCTTCTCCTTCTCCTTCTTCTGCTTCTTCTGATTCACCCTCCTGACTTCACCTTTGATGCACTATCAATTGCTACAAAAGACTGGAGATTGAGTAAGTAATAAACAGGCTTTTATTACCAAAGAACAGAGCATGCCTCTTGGGGTTGCCTGGTATCCAAAAGGGCCGGAGGCTTCTGAGCAGCGACCTTTATACCCAGCCATGAGGGTGGAGCCAGGGGCGGAGTCAGCTGAGGCATGCACAGACAAGTACAACAATACTAACAACAGTGGTTTACCACATTCACCCCTTGTTTAGAATTGAGTCCGGCGGGGTGAAGTGCACTAAAAATTCGTGTACTGAAGTCTATCAGGAGGCCTTGTAAGCCGTCCTGAGCGTCGCAGCAGCGGCGGTGATGGTGCAGCATCCAACGGTGAACCCGGTGTCTCGTTCAGAGGAGGTGTAGCAGGTGGCGGACCCTGGGGCTGCTGCATGCCGTCTACAGGGGTCAGAGCATGGGTAATGGGAGGTAGCGATGGTGGTCTCTCAGAGGCACCCGAAGGTGCGAGGTCTCGTGCGGGGACTGTGTCCTGGGGGTAGGCAGGAGTAGCGGTGGGTGGCGAAGAGGGTGTTTCAGGAGCACCTGCAGGTGCGAGGTCTCGAATGGAGACTGTGTCCTCCCGCCCGTCCGGGTACACCACGTAAGCATACTGCGGGTTAGCGTGGAGGAGGCTCACCCTCTCGACCAGGGGGTCCGCCTTATGGGTCCTCACGTGCTTCCGCAGTAGGACGGGTCCTGGAGAAGTCAGCCATGTTGGTAGCGAAATCCCCGACGTGGACTTCCTGGGGAAGGAGAACATTCTCTCGTGAGGAGTGGCATTGGTGGGTGTACAGAGCAGCGACCGAATGGAATGGAGCGCCGCAGGGAGGACCTCCTGCCAGCGGGAGGTCGGAAGGCCCTTAGATTTTAAGTTTAAAAGGACTGCCTTCCAGACTGTCGCATTCTCCCTTTCCACCTGGCCGTTACCCCGGGGGTTGTAGCTGGTGGTCCTGCTTGTAGCAATGCCTCTCGCGAGCAGGTACTGCCAAAGTTCGTCGCTCATAAAAGATGAGCCCCTGTCGCTATGGATATAGCTAGGGAAACCGAACAAGGCGAAGAGGTCATTCAGACATTTAATGACCGTGGTACTGGTCATGTCCGAGCAAGGGATGGCAAACGGGAAACGGGAGTACTCATCAATTATATTGAGGAAGTACACATTGCGGTCAGAGGAGGGGAGGGGCCCTTTAAAATCGATGCTCAGCCGCTCGAAGGGGCGCGTGGCTTTGATCAGGCTCGCTCTGTCTGGCCTATAAAAATGCGGCTTGCACTCGGCGCAGATCTGGCAGTTCCTGGTCATGGTCCTGACCTCCTCGATGGAGTAGGGCAGGTTACGGGATTTGATAAAATGGAAGAACCTGGTGACCCCCGGGTGGCAGAGGTCATTGTGGAGGGTCTGTAGCCTATCAACCTGCGCGTTGGCGCACGTAAATTATTATTTAAATGGCAATAGATTGGGAGAGGGGGAAGTACAGAGAGACCTGGGTGTTCTTGTACACCAGTCACTGAAGGCGAGCATGCAGGTGCAACAGGCGGTCAAGAAGGCAAACGGTATGCTGGCCTTCATAGCAAAAGGGTTAGAATACAGGAACAGGGATACCTTGCTGCAGCTGTACAGGGCACTGGTGAGACCACACCTCGAGTACTGTGTACAGTTTTGGTCGCCTCATCTGAGGAAGGATGTTCTTGCCATGGAGGGGGTGCAGCGGCGATTCACCAGGCTGATACCAGGAATGGCGGGAATGACCTATGAGGAGAGACTATGTAGTTTAGGGATGTACACACTGGAGTTTAGAAGATTGAGAGGGGACCTCATAGAAGTGTATAAAATTCTGACAGGTCTAGACAGACTGGATGCAGAAGGAATGTTTCCCTTGGCGGGTGAGAACAGAACTAGAGGACATAATTTAAGGATAAGGGCTAAACCATTTAGGACAGAGATGAGGGGGAATTTCTTCACTCAGAGAGTGGTGAACCTGTGGAACTCATTGCCACAGAGGGCAGTGTACGCCAGCTCATTAAATATATTTAAGAGGGAATTAGATATATTTCTACGGGCAAAAGGGGTTAAGGGTTACGGAGAGAAGGCGGGGACGGGATACTGAATTAAAGGATCAGCCATGATCTCATCGAATGGCGGAGCAGGCACGAAGGGCCGAATGGCCTACTCCTGCTCCTATCTTCTATGTATCTATGTATCTATGTACCACGTGATAGGGCATCTGGGGGCTCATTGAGCTTCCCGGGCCGGTACAAGATATCGTAATTGTAGGTGGAGAGTTCGATTCTCCACCTTAAGATCTTGTCATTCTTGATTTTGCCCCGCTGCTTATTATGAAACATAAAAGCCACTGAACGCTGGTCAGTGAGCAGGGTAAATCGTTTTCCGGCCAGGTAATGCCGCCAATGTCGCACGGCTTCCACAATGGCCTGGGCCTCCTTTTCGACAGAGGAGTGTCGAATCTCGGGGCCCTGGAGGGTCCTTGAGAAAAAGGCCACGGGTCTCCCCGCCTGGTTAAGGGTTGCAGCTAGGGCAAAGTCGGATGCGTCGCTCTCCACTTGAAAAGGAAGGGACTCATCCACAGCGTGCATTGTGGCCTTCGCAATGTCTCCTTTTATGAGAGTGAAGGCTGCACAGGCCTCTGCTGTCAGGGGGAAGGAGGCGGACTTGATGAGGGGTCGAGCTTTATCCGCATAGTTGGGCACCCACTGCGCATAGTAAGAGAAAAACCCCAGGCATCTCTTCAGTGCTTTCTGGCAGTGGGGGAGGGGGAGCTCCATAAGGGGGCGCATTCTATCGGGGTCTGGGCCGATGACTCCGTTCTCCACTACGCAGCCAAGAATAGCAAGGCGCGAAGTACGAAACATACATTTGTCTTTGTTGTATGTGAGATTCAGCCGTTGGGCCGTCCGGAGGAATTTCTCTAGATTAACGTCGTGGTCCTGCTGGTCGTGGCCGCAGATGGTGACGTTGTCTAGATATGGGAAAGTGGCCTGGAGCGCGTTCTGGTCAACCATCCGGTCCATCTCCCGTTGGAAGACAGAAACTCCGTTGGTGACGCCAAAGGGAACTCTGAGAAAGTGATAGAGCCGACCGTCAGCTTCAAAAGCTGTGTACTGGCGGTCCTCAGCCCTGATGGGGAGCTGGTGGTATGCCGACTTCAGATCAATCGTCGAGAACACCCGGTATTGTGCTATCTGATTGACCATGTCAGATATGCGGGGGAGTGGATATGCATCCAGCTGGGTGTAGCGGTTGATCGTCTGGCTGTAGTCAATAACTAGGCGCTGTTTGCCGCCAGCCTTCACCACCACCACTTGTGCTCGCCATGGGCTATTGCTGCTCTCGATAATCCCTTCCTTCAGGAGTCTCGCTACCTCGGATTTAATGAAACCCCTATCCCCGGCACTGTAACGCCTACTTTTGGTAGCGATGGGCTTACAGTCGCGGGTGAGGTTAGCGAACAAGGAGGGGGGGGAGACTTTAAGGGTGGAGAGGCTGCAAATGGCGCGCGGCGGGCGATTTAAAAACTGCTGGCTGCAGACTGTGAGAGGGGGGAGGGGTCCACCATACGCTAAAGTGACACTCTTAAGGTGGCACTGAAAATCCAACCCCAGTAGGACGGCAGCGCATAGATGGGGCAGGACCAGAAGTTTAAAATTTTTGTATTCAGTACCCCGCACTGAAAGAGTCACCATACAGTAGCCACCGACGTCCGCTGACTGGGCTTTGGAAGCCATAGAGATGCGATGACGCGTCGGCAGGACCGGGAGAGAGTAACTGCGCACCGTGTCGGGGTGTATAAAACTCTCCGTGCTCCCGCTGTCAAAAAGGCAGGTAGTGGCGCAGCCGTTTACCGTAATGTCCATCATGGACCTGGACAGTTGATGCGGGAGAGATTGATCCAGCGTCACGGAAGCCAGCGTATGTTCAAGCGTGTCGATGCGGTCGTCCGATGAGGCGGTGGTGGAGTCCGGGTCCCCCGTAACCAAAGTCGGAGGCGTCCAAGATGGCGGACAAAATGGCGGCGCCCACGGTCCCCACGCGGCTGGGGGAGCCCAAGATGGCGGACAAGATGGCTGCGCCCACGGTTCGCACGCAGCGCTGCTGGCGTTAGCGGTCTTCCCTTTGCAGGCGCTAACGTAGTGACCTTTCTTCCCGCAGCCGGAGCAGGTAGCATTCTTCGCGGGGCAGCGTGCTCTAGGGTGTTTAGCTTGGCCACAAAAATAGCATTTTTGTGCCTTGGACATCGCTGCAGCAGTCGGAGGTGGCGGTCCCATGGCCCAAGATTGCGGCGTCCACGGCGCGGGGCGATGAGGGGAGAAAGCGTCCATATTTCTGTGGGCCGCGTCGAGCGAGAGCGCGAGGGACACTGCCTTTGTCAGGTCTATTTCACCCTTCTCCAGCAGCCTCTGCCGGGAGTAGTCGGACCTTAGATCCGCAACGAAAGCGTCTCGTATCAGTCCCTCCGCATGTGCCGCGGCCGATACTTCCTTGCAGTCGCAGCCGCGTCCGAGTACCCGCAGTGCCCGTAGGAAGGCTTCCACCGATTCCCCGGGCTGCTGTCTGCGAGATCTTAAAAGGTGCCTGGCATAGACCGTGTTAACCGGGCGTGCATACTGCCCTTTCAGTAGGTCGATAGCCGCCGCGTAGGTCGTCGCATCTTGGATTAAAGTATAGACTTGGTGGCTCACCTTCGAGGCCAGGATTTTCAGTTTATTTTCATCAAGAGTCACGGTCGAGGCTTCCAGATACGCCTCAAAGCAATGCAGCCATTGTGCGAATTTAGTCGACGAACCCGCTTCTTGGGGGTCTAGGTCCAGGCATGTTGGTCTGAGGGCTCGCAGCAGCGCCTGCTGCTCAGCGTTTTGCGCCATCGGTTGATCAGCATCCGCAGCCAACATTTAACTTTGGTAATAAAATTGATGCACTATCAATTGCTACAAAAGACTGGAGATTGAGTAAGTAATAAACAGGCTTTTATTACCAAAGAACAGAGCATGCCTCTTGGGGTTGCCTGGTATCCAAAAGGGCCGGAGGCTTCTGAGCAGCGACCTTTATACCCAGCCATGAGGGTGGAGCCAGGGGCGGAGTCAGCTGAGGCATGCACAGACAAGTACAACAATACTAACAACAGTGGTTTACCACAACCTTCTCCTTCTCCTTCTTCTACTTCTTCTGCTTCACCCTCCAGACTTCACCTTCTCCTTCTTCTTATTCTGCTTCTTCTGATTCACCCTCCAGACTTCACCTTCTCCTTCTCCTTCTTCTGCTTCTTCTGATTCACCCTCCAGACTTCACCTTCTCCTTCTACTTCTTCTGCTTCTTCTGATTCACCCTCCAGACTTCACCTTCTCCTTCTCCTTCTTCTGCTTCTTCTGATTCACCCTCCAGACTTCACCTTCTCCTTCTCCTTCTTCTACTTCCTCTGATTCACCCTCCAGACTTCACCTTCTCCTTCTCCTTCTTCTACTTCTTCTGATTCACCCTCCTGACTTCACCTTCTCCTTCTCCTTCTTCTGCTTCTTCTGCTTCACCCTCCAGACTTCACCTTCTCCTTCTCCTTCTTCTGCTTCACCCTCCAGACTTCACCTTCTCCTTCTCCTTCTTCTGCTTCTTCTGCTTCACCCTCCTGACTTCACCTTCTCCTTCTCCTTCTTCTACTTCTTCTGATTCACCCTCCAGACTTCACCTTCTCCTTCTCCTTCTTCTGCTTCTTCTGCTTCACCCTCCAGACTTCACCATCTCCTTCTCCTTCTTCTACCTCTTCTGATTCACCCTCCAGACTTCATCTTCTCCTTCTCCTTCTTCTACTTCTTCTGCTTCTCCCTCCAGACTTCACCTTCTCCTTCTCCTTCTTCTGCTTCTTCTGATTCACCCTCCAGACTTCACCTTCTCCTTCTCCTTATTCTGCTTCTTCTGATTCACCCTCCAGACTTCACCTTCTCCTTCTCCTTCTTCTGCTTCTTCTGCTTCACCCTCCAGACTTCACCTTCTCCTTCTCCTTCTTCTGCTTCTTCTGCTTCACCCTCCTGACTTCACCTTCTCCTTCTCCTTCTTCTACTTCTTCTGCTTCACCCTCCAGACTTCACCTTCTCCTTCTCCTTCTTCTGCTTCTTCTGCTTCACCCTCCTGACTTCACCTTCTCCTTCTCCTTCTTCTGCTTCTTCTGCTTCACCCTCCACACTTCACCTTCTCCTTCTCCTTCTTCTGCTTCTTCTGATTCACCCTCCAGACTTCACCTTCTCCTTCTCCTTCTTCTGCTTCTTCTGATTCATCCTCCAGGCTTCACTTTCTCCTTCTCCTTCTTCTACTTCTTCTGATTCACCCTCCAGACTTCATCTTCTCCTTCTCCTTCTTCTGCTTCTTCTGCTTCACCCTCCAGACTTCACCTTCTCCTTCTCCTTCTTCTGCTTCTTCTGATTCACCCTCCAGACTTCACCTTCTCCTTCTCCTTCTTCTACTTCTTCTGATTCACCTTCCAGACTTTACCTTCTCCTTCTCCTTCTTCTACTTCTTCTGATTCACCCTCCAGACTTCACCTTCTCCTTCTTCTTCTTCTGCTTCTTCTGATTCACCCTCCAGACTTCACCTTCTCCTTCTCCTTCTTCTGCTTCTTCTGATTCACCCTCCAGACTTCACCTTCTCCTTCTCCTTCTTCTGCTTCTTCTGATTCACCCATCAGACTTCACGTTCTCCTTCTCCTTCTTCTGCTTCTTCTGATTCACCCACCAGATCTCACCTTCTCCTTCTCCTTCTTCTACTTCTTCTGATTCACCCTCCGGACTTCATCTTCTCCTTCTCCTTTTTCTGCTTCTTCTGATTCACCCTCCAGACTTCACCTTCTCGTTCTCCTTCTTCTGCTTCTTCTGATTCACCCTCCAGACTTCGCCATCTCCTTCTCCTTCTTCTACTTCTTCTGATTCACCCTCCAGACTTCACCTTCTCCTTCTCCTTCTTCTACTTCTTCTGATTCACCCTCCAGTCTTCACCTTCTCCTTCTCCTTCTTCTGCTTCTTCTGATTCACCCTCCAGACTTCATCTTCTCCTTCTCCTTCTTCTGCTTCTTCTGATTCACCCTCCTGACTTCACCTTCTCCTTCTCCTTCTTCTGCTTCTTCTGATTCACCCTCCAGACTTCACCTTCTCCTTCTCCTTAATCTACTACATCTGATTCACCCTCCAGACTTCACCTTCTCCTTCTCCTTCTTCTGCTTCTTGTGATTCACCCTCCAGACTTCACCTTCTCCTTCTCCTTCTTCTACTTCTTCTGATTCACCCTCCAGACTTCACCTTCTCCTTCTCCTTCTTCCGCTTCTTCTGATTCACCCTCCAGACTTCACCTTCTCCTTCTCCTTCTTCTGCTTCTTCTGATTCACCCTCCAGACTTCACCTTCTCCTTCTCCTTCGTCTACTTCTTCTGATTCACCCTCCAGACTACACCTTCTCCTTCTCCTTCTTCTACTTCTTCTGATTCACCCTCCAGACTTCACCTTCTCCTTCTCCTTCTTCTGCTTCTTTTGATTCACCCTCCAGTCTTCACCTTCTCCTTCTCCTTCTTCTACTTCTTCTGATTCACCCTCCAGACTTCTCCTTCTCCTTCTCCTTCTTCTACTTCTTCTGATTCACCCTCCAGACTTCACCTTCTCCTTCTCCTTCTTGTACTTCTTCTGCTTCTCCCTCCAGACTTCACCTTCTCCTTCTCCTTCTTCTGCTTCTTCTGATTCACCCTCCAGACTTCACCTTCTCCTTCTCCTTCTTCTACTTCTTCTGATTTACCCTCCAGACTTCACCTTTTCCTTCTCCTTCTTCTACTTCTTCTGATTCACCCTCCAGACTTCACCTTCTCCTTCTCCTTCTTCTACTTCTTCTGATTCACCCTCCTGACTTCGCCTTCTCCTTCTCCTTCTTCTGCTTCTTCTGCTTCACCCTCCAGACTTCACCTTCTACTTTTCCTTCTTCTGCTTCTTCTGCTTCACCCTCCAGACATCACCTTCTCCTTCTCCTTCTTCTGCTTCTTCTGCTTCACCCTCCTGACTTCACCTTCTCCTTCTCCTTCTTCTACTTCTTCTGATTCACCCTCCAGACTTCACCTTCTCCTTCTCCTTCTTCTGCTTCTTCTGCTTCACCCTCCAGAATTCACCTTCTCCTTCTCCTTCTTCTGCTTCTTCTGCTTCGCCCTCCAGACTTCACCTTCTCCTTCTCCTTCTCCTGCTTCTTCTGCTTCACCCTCCAGACCTCACCTTCTAATTCTCCTTCTTCTACTTCTTCTGATTCACCCTCCAGACTTCACCTTCTCCTTCTCCTTCTTCTGCATCTTCTGCTTCACCCTCCAGACTTCACCTTCTCCTTCTCCTTCTTCTGCTTCTTCTGATTCACCCTCCTGACTTCACCTTCTCCTTCTCCATCTTCTGCTTCTTCTGATTCACCCTCCAGACTTCACTTTCTCCTTCTCCTTCTTCTGCTTCTTCTGATTCACCCTCCAGACGTCACCTTCTCCTTCTCCTCCTTCTGCTTCTGCTGATTCACCCTCCAGACCTCACCTTCTCCTTCTCCTTCTTCTACTTCTTCTGATTCACCCTCCAGACTTCATCTTCTCCTTCTCCTTCTTCTGCTTCTTCTGATTCACCCTCCAGACTTCACCTTCTCCTTCTCCTTCTTCTGCTTCTTCTGATTCACCCTCCAGACCTCACCTTCTCCTTCTCCTTCTTCTGCTTCTTCTGTTTCACCCTCCAGACTTCACCTTCTCCTTCTCCTTCTTCTGCTTCTTGTGATTCACCCTCCAGACTTCACCTTCTCCTTCTCCTTCTTCTACTTCTTCTGATTCACCCTCCAGACTTCACCTTCTCCTTCTCCTTCTTCTGCTTCTTCTGATTCACCCTCCAGACTTCACCTTCTCCTTCTCCTTCGTCTACTTCTTCTGATTCACCCTCCAGACTACACCTTCTCCTTCTACTTCTTCTACTTCTTCTGATTCACCCTCCAGGCTTCACCTTCTCCTTCTCCTTCTTCTGCTTCTACTGATTCACCCTCCAGTCTTCACCTTCTCCTTCTCCTTCTTCTACTTCTTCTGATTCACCCTCCAGACTTCACCTTCTCCTTCTCCTTCTTCTGATTCACCCTCCAGACTTCACCTTCTCCTTCTCCTTCTTCTACTTCTTCTGCTTCTCCCTCCAGACTTCACCTTCTCCTTCTCCTTCTTCTGCTTCTTCTGATTCACCTTCCAGACTTCACCTTCTCCTTCTCCTTCTTCTACTTCTTCTGATTCACCCTCCAGACTTCACCTTCTCCTTCTCCTTCTTCTACTTCTTCTGATTCACCCTCCAGTCTTCACCTTCTCCTTCTCCTTCTTCTGCTTCTTCTGATTCACCCTCCTGACTTCACCTTCTCCTTCTCCTTCTTCTGCTTCTTCTGATTCACCCTCCAGACATCACCTTCTCCTTCTCCTTCTTCTACTACTTCTGATTCACCCTCCAGACTTCACCTTCTCCTTCTCCTTCTTCTGCTTCTTGTGATTCATCCTCCAAACTTCACCTTCTCCTTCTCCTTCTTCTACTTCTTCTGATTCACCCTCCAGACTTCACCTTCTCCTTCTCCTTCTTCCGCTTCTTCTGATTCACCCTCCAGACTTCACCTTCTCCTTCTCCTTCTTCTGCTTCTTCTGATTCACCCTCCAGACTTCACCTTCTCCTTCTCCTTCGTCTACTTCTTCTGATTCACCCTCCAGACTACACCTTCTCCTTCTCCTTGTTCTACTTCTTCTGATTCACCCTCCAGACTTCACCTTCTCCTTCTCCTTCTTCTGCTTCTTCTGATTCACCCTCCAGTCTTCACCTTCTCCTTCTCCTTCTTCTACTTCTTCTGATTCTCCCTCCAGACTTCACCTTCTCCTTCTCCTTCTTCTACTTCTTCTGATTCACCCTCCAGACTTCACCTTCTCCTTCTCCTTCTTGTACTTCTTCTGCTTCTCCCTCCAGACTTCACCTTCTCCTTCTCCTTCTTCTGCTTCTTCTGATTCACCCTCCAGACTTCACCTTCTCCTTCTCCTTCTTCTACTTCTTCTGATTTACCCTCCAGACTTCACCTTTTCCTTCTCCTTCTTCTACTTCTTCTGATTCACCCTCCAGACTTCACCTTCTCCTTCTCCTTCTTGTACTTCTTCTGCTTCTCCCTCCAGACTTCACCTTCTCCTTCTCCTTCTTCTGCTTCTTCTGATTCACCCTCCAGACTTCACCTTCTCCTTCTCCTTCTTCTACTTCTTCTGATTCACCCTCCTGACTTCGCCTTCTCCTTCTCCTTCTTCTGCTTCTTCTGCTTCACCCTCCAGACTTCACCTTCTCCTTCTCCTTCTTCTGCTTCTTCTGCTTCACCCTCCGGACTTCACCTTCTCCTTCTCCTTCTTCTGCTTCTTCTGCTTCACCCTCCTGACTTCACCTTCTCCTTCTCCTTCTTCTACTTCTTCTGATTCACCCTCCAGACTTCACCTTCTCCTTCTCCTTCTTCTGCTTCTTCTGCTTCACCCTCCAGACTTCACCTTCTCCTTCTCCTTCTTCTGCTTCTTCTGCTTCGCCCTCCAGACTTCACCTTCTCCTTCTCCTTCTCCTGCTTCTTCTGCTTCACCCTCCAGACTTCACCTTCTAATTCTCCTTCTTCTACTTCTTCTGATTCACCCTCCAGACTTCACCTTCTCCTTCTCCTTCTTCTGCATCTTCTGCTTCACCCTCCAGACTTCACCTTCTCCTTCTCCTTCTTCTGCTTCTTCTGATTCACCCTCCTAACTTCACCTTCTCCTTCTCCTTCTTCTGCTTCTTCTGATTCACCCTCCTGACTTCACCTTCTCCTTCTCCATCTTCTGCATCTTCTGATTCACCCTCCAGACTTCAACTTCTCCTTCTCCTTCTTCTGCTTCTTCTGATTCACCCTCCAGACTTCACCTTCTCCTTCTCCTCCTTCTGCTTCTGCTGATTCACCCTCCAGACCTCACCTTCTCCTTCTCCTTCTTCTACTTCTTCTGATTCACCCTCCAGACTTCATCTTCTCCTTCTCCTTCTTCTGCTTCTTCTGATTCACCCTCCAGACTTCACCTTCTCCTTCTCCTTCTTCTGCTTCTTCTGATTCACCCTCCAGACTTCACCTTCTCCTTCTCCTTCTTCTGCTTCTTCTGATTCACCCTCCAGACTTCACCTTCTCCTTCTCCTTCTTCTGCTTCTTGTGATTCACCCTCCAGACTTCACCTTCTCCTTCTCCTTCTTCTACTTCTTCTGATTCACCCTCCAGACTTCACCTTCTCCTTCTCCTTCTTCTGCTTCTTCTGATTCACCCTCCAGACTTCACCTTCTCCTTCTCCTTCATCTACTTCTTCTGATTCACCCTCCAGACTACACCTTCTCCTTCTCCTTCTTCTACTTCTTCTGATTCACCCTCCAGGCTTCACCTTCTCCTTCTCCTTCTTCTGCTTCTTCTGATTCACCCTCCAGTCTTCACCTTCTCCTTCTCCTTCTTCTACTTCTTCTGATTCACCCTCCAGACTTCACCTTCTCCTTCTCCTTCTTCTGATTCACCCTCCAGACTTCACCTTCTCCTTCTCCTTCTTCTACTTCTTCTGCTTCTCCCTCCAGACATCACCTTCTCCTTCTCCTTCTTCTGCTTCTTCTGATTCACCTTCCAGACTTCACCTTCTCCTTCTCCTTCTTCTACTTCTTCTGATTCACCCTCCAGACTTCACCTTCTCCTTCTCCTTCTTCTACTTCTTCTGATTCACCCTCCAGACTTCACCTTCTCCTTCTCCTTCTTCTACTTCTTCTGATTCACCCTCCTGACTTCGCCTTCTCCTTCTCCTTCTTCTGCTTCTTCTGCTTCACCCTCCAGACTTCACCTTCTCCTTCTCCTTCTTCTGCTTCACCCTCCAGACTTCACCTTCTCCTTCTCCTTCTTCTGCTTCTTCTGCTTCACCCTCCTGACTTCACCTTCTCCTTCTCCTTCTTCTACTTCTTCTGATTCACCCTCAAGACTTCACCTTCTCCTTCTCCTTCTTCTGCTTCTTCTGCTTCACCCTCCAGACTTCACCTTCTCCTTCTCCTTCTTCTGCTTCTTCTGCTTCGCCCTCCAGACTTCACCTTCTCCTTCTCCTTCTCCTGCTTCTTCTGCTTCACCCTCCAGACTTCACCTTCTCCTTCTCCTTCGTCTGCTTCTTCTGCTTCACCCTCCTGACTTCACCTTCTCCTTCTCCTTCTTCTACTTCTTCTGATTCACCCTCCAGACTTCACCTTCTCCTTCTCCTTCTTCTGCATCTTCTGCTTCACCCTCCAGACTTCACCTTCTCCTTCTCCTTCTTCTGCTTCTTCTGCTGCGCCCTCCAGACTTCACCTTCTCCTTTTCCTTCTTCTGCTTCTTCTGCTTCACCCTCCTGACTTCACCTTCTCCTTCTCCTTCTTCTACTTCTTCTGCTTCACCCACCTGACTTCACCTTCTCCTTCTCCTTCTTCTGCTTCTTCTGATTTACCCTCCTAACTTCACCTTCTCCTTCTCCTTCTTCTGCTTCTTCTGATTCACCCTCCTGACTTCATCTTCTCCTTCTCCTTCTTCTGATTCTTCTGATTCACCCTCCTGACTTCATCTTCTCCTTCTCCATCTTCTGCTTCTTCTGATTCACCCTCCAGACTTCACCTTCTCCTTCTCCTTCTTCTGCTTCTTCTGATTCACCCTCCAGACTTCACCTTCTCCTTCTCCTTCTTCTGCTTCTTCTGATTCACCCTCCAGACCTCACCTTCTCCTTCTCCTTCTACTACTTCTTCTGATTCACCCTCCAGACTTCATCTTCTCCTTCTCCTTCTTCTGCTTCTTCTGATTCACCCTCCAGACTTCACCTTCTCCTTCTCCTTCTTCTGCTTCTTCTGATTCATCCTCCAGGCTTCACCTTCTCCTTCTCCTTCTTCTACTTCTTCTGATTCACCCTCCAGACTTCACCTTCTCCTTCTCCTTCTTCTGCTTCTTCTGCTTCACCCTCCTGACTTCACTTTCTCCTTCTCCTTCTTCTACTTCTTCTGATTCACCCTCCAGACTTCACCTTCTCCTTCTCCTTCTTCTGCTTCTTCTGCTTCACCCTCCAGACTTCACCTTCTCCTTCTCCTTCTTCTGCTTCTTCTGCTTCGCCCTCCAGACTTCACCTTCTCCTTCTCCTGCTTCTTCTGCTTCACCCTCCAGACTTCACCTTCTAATTCTCCTTCTTCTACTTCTTCTGATTCACCCTCCAGACTTCACCTTCTCCTTCTCCTTCTTCTGCATCTTCTGCTTCACCCTCCAGACTTCACCTTCTCCTTCTCCTTCTTCTGCTTCTTCTGATTCACCCTCCTAACTTCACCTTCTCCTTCTCCTTCTTCTGCTTCTTCTGATTCACCCTCCTGACTTCACCTTCTCCTTCTCCATCTTCTGCATCTTCTGTTTCACCCTCCAGACTTCACTTTCTCCTTCTCCTTCTTCTGCTTCTTCTGATTCACCCTCCAGACTTCACCTTCTCCTTCTCCTCCTTCTGCTTCTGCTGATTCACCCTCCAGACCTCACCTTCTCCTTCTCCTTCTTCTACTTCTTCCGATTCACCCTCCAGACTTCATCTTCTCCTTCTCCTTCTTCTGCTTCTTCTGATTCACCCTCCAGACTTCACCTTCTCCTTCTCCTTCTTCTGCTTCTTCTGATTCACCCTCCAGACTTCACGTTCTCCTTCTCCTTCTTCTGCTTCTTCTGATTCACCCTCCAGACTTCACCTTCTCCTTCTCCTTCTTCTGCTTCTTGTGATTCACCCTCCAGACTTCACCTTCTCCTTCTCCTTCTTCTACTTCTTCTGATTCACCCTCCAGACTTCACCTTCTCCTTCTCCTTCTTCTGCTTCTTCTGATTCACCCTCCAGACTTCACCTTCTCCTTCTCCTTCGTCTACTTCTTCTGATTCACCCTCCAGACTACACCTTCTCCTTCTCCTTCTTCTACTTCTTCTGATTCACCCTCCAGGCTTCACCTTCTCCTTCTCCTTCTTCTGCTTCTTCTGATTCACCCTCCAGTCTTCACCTTCTCCTTCTCCTTCTTCTACTTCTTCTGATTCACCCTCCAGACTTCACCTTCTCCTTCTCCTTCTTCTGATTCACCCTCCAGACTTCACCTTCTCCTTCTCCTTCTTCTACTTCTTCTGCTTCTCCCTCCAGACTTCACCTTCTCCTTCTCCTTCTTCTGCTTCTTCTGGTTCACCTTCCAGACTTCACCTTCTCCTTCTCCTTCTTCTACTTCTTCTGATTCACCCTCCAGACTTCACCTTCTCCTTCTCCTTCTTCTACTTTTTCTGATTCACCCTCCAGACTTCACCTTCTCCTTCTCCTTCTTCTACTTCTTCTGATTCACCCTCCTGACTTCGCCTTCTCCTTCTCCTTCTTGTGCTTCTTCTGCTTCACCCTCCAGACTTCACCTTCTCCTTCTCCTTCTTCTGCTTCTTCTGCTTCACCCTCCAGACTTCACCTTCTCCTTCTCCTTCTTCTGCTTCTTCTGCTTCACCCTCCTGACTTCACCTTCTCCTTCTCCTTCTCCTTCTTCTACTTCTTCTGATTCACCCTCCAGACTTCACCTTCTCCTTCTCCTTCTTCTGCTTCTTCTGCTTCACCCTCCGGACTTCAACTTCTCCTTCTCCTTCTTCTGCTTCTTCTGCTTCGCCCTCCAGACTTCACCTTCTCCTTCTCCTTCTCCTGCTTATTCTGCTTCACCCT
This sequence comes from Somniosus microcephalus, assembly GCF_052327205.1. Lineage (NCBI taxonomy): Eukaryota > Metazoa > Chordata > Chondrichthyes > Squaliformes > Somniosidae > Somniosus > Somniosus microcephalus. The sequence continues at coordinate 172,583 of NW_028225397.1, read as the reverse complement.
CCAGACTTCACCTTCTCCTTCTCCTTCGTCTGCTTCTTCTGCTTCACCCTCCTGACTTCACCTTCTTTTCTCCTTCTTCTACTTCTTCTGATTCACCCTCCAGACTTCACCTTCTCCTTCTCCTTCTTCTGCATCTTCTGCTTCACCCTCCAGACTTCACCTTCTCCTTTTCCTTCTTCTGCTTCTTCTGCTTCACCCTCCAGACTTCACCTTCTCCTTCTCCTTCTTCTACTTCTTCTGCTTCACCCTCCAGACTTCACCTTCTCCTTCTCCTTCTTCTACTTCTTCTGATTCACCCTCCAGACTTCACCTTCTCCTTCTCATTCTTCTACTTCTTCTGATTCACCCTCCAGACTTCACCTTCTCCATCTCCTTCTTCTACTTCTTCTGCTTCACCGTCTAGACATCACCTTCTTCCTCTCCTTCTGCTACTTCTTCTGATTCACCCTCCAGACTTCACCTTCTCCTTCTCCTTCTTCTGCATCTTCTGATTCACCCTCCTGACTTCACCTTCTCCTTCTCCTTCTTCTACTTCTTCTGATTCACCCTCCAGACTTCACCTGCTCCTTCTCCTTCTTCTACTTCTTCTGTTTCACACTCCAGACTTCACCTTCTCCTTCTCCTTCTTCTAATTCCTCTGCTTCACCCTCCAGACTTCACCTTCTCCTTCTCCTTCTTCTGCTTCTTCTGATTCACCATCCAGTCTTCACCTTCTCCTTCTCCTTCTTCTACTTCTTCTGATTCACCCTCCAGACTTCACCTTCTCCATTTCCTTCTTCTGCTTCTTCTGCTTCACCCTCCAGACTTCACCTTCTCCTTCTCCTACTTCTTCTGATTCACCCTCCAGTCTTCACCTTCTCCTTCTCCTTCTTCTATTTCTTCTGATTCGCCCTCCTGACTTCACCTTCTCCTTCTCCTTCTTCTACTTCCTCTGATTCACCCTCCAGACTTCACCTTCTCCTTCTCCTTCTCCTACTTCTTCTAATTCACCCTGCAGACTTCACCTTCTCCATCTCCTTCTTCTACTTCTTCTGATTCACCATCCTGACTTCACCTTCTCCATCTCCTTCTTCTACTTCTTCTGCTTCACCGTCTAGAAATCACCTTCTTCCTCTCCTTCTGCTACTTCTTCTGATTCACCCTCCAGACTTCACCTTCTCCTTCTCCTTCTTCTGCGTCTTCTGATTCACCCTCCTGACTTCACCTTCTCCTTCTCCTTCTTCTACTTCTTCTGATTCACCCTCCAGACTTCACCTGCTCCTTCTCCTTCTTCTACTTCTTCTGTTTCACCCTCCAGACTTCACCTTCTCCTTCTCCTTCTTCTAATTCCTCTGCTTCACCCTCCAGACTTCACCTTCTCCTTCTCCTTCTTCTACTTCTTCTGATTCACCATCCAGTCTTCACCTTCTCCTTCTCCTTCTTCTACTTCTTCTGATTCACCCTCCAGACTTCACCTTCTCCATCTCCTTCTTCTGCTTCTTCTGCTTCACCCTCCAGACTTCACCTTCTCCTTCTCCTACTTCTTCTGATTCACCCTCCAGTCTTCACCTTCTCCTTCTCCTTCTTCTGTTTCTTCTGATTCGCCCTCCTGACTTCACCTTCTCCTTCTCCTTCTTCTACTTCCTCTGATTCACCCTCCAGACTTCACCTTCTCCTTCTCCTTCTCCTACTTCTTCTAATTCACCCTGCAGACTTCACCTTCTCCATCTCCTTCTTCTACTTCTTCTGCTTCACCCTCCTGACTTCACCTTCTCCTTCTCCTTCTTCTAATTCTTCTGCATCACCCTCCTGTCATCACCTTCTCCTTCTCCTTCTTCTGCTTCTTCTGATTCACACTCCAGACTTCCCCTTCTCCCTCTCCTTCTTCGACTTCTTCTGATTCACCCTCCAGACTTCACCTTCTCCTTCTCCTTCTTCTGCTTCTTCTGATTCACCCGCCAGACTTCACCTTCTCCTTCTCCTTCTTCTACTTCTTCTGATTCCCCCTCCAGACTTCACCTTCTCCTTCTCCTTCTTCTGCTTCTTCTGCTTCTCCCTCCAGAATTCACCTTCTCCTTCTCCTTCTTCTACTTCTTCTGATTCACCCTCCAGACTTCACCTTCTCCTTCTCCTTCTTCTACTTCTTCTGATTCACGCTCCAGACTTCACCTTATCCTTCTCCTTCTTCTGCTTCTTCTGATTCACCCTCCTGACTTCACCTTCTCCATCTCCTTCTTCTACTTCTTCTGCTTCACCCTCCTGACTTCACCTTTTCCTTCTCCTTCTTCTGCTTCTTCTGATTCACCCTCCAGACTTCACCTTCTCCTTCTCCTTCTTCTGCATCTTCTGCTTCACCCTCCTGACTTCACCTTTTCATTCTCCTTCTTCTGCTTCTTCTGCTTCACCCTCCAGACCTCACCTTCTGCTTCTCCTTCTTCTGCTTCTTCTGATTCACCCGCCAGACTTCACCTTTTCCTTCTCCTTCTTCTACTTCTTCTGGTTCACCCTCCACTCTTCACCTTCTCCTGCTCCTTCTTCTGCTTCTTCTGCTTCTCCCTCCAGACTTCACCTTCTCCTTCTCCTTCTTCTACTTCTTCTGATTCACCCTCCAGACTTCACCTTCTCCTTCTCCTTCTTCTACTTCTTCTGATTCACCCTCCAGACTTCACCTTCTCCTTCTCCTTCTTCTGCTTCTTCTGATTCACCCTCCTGACTTCACCTTCTCCTTCTCCTTCTTCTACTTCTTCTGCTTCACCCTCCTGACTTCACCTTCTCCTTCTCCTTCTTCTGCTTCTTCTGATTCACACTCCAGAATTCACTTTCTCCTTCTCCTTCTTCTACTTCTTCTGATTCACCCTCCAGACTTCACCTTCTCCTTCTCCTTCTTCTACTTCTTCTGATTCACCATCCTGACTTCACCTTCTCCATCTCCTTCTTCTACTTCTTCTGCTTCACCCTCCAGACTTCACCTTCTCCTTCTCCTTCTTCTACTTCTTCTGATTCACCCTCCAGACTTCAGCTTCTCCTTCTCATTCTTCTACTTCTTCTGATTCACCCTCCAGACTTCACCTTCTCCATCTCCTTCTTCTACTTCTTCTGCTTCACCGTCTAGACATCACCTTCTTCCTCTCCTTCTGCTACTTCTTCTGATTCACCCTCCAGACTTCACCTTCTCCTTCTCCTTCTTCTGCGTCTTCTGATTCACCCTCCTGACTTCACCTTCTCCTTCTCCTTCTTCTACTTCTTCTGATTCACCCTCCAGACTTCACCTGCTCCTTCTCCTTCTTCTACTTCTTCTGTTTCACCCTCCAGACTTCACCTTCTCCTTCTCCTTCGTCTAATTCCTCTGCTTCACCCTCCAGACTTCACCTTCTCCTTCTCCTTCTTCTACTTCTTCTGATTCACCATCCAGTCTTCACCTTCTCCTTCTCTTCTTCTACTTCTTCTGATTCACCCTCCAGACTTAACCTTCTCCATCTCCTTCTTCTGCTTCTTCTGCTTCACCCTCCAGACTTCACCTTCTCCTTCTCCTACTTCTTCTGATTCACCCTCCAGTCTTCACCTTATCCTTCTCCTTCTTCTGTTTCTTCTAATTCGCCCTCCTGACTTCACCTTCTCCTTCTCCTTCTTCTACTTCCTCTGATTCACCCTCCAGACTTCACCTTCTACTTCTCCTTCTCCTACTTCTTCTAATTCACCCTGCAGACTTCACCTTCTCCATCTCCTTCTTCTACTTCTTCTGCTTCACCCTCCTGACTTCACCTTCTCCTTCTCCTTCTTCTAATTCTTCTGCATCACCCTCCTGTCATCACCTTCTCCTTCTCCTTCTTCTGCTTCTTCTGATTCACACTCCAGACTTCCGCTTCTCCCTCTCCTTCTTCTACTTCTTCTGATTCACCCTCCAGACTTCACCTTCTCCTTCTCCTTCTTCTGCTTCTTCTGATTCCCCCGCCAGACTTCACCTTCTCCTTCTCCTTCTTCTACTTCTTCTGATTCACCCTCCAGACTTCACCTTCTCCTTCTCCTTCTTCTGCTTCTTCTGCTTCTCCCTCCAGAATTCACCTTCTCCTTCTCCTTCTTCTACTTCTTCTGATTCACCCTCCAGACTTCACCTTCTCCTTCTCCTTCTTCTACTTCTTCTGATTCACGCTCCAGACTTCACCTTATCCTTCTCCTTCTTCTACTTCTTCTGCTTCACCCTCCTGACTTCACCTTCTCCTTCTCCTTCTTCTGCTTCTTCTGATTCACACTCCAGACTTCACCTTCTCCATCTCCTTCTTCTACTTCTTCTGCTTCACCCTCCAGATTTCACCTTCTCCTTCTCCTTCTTCTGCTTCTTCTGCTTCTCCCTCCAGACTTCACCTTCTCCTTCTCCTTTTTCTGCTTCTTCTGATTCACCCTCCAGACTTCACCTGCTCCTTCTCCTTCTTCTACTTCTTCTGTTTCACCCTCCAGACTTCACCTTCTCCTTCTCCTTCTTCTAATTCCTCTGCTTCACGCTCCAGACTTCACCTTCTCCTTCTCCTTCTTCTACTTCTTCTGATTCACCATCCAGTCTTCACCTTCTCCTTCTCCTTCTTCTACTTCTTCTGATTCTCCCTCCAGACTTCACCTTCTCCATCTCCTTCTTCTGCTTCTTCTGCTTCACCCTCCAGACTTCACCTTCTCCTTCTCCTTCTCCTACTTCTTCTGATTCACCCTCCAGTCTTCACCTTCTCCTTCTCCTTCTTCTGTTTCTTCTGATTCGCCCTCCTGACTTCACCTTCTCCTTCTCCTTCTTCTACTTCCTCTGATTCACCCTCCAGACTTCACCTTCTCCTTCTCCTTCTCCTACTTCTTCTAATTCACCCTGCAGACTTCACCTTCTCCATCTCCTTCTTCTACTTCTTCTGCTTCACCCTCCTGACTTCACCTTCTCCTTCTCCTTCTTCTAATTCTTCTGCATCACCCTCCTGTCATCACCTTCTCCTTCTCCTTCTTCTGCTTCTTCTGATTCACACTCCAGACTTCCCCTTCTCCCTCTCCTTCTTCTACTTCTTCTGATTCACCCTCCAGACTTCACCTTCTCCTTCTCCTTCTTCTGCTTCTTCTGATTCACCCGCCAGACTTCAACTTCTCCTTCTCCTTCTTCTACTTCTTCTGATTCACCCTCCAGACTTCACCTTCTCCTTCTCCTTCTTCTGCTTCTTCTGCTTCTCCCTCCAGAATTCACCTTCTCCTTCTCCTTCTTCTACTTCTTCTGATTCACGCTCCAGACTTCACCTTATCCTTCTCCTTCTTCTGCTTCTTCTGATTCACCCTCCTGACTTCACCTTCTCCATCTCCTTCTTCTACTTCTTCTGCTTCACCCTCCTGACTTCACCTTCTCCTTCTCCTTCTTCTGCTTCTTCTGATTCACCCTCCAGACTTCACCTTCTCCTTCTCCTTCTTCTGCTTCTTCTGCTTCACCCTCCTGACTTCACCTTTTCATTCTCCTTCTTCTGCTTCTTCTGATTCACCCTCCAGACTTCACCTTCTCCTTCTCCTTCTTCTGCTTCTTCTGCTTCACCCTCCAGACCTCACCTTCTGCTTCTCCTTCTTCTGCTTCTTCTGATTCACCCGCCAGACTTCACCTTTTCCTTCTCCTTCTTCTACTTCTTCTGGTTCACCCTCCACTCTTCACCTTCTCCTGCTCCTTCTTCTGCTTCTTCTGCTTCTCCCTCCAGACTTCACCTTCTCCTTCTCCTTCTTCTACTTCTTCTGATTCACCCTCCAGACTTCACCTTCTCCTTCTCCTTCTTCTACTTCTTCTGATTCACCCTCCAGACTTCACCTTCTCCTTCTCCTTCTTCTGCTTCTTCTGATTCACCCTCCTGACTTCACCTTCTCCATCTCTTTCTTCTACTTCTTCTGCTTCACCCTCCTGACTTCACCTTCTCCTTCTCCTTCTTCTGCTTCTTCTGATTCACACTCCAGACTTCACCTTCTCCATCTCCTTCTTCTACTTCTTCTGATTCACCCTCCAGACTTCACCTTCTCCTTCTCCTTCTTCTGCTTCTTCTGCTTCTCCCTCCAGACTTCACCTTCTCCTTCTCCTTCTTCTGCTTCTTCTGATTCACCCTCCTGACTTCACCTTCTCCTTCTCCTTCTTCTACTGCTTCTGCTTCACCCTCCTGACTTCACCTTCTCCTTCTCCTTCTTCTGCTTCTTCTGATTCACACTCCAGAATTCACTTTCTCCTTCTCCTTCTTCTACTTCTTCTGATTCACCCTCCAGACTTCACCTTCTCCTTCTCCTTCTTCTACTTCTTCTGATTCACCATCCTGACTTCACCTTCTCCATCTCCTTCTTCTACTTCTTCTGCTTCACCCTCCAGACTTCACCTTCTCCTTCTCCTTCTTCTACTTCTTCTGATTCACCCTCCAGACTTCACCTTCTCCTTCTCATTCTTCTACTTCTTCTGATTCACCCTCCAGACTTCACCTTCTCCATCTCCTTCTTCTACTTCTTCTGCTTCACCGTCTAGACATCACCTTCTTCCTCTCCTTCTGCTACTTCTTCTGATTCACCCTCCAGACTTCACCTTCTCCTTCCCCTTCTTCTGCGTCTTCTGATTCACCCTCCTGACTTCACCTTCTCCTTCTCCTTCTTCTACTTCTTCTGATTCACCCTCCAGACTTCACCTGCTCCTTCTCCTTCTTCTACTTCTTCTGTTTCACCCTCCAGACTTCACCTTCTCCTTCTCCTTCTTCTAATTCCTCTGCTTCACCCTCCAGACTTCACCTTCTCCTTCTCCTTCTTCTGCTTCTTCTGATTCACCATCCAGTCTTCACCTTCTCCTTCTCCTTCTTCTACTTCTTCTGATTCACCCTCCAGACTTCACCTTCTCCATCTCCTTCTTCTGCTTCTTCTGCTTCACCCTCCAGACTTCACCTTCTCCTTCTCCTACTTCTTCTGATTCACCCTCCAGTCTTCACCTTCTCCTTCTCCTTCTTCTATTTCTTCTGATTCGCCCTCCTGACTTCACCTTCTCCTTCTCCTTCTTCTACTTCCTCTGATTCACCCTCCAGACTTCACCTTCTCCTTCTCCTTCTCCTACTTCTTCTAATTCACCCTGCAGACTTCACCTTCTCCATCTCCTTCTTCTACTTCTTCTGATTCACCATCCTGACTTCACCTTCTCCATCTCCTTCTTCTACTTCTTCTGCTTCACCGTCTAGACATCACCTTCTTCCTCTCCTTCTGCTACTTCTTCTGATTCACCCTCCAGACTTCACCTTCTCCTTCTCCTTCTTCTGCGTCTTCTGATTCACCCTCCTGACTTCACCTTCTCCTTCTCCTTCTTCTACTTCTTCTGATTCACCCTCCAGACTTCACCTGCTCCTTCTCCTTCTTCTACTTCTTCTGTTTCACCCTCCAGACTTCACCTTCTCCTTCTCCTTCTTCTAATTCCTCTGCTTCACCCTCCAGACTTCACCTTCTCCTTCTCCTTCTTCTACTTCTTCTGATTCACCATCCAGTCTTCACCTTCTCCTTCTCCTTCTTCTACTTCTTCTGATTCACCCTCCAGACTTCACCTTCTCCATCTCCTTCTTCTGCTTCTTCTGCTTCACCCTCCAGACTTCACCTTCTCCTTCTCCTACTTCTTCTGATTCACCCTCCAGTCTTCACCTTCTCCTTCTCCTTCTTCTGTTTCTTCTGATTCGCCCTCCTGACTTCACCTTCTCCTTCTCCTTCTTCTACTTCCTCTGATTCACCCTCCAGACTTCACCTTCTCCTTCTCCTTCTCCTACTTCTTCTAATTCACCCTGCAGACTTCACCTTCTCCATCTCCTTCTTCTACTTCTTCTGCTTCACCCTCCTGACTTCACCTTCTCCTTCTCCTTCTTCTAATTCTTCTGCATCACCCTCCTGTCATCACCTTCTCCTTCTCCTTCTTCTGCTTCTTCTGATTCACACTCCAGACTTCCCCTTCTCCCTCTCCTTCTTCGACTTCTTCTGATTCACCCTCCAGACTTCACCTTCTCCTTCTCCTTCTTCTGCTTCTTCTGATTCACCCGCCAGACTTCACCTTCTCCTTCTCCTTCTTCTACTTCTTCTGATTCACCCTCCAGACTTCACCTTCTCCTTCTCCTTCTTCTGCTTCTTCTGCTTCTCCCTCCAGAATTCACCTTCTCCTTCTCCTTCTTCTACTTCTTCTGATTCACCCTCCAGACTTCACCTTCTCCTTCTCCTTCTTCTACTTCTTCTGATTCACGCTCCAGACTTCACCTTATCCTTCTCCTTCTTCTGCTTCTTCTGATTCACCCTCCTGACTTCACCTTCTCCATCTCCTTCTTCTACTTCTTCTGCTTCACCCTCCTGACTTCACCTTCTCCTTCTCCTTCTTCTGCTTCTTCTGATTCACCCTCCAGACTTCACCTTCTCCTTCTCCTTCTTCTGCTTCTTCTGCTTCACCCTCCTGACTTCACCTTCTCATTCTCCTTCTTCTGCTTCTTCTGCTTCACCCTCCAGACCTCACCTTCTGCTTCTCCTTCTTCTGCTTCTTCTGATTCACCCGCCAGATTTCACCTTTTCCTTCTCCTTCTTCTACTTCTTCTGGTTCACCCTCCACTCTTCACCTTCTCCTGCTCCTTCTTCTGCTTCTTCTGCTTCTCCCTCCAGACATCACCTTCTCCTTCTCCTTCTTCTACTTCTTCTGATTCACCCTCCAGACTTCACCTTCTCCTTCTCCTTCTTCTACTTCTTCTGATTCACCCTCCAGACTTCACCTTCTCCTTCTCCTTCTTCTGCTTCTTCTGATTCACCCTCCTGACTTCACCTTCTCCTTCTCCTTCTTCTACTTCTTCTGCTTCACCCTCCTGACTTCACCTTCTCCTTCTCCTTCTTCTGCTTCTTCTGATTCACACTCCAGAATTCACTTTCTCCTTCTCCTTCTTCTACTTCTTCTGATTCACCCTCCAGACTTCACCTTCTCCTTCTCCTTCTTCTACTTCTTCTGATTCACCATCCTGACTTCACCTTCTCCATCTCCTTCTTCTACTTCTTCTGCTTCACCCTCCAGACTTCACCTTCTCCTTCTCCTTCTTCTACTTCTTCTGATTCACCCTCCAGACTTCACCTTCTCCTTCTCATTCTTCTACTTCTTCTGATTCACCCTCCAGACTTCACCTTCTCCATCTCCTTCTTCTACTTCTTCTGCTTCACCGTCTAGACATCACCTTCTTCCTCTCCTTCTGCTACTTCTTCTGATTCAACCTCCAGACTTCACCTTCTCCTTCTCCTTCTTCTGCGTCTTCTGATTCACCCTCCTGACTTCACCTTCTCCTTCTCCTTCTTCTACTTCTTCTGATTCACCCTCCAGACTTCACCTGCTCCTTCTCCTTCTTCTACTTCTTCTGTTTCACCCTCCAGACTTCACCTTCTCCTTCTCCTTCTTCTAATTCCTCTGCTTCACCCTCCAGACTTCACCTTCTCCTTCTCCTTCTTCTACTTCTTCTGATTCACCATCCAGTCTTCACCTTCTCCTTCTCCTTCTTCTACTTCTTCTGATTCACCCTCCAGACTTCACCTTCTCCATCTCCTTCTTCTGCTTCTTCTGCTTCACCCTCCAGACTTCACCTTCTCCTTCTCCTACTTCTTCTGATTCACCCTCCAGTCTTCACCTTATCCTTCTCCTTCTTCTGTTTCTTCTAATTCGCCCTCCTGACTTCACCTTCTCCTTCTCCTTCTTCTACTTCCTCTGATTCAACCTCCAGACTTCACCTTCTCCTTCTCCTTCTCCTACTTCTTCTAATTCACCCTGCAGACTTCACCTTCTCCATCTCCTTCTTCTACTTCTTCTGCTTCACCCTCCTGACTTCACCTTCTCCTTCTCCTTCTTCTAATTCTTCTGCATCACCCTCCTGTCATCACCTTCTCCTTCTCCTTCTTCTGCTTCTTCTGATTCACACTCCAGACTTCCCCTTCTCCCTCTCCTTCTTCTACTTCTTCTGATTCACCCTCCAGACTTCACCTTCTCCTTCTCCTTCTTCTGCTTCTTCTGATTCACCCGCCAGACTTCACCTTCTCCTTCTCCTTCTTCTACTTCTTCTGATTCACCCTCCAGACTTCACCTTCTCCTTTTCCTTCTTCTGCTTCTTCTGCTTCTCCCTCCAGAATTCACCTTCTCCTTCTCCTTCTTCTACTTCTTCTGATTCACCCTCCAGACTTCACCTTCTCCTTCTCCTTCTTCTACTTCTTCTGATTCACGCTCCAGACTTCACCTTATCCTTCTCCTTCTTCTGCTTCTTCTGATTCACCCTCCTGACTTCACCTTCTCCATCTCCTTCTTCTACTTCTTCTGCTTCACCCTCCTGACTTCACCTTCTCCTTCTCCTTCTTCTGCTTCTTCTGATTCACACTCCAGACTTCACCTTCTCCATCTCCTTCTTCTACTTCTTCTGCTTCACCCTCCAGATTTCACCTTCTCCTTCTCCTTCTTCTGCTTCTTCTGCTTCTCCCTCCAGACTTCACCTTCTCCTTCTCCTTTTTCTGCTTCTTCTGATTCACCCTCCTGACTTCACCTTCTCCTTCTCCTTCTTCTACTTCTTCTGCTTCTCTCTCCAGACTTCACCTTCGCCTTCTCGTTCTTCTACTTCTTCTGCTTCACCCTCCAGAGTTCACCTTCTCCTTCTCCTTCTTCTGCTTCTTCTGATTCACCCTCCAGACTACACCTTCTCCTTCTCCTTCTTCTGCTTCTTCTGATTCACCCTCCAGACTTCACCTTCGCCTTCTCCTTCTTCTACTTCTTCTGCTTCACCCTCCAGACTTCACCTTCTCCTTCTCCTTCTTCTGCTTCTTCTGATTCACCCTCCAGACTTCACCTTCTCCTTCTCCTACTTCTACTTCTTCTGATTCACCCTCCAGACTTCACCATCTCCATCTCCTTCTTCTACTTCTTCTGCTTCACCCTCCCGACTTCACCATCTCCTTCTCCTTCTTCTACTTCTTCTGATTCACACTCCAGACTTCACCTTCTCCTTCTCCTTTTGCTACTTCTTCTGATTCACCCTCCAGACTTCACCTTCTCCTTCTCCGTCTTCTACTTCTTCTGATTCACCCTCCAGACTTCATCTTCTCCATCTCCTTCTTCTGCTTCTTCTGATTCACCCTCCAGACTTCATCTTCTCCTTCTCCTTCTTCTGCTTCTTCTGATTCACCCTCCAGACTTCACCTTCTCCTTCTCCTTCTTCTGCTTCTTCTGATACACCCTCCAGACTTCACCTTCACCCTCTCCTTCTTCAACTTCTTCTGATTCACCCTCCAGACTTCACCTTCTCCATCTCCTTCTTCTGCTTCTTCTCGTTCACCCTCCAGACTTCACCTTCTCCTTCTCCTTCTTCTGCTTCTTCTGATTCACCCGCCAGACTTCACCTTCTCCTTCTCCTTCTTCTACTTCTTCTGATTCACCCTCCAGACTTCACCTTCTCCTTCTCCTTCTTCTGCTTCTTCTGCTTCTCCCTCCAGAATTCACCTTCTCCTTCTCCTTCTTCTACTTCTTCTGATTCACCCTCCAGACTTCACCTTCTCCTTCTCCTTCTTCTACTTCTTCTGATTCACGCTCCAGACTTCACCTTATCCTTCTCCTTCTTCTGCTTCTTCTGATTCACCCTCCTGACTTCACCTTCTCCATCTCCTTCTTCTACTTCTTCTGCTTCACCCTCCTGACTTCACCTTCTCCTTCTCCTTCTTCTGCTTCTTCTGATTCACACTCCAGACTTCACCTTCTCCATCTCCTTCTTCTACTTCTTCTGCTTCACCCTCCAGATTTCACCTTCTCCTTCTGCTTCTTCTGCTTCTTCTGCTTCTCCCTCCAGACTTCACCTTCTCCTTCTCCTTTTTCTGCTTCTTCTGATTCACCCTCCTGACTTCACCTTCTCCTTCTCCTTCTTCTACTGCTTCTGCTTCACTCTCCAGACTTCACCTTCGCCTTCTCATTCTTCTACTTCTTCTGCTTCACCCTCCAGAGTTCACCTTCTCCTTCTCCTTCTTCTGCTTCTTCTGATTCACCCTCCAGACTTCACCTTCTCCTTCTCCTTCTTCTGCTTCTTCTGATTCACCCTCCAGACGTCACCTTCGCCTTCTCCTTCTTCTACTTCTTCTACTTCACCCTCCAGACTTCACCTTCTCCTTCTCCTTCTTCTGCTTCTTCTGATTCACCCTCCAGACTTCACCTTCTCCTTCTCCTACTTCTACTTCTTCTGATTCACCCTCCAGACTTCACCATCTCCATCTCCTTCTTCTACTTCTTCTGCTTCACCCTCCCGACTTCACCATCTCCTTCTCCTTCTTCTACTTCTTCTGATTCACACTCCAGACTTCACCTTCTCCTTCTCCTTTTGCTACTTCTTCTGATGCACCCTCCAGACTTCACCTTCTCCTTCTCCTTCTTCTACTTCTTCTGATTCACCCTCCTGACTTCACCTTCTCCTTCTCCTTCTACTGCTTTTCCTGATTCCCCCTCCTGACTTCACCTTCTCCTTCTCCTTCTTCTACTTCTTCTGATTCACCCTCCAGACATCATCTTCTCCATCTCCTTCTTCTGCTTCTTCTGATTCACCCTCCAGACTTCATCTTCTCCTTCTCCTTCTTCTGCTTCTTCTGATTCACCCTCCAGACTTCACCTTCTCCTTCTCCTTCTTCTGCTTCTTCTGATTCACCCTCCAGACTTCACCTTCTCCATCTCCTTCTTCTGCTTCTTCTCCTTCACCCTCCAGACTTCACCTTCTCCTTCTCCTTCTTCTGCTTCTTCTGATTCACCCTCCTGACTTCACCTTCTCCTTCTCCTTCTTCTGCTTCTTCTGATTCACCCTCCAGACTTCACCTTCTCCTTCTCCTTCTTCTGCTTCTTCTGCTTCACCCTCCTGACTTCACCTTCTCCTTCTCCTTCTTCTGCTTCTTCTGATTCACCCTCCAGACTTCACCTTCTCCTTCTCCTTCTTCTGCTTCTTCTGCTTCACCCTCCAGACCTCACCTTCTGCTTCTCCTTCTTCTGCTTCTTCTGAATCACCCTCCAGACTTCACCTTCTCCATCTCCTTCTTCTACTTCTTCTGCTTCACCCTCCAGACTTCACCGTCTCCTTCTCCTTTTCTACTTATTCTGATTCACACTCCAGACTTCACCTTCTCCTTCTCCTTTTGCTACTTCTTCTGATTCACCCTCCAGACTTCACCTTCTCCTTCTCCTTCTTCTACTTCTTCTGATTCACCCTCCAGACTTCACCTTCTCCTTCTCCTTCTTCCGCTTCTTCTGATTCACCCTCCTGACTTCACCTTCTCCTTCTCCTTCTTCTACTTCTTCTGATTCACCCTCCAGACTTCACCTTCTCTATCTCCTTCTTCTACTTCTTCTGCTTCACCCTCCAGACTTCACCTTCTACTTCTCCTAATTCTTCTGATACTCCCTCCAGACTTCACCTTCTCCTTCTCCTTCTTCTGTTTCTTCTGATTCACCCTCCTGACTTCACCTTCTCCTTCTCCTTCTTCTACTTCCTCTGATTCACCCGCCAGACTTCACCTTCTCCTTCTCCTTCTTCTACTTCTTCTGATACTCCCTCCAGACTTCACCTTCTCCTTCTCCTTCTTCTGTTTCTTCTGATTCACCCTCCTGACTTCACCTTCTCCTTCTCCTTCTTCTACTTCCTCTGATTCACCCGCCAGACTTCACCTTCTCCTTCTCCTTCTTCTACTTCTTCTGATTCACCCTCCAGACTTCTCCTTCTCCTTCTCCTTCTTCTGCTTCTTCTGCTTCTCCCTCCAGAATTCACCTTCTCCTTCTCCTTCTTCTACTTCTTCTGATTCACCCTCCAGACTTCACCTTCTCCTTCTCCTTCTTCTACTTCTTCTGATTCACGCTCCAGACTTCACCTTATCCTTCTCCTTCTTCTGCTTCTTCTGATTCACCCTCCTGACTTCACCTTCTCCATCTCCTTCTTCTACTTCTTCTGCTTCACCCTCCTGACTTCACCTTCTCCTTCTCCTTCTTCTGCTTCTTCTGATTCACACTCCAGACTTCACCTTCTCCATCTCCTTCTTCTACTTCTTCTGCTTCACCCTCCAGATTTCACCTTCTCCTTCTCCTTCTTCTGCTTCTTCTGCTTCTCCCTCCAGACTTCACCTTCTCCTTCTCCTTTTTCTGCTTCTTCTGATTCACCCTCCTGACTTCACCTTCTCCTTCTCCTTCTTCTACTGCTTCTGCTTCACTCTCCAGACTTCACCTTCGCCTTCTCGTTCTTCTACTGCTTCTGCTTCACCCTCCAGAGTTCACCTTCTCCTTCTCCTTCTTCTGCTTCTTCTGATTCACCCTCCAGACTTCACCTTCTCCTTCTCCTTCTTCTGCTTCTTCTGATTCACCCTCCAGACGTCACCTTCGCCTTCTCCTTCTTCTACTTCTTCTGCTTCACCCTCCAGACTTCACCTTCTCCTTGTCCTTCTTCTGCTTCTTCTGATTCACCCTCCAGACTTCACCTTCTCCTTCTCCTACTTCTACTTCTTCTGATTCACCCTCCAGACTTCAGCATCTCCATCTCCTTCTTCTACTTCTTCTGCTTCACCCTCCCGACTTCACCATCTCCTTCTCCTTCTTCTACTTCTTCTGATTCACACTCCAGACTTCACCTTCTCCTTCTCCTTTTGCTACTTCTTCTGATTCACCCTCCAGACTTCACCTTCTCCTTCTCCTTCTTCTACTTCTTCTGATTCACCCTCCTGACTTCACCTTCTCCTTCTCCTTCTACTGCTTTTCCTGATTCACCCTCCAGACTTCATCTTCTCCATCTCCTTCTTCTGCTTCTTCTGATTCACCCTCCAGACTTCATCTTCTCCTTCTCCTTCTTCTGCTTCTTCTGATTCACCCTCCAGACTTCACCTTCTCCTTCTCCTTCTTCTGCTTCTTCTGATTCACCCTCCAGACTTCACCTTCTCCATCTCCTTCTTCTGCTTCTTATCCTTCACCCTCCAGACTTCACCTTCTCCTTCTCCTTCTTCTGCTTCTTCTGATTCACCCTCCTGACTTCACCTTCTCCTTCTCCTTCTTCTGCTTCTTCTGATTCACCCTCCAGACTTCACCTTCTCCTTCTCCTTCTTCTGCTTCTTCTGCTTCACCCTCCTGACTTCACCTTCTCCTTCTCCTTCTTCTGCTTCTTCTGATTCACCCTCCAGACTTCACCTTCTCCTTCTCCTTCTTCTGCTTCATCTGCTTCACCCTCCCGACCTCACCTTCTGCTTCTCCTTCTTCTGCTTCTTCTGAATCACCCTCCAGACTTCACCTTCTCCATCTCCTTCTTCTACTTCTTCTGCTTCACCCTCCAGACTTCACCGTCTCCTTCTCCTTCTTCTACTTCTTCTGATTCACACTCCAGACTTCACCTTCTCCTTCTCCTTTTGCTACTTCTTCTGATTCACCCTCCAGACTTCACCTTCTCCTTCTCCTTCTTCTACTTCTTCTGATTCACCCTCCAGACTTCACCTTCTCCTTCTCCTTCTTCCGCTTCTTCTGATTCACCCTCCTGACTTCACCTTCTCCTTCTCCTTCTTCTACTTCTTCTGATTCACCCTCCAGACTTCACCTTCTCCATCTCCTTCTTCTACTTCTTCTGCTTCACCGTCCAGACTTCACCTTCTTCTTCTCCTTCTGCTACTTCTTCTGATTCACCCTCCAGACTTCACCTCCTCCTTCTCCTTCTTCTGCCTCTTCTGATTCACCCTCCTGACTTCACCTTCTCCTTCTCCTTCTTCTACTTCTTCTGATTCACCCTCCAGACTTCACCTTCTCCTTCTCCTTCTTCTACTTCTTCTGTTTCACCCTCCAGACTTCATCTTCTCCTTCTCCTTCTTCTACTTCCTCTGCTTCACCTTCCAGACTTCACCTTCTCCTTCTCCTTCTTCTACTTCTTCTGATTCACCATACAGACTTCACCTTCTCCTTCTCCTTCTTCTACTTCTTCTGATTCACCCTCCAGACTTCACCTTCTCCATCTCCTTCTTCTACTTCTTCTGCTTCACCCTCCAGACTTCACCTTCTACTTCTCCTAATTCTTCTGATACTCCCTCCAGACTTCACCTTCTCCTTCTCCTTCTTCTGTTTCTTCTGATTCACCCTCCTGACTTCACCTTCTCCTTCTCCTTCTTCTACTTCCTCTGATTCACCCTCCAGACTTCACCTTCTCCTTCTCCTTCTTCTACTTCTTCTGATTCACCCTGCAGACTTCACCTTCTCCATCTCCTTCTTCTACTTCTTCTGCTTCACCCTCCTGACTTCACCTTCTCCTTCTCCTTCTTCTACTTCTTCTGCTTCACCCTCCTGACATCACCTTCTCCTTCTCCTTCTTCTGCTTCTTCTGATTCACACTCCAGACGTCCTCTTCTCCTTCTCCTTCTTCTACTTCTTCTGATTCACCCTCCAGACTTCACCTTCTCCTTCTCCTTCTTCTGCTTCTTCTGATTCACCCGCCAGACTTCACCTTCTCCTTCTCCTTCTTCTACTTCTTCTGATTCACCCTCCAGACTTCACCTTCTCCTTCTCCTTCTTCTGCTTCTTCTGCTTCTCCCTCCAGACTTCACCTTCTCCTTCTCCTTCTTCTACTTCTTCTGCTTCACCCTCCAGACTTCACCTTCTCCTTTTCCTTCTTCTGCTTCTTCTGCTTCTCCCTCCAGACTTCACCTTCTCCTTCTCCTTCTTCTGCTTCTTCTGATTCACACTCCTGACTTCACCTTCTCCTTCTCCTTCTTCTACTTCTTCTGCTTCACTCTCCAGACTTCACCTTCGCCTTCTCGTTCTTCTACTTCTTCTGCTTCACCCTCCAGAGTTCACCTCCTCCTTCTCCTTCTTCTGCTTCTTCTGATTCACCCTCCAGACTTCACCTTCTCCTTCTCCTTCTTCTGCTTCTTCTGATTCACCCTCCAGACTTCACCTTCGCCTTCTCCTTCTTCTACTTCTTCTGCTTCACCCTCCAGACTTCACCTTCTCCTTCTCCTTCTTCTACTTCTTCTGATTCACCCTCCCGACTTCACCTTCTCCTTCTCTTACTTCTACTTCTTCTGATTCACCCTCCAGACTTCACCTTCTCCATCTCCTTCTTCTACTTCTTCTGCTTCACCCTCCAGACTTCACCGTCTCCTTCTCCTTCTTCTACTTCTTCTGATTCACCCTCCAGACTTCACCTTCTCCATCTCCTTCTTCTACTTCTTCTGCTTCACCCTCCAGACTTCACCGTCTCCTTCTCCTTCTTCTACTTCTTCTGATTCACCCTCCAGACTTCTCCTTCTCCTTCTCCTTCTTCTGCTTCTTCTGCTTCTCCCTCCAGAATTCACCTTCTCCTTCTCCTTCTTCTACTTCTTCTGATTCACCCTCCAGACTTCACCTTCTCCTTCTCCTTCTTCTACTTCTTCTGATTCACGCTCCAGACTTCACCTTATCCTTCTCCTTCTTCTGCTTCTTCTGATTCACCCTCCTGACTTCACCTTCTCCATCTCCTTCTTCTACTTCTTCTGCTTCACCCTCCTGACTTCACCTTCTCCTTCTCCTTCTTCTGCTTCTTCTGATTCACACTCCAGACTTCACCTTCTCCATCTCCTTCTTCTACTTCTTCTGCTTCACCCTCCAGATTTCACCTTCTCCTTCTCCTTCTTCTGCTTCTTCTGCTTCTCCCTCCAGACTTCACCTTCTCCTTCTCCTTTTTCTGCTTCTTCTGATTCACCCTCCTGACTTCACCTTCTCCTTCTCCTTCTTCTACTGCTTCTGCTTCACTCTCCAGACTTCACCTTCGCCTTCTCGTTCTTCTACTGCTTCTGCTTCACCCTCCAGAGTTCACCTTCTCCTTCTCCTTCTTCTGCTTCTTCTGATTCACCCTCCAGACTTCACCTTCTCCTTCTCCTTCTTCTGCTTCTTCTGATTCACCCTCCAGACGTCACCTTCGCCTTCTCCTTCTTCTACTTCTTCTGCTTCACCCTCCAGACTTCACCTTCTCCTTGTCCTTCTTCTGCTTCTTCTGATTCACCCTCCAGACTTCACCTTCTCCTTCTCCTACTTCTACTTCTTCTGATTCACCCTCCAGACTTCAGCATCTCCATCTCCTTCTTCTACTTCTTCTGCTTCACCCTCCCGACTTCACCATCTCCTTCTCCTTCTTCTACTTCTTCTGATTCACACTCCAGACTTCACCTTCTCCTTCTCCTTTTGCTACTTCTTCTGATTCACCCTCCAGACTTCACCTTCTCCTTCTCCTTCTTCTACTTCTTCTGATTCACCCTCCTGACTTCACCTTCTCCTTCTCCTTCTACTGCTTTTCCTGATTCACCCTCCAGACTTCATCTTCTCCATCTCCTTCTTCTGCTTCTTCTGATTCACCCTCCAGACTTCATCTTCTCCTTCTCCTTCTTCTGCTTCTTCTGATTCACCCTCCAGACTTCACCTTCTCCTTCTCCTTCTTCTGCTTCTTCTGATTCACCCTCCAGACTTCACCTTCTCCATCTCCTTCTTCTGCTTCTTATCCTTCACCCTCCAGACTTCACCTTCTCCTTCTCCTTCTTCTGCTTCTTCTGATTCACCCTCCTGACTTCACCTTCTCCTTCTCCTTCTTCTGCTTCTTCTGATTCACCCTCCAGACTTCACCTTCTCCTTCTCCTTCTTCTGCTTCTTCTGCTTCACCCTCCTGACTTCACCTTCTCCTTCTCCTTCTTCTGCTTCTTCTGATTCACCCTCCAGACTTCACCTTCTCCTTCTCCTTCTTCTGCTTCATCTGCTTCACCCTCCCGACCTCACCTTCTGCTTCTCCTTCTTCTGCTTCTTCTGAATCACCCTCCAGACTTCACCTTCTCCATCTCCTTCTTCTACTTCTTCTGCTTCACCCTCC
This sequence comes from Somniosus microcephalus, assembly GCF_052327205.1. Classification (NCBI taxonomy): domain Eukaryota; kingdom Metazoa; phylum Chordata; class Chondrichthyes; order Squaliformes; family Somniosidae; genus Somniosus; species Somniosus microcephalus. The sequence continues at coordinate 153,732 of NW_028225397.1, read as the reverse complement.
AGACTTCACCGTCTCCTTCTCCTTCTTCTACTTCTTCTGATTCACACTCCAGACTTCACCTTCTCCTTCTCCTTTTGCTACTTCTTCTGATTCACCCTCCAGACTTCACCTTCTCCTTCTCCTTCTTCTACTTCTTCTGATTCACCCTCCAGACTTCACCTTCTCCTTCTCCTTCTTCCGCTTCTTCTGATTCACCCTCCTGACTTCACCTTCTCCTTCTCCTTCTTCTACTTCTTCTGATTCACCCTCCAGACTTCACCTTCTCCATCTCCTTCTTCTACTTCTTCTGCTTCACCGTCCAGACTTCACCTTCTTCTTCTCCTTCTGCTACTTCTTCTGATTCACCCTCCAGACTTCACCTCCTCCTTCTCCTTCTTCTGCCTCTTCTGATTCACCCTCCTGACTTCACCTTCTCCTTCTCCTTCTTCTACTTCTTCTGATTCACCCTCCAGACTTCACCTTCTCCTTCTCCTTCTTCTACTTCTTCTGTTTCACCCTCCAGACTTCATCTTCTCCTTCTCCTTCTTCTACTTCCTCTGCTTCACCTTCCAGACTTCACCTTCTCCTTCTCCTTCTTCTACTTCTTCTGATTCACCATACAGACTTCACCTTCTCCTTCTCCTTCTTCTACTTCTTCTGATTCACCCTCCAGACTTCACCTTCTCCATCTCCTTCTTCTACTTCTTCTGCTTCACCCTCCAGACTTCACCTTCTACTTCTCCTAATTCTTCTGATACTCCCTCCAGACTTCACCTTCTCCTTCTCCTTCTTCTGTTTCTTCTGATTCACCCTCCTGACTTCACCTTCTCCTTCTCCTTCTTCTACTTCCTCTGATTCACCCTCCAGACTTCACCTTCTCCTTCTCCTTCTTCTACTTCTTCTGATTCACCCTGCAGACTTCACCTTCTCCATCTCCTTCTTCTACTTCTTCTGCTTCACCCTCCTGACTTCACCTTCTCCTTCTCCTTCTTCTACTTCTTCTGCTTCACCCTCCTGACATCACCTTCTCCTTCTCCTTCTTCTGCTTCTTCTGATTCACACTCCAGACGTCCTCTTCTCCTTCTCCTTCTTCTACTTCTTCTGATTCACCCTCCAGACTTCACCTTCTCCTTCTCCTTCTTCTGCTTCTTCTGATTCACCCGCCAGACTTCACCTTCTCCTTCTCCTTCTTCTACTTCTTCTGATTCACCCTCCAGACTTCACCTTCTCCTTCTCCTTCTTCTGCTTCTTCTGCTTCTCCCTCCAGACTTCACCTTCTCCTTCTCCTTCTTCTACTTCTTCTGCTTCACCCTCCAGACTTCACCTTCTCCTTTTCCTTCTTCTGCTTCTTCTGCTTCTCCCTCCAGACTTCACCTTCTCCTTCTCCTTCTTCTGCTTCTTCTGATTCACACTCCTGACTTCACCTTCTCCTTCTCCTTCTTCTACTTCTTCTGCTTCACTCTCCAGACTTCACCTTCGCCTTCTCGTTCTTCTACTTCTTCTGCTTCACCCTCCAGAGTTCACCTCCTCCTTCTCCTTCTTCTGCTTCTTCTGATTCACCCTCCAGACTTCACCTTCTCCTTCTCCTTCTTCTGCTTCTTCTGATTCACCCTCCAGACTTCACCTTCGCCTTCTCCTTCTTCTACTTCTTCTGCTTCACCCTCCAGACTTCACCTTCTCCTTCTCCTTCTTCTACTTCTTCTGATTCACCCTCCCGACTTCACCTTCTCCTTCTCTTACTTCTACTTCTTCTGATTCACCCTCCAGACTTCACCTTCTCCATCTCCTTCTTCTACTTCTTCTGCTTCACCCTCCAGACTTCACCGTCTCCTTCTCCTTCTTCTACTTCTTCTGATTCACCCTCCAGACTTCACCTTCTCCATCTCCTTCTTCTACTTCTTCTGCTTCACCCTCCGGACTTCACCATCTCCTTCTCCTTCTTCTACCTCTTCTGATTCACACTCCAGACTTCACCTTCTCCTTCTCCTTTTGCTACTTCTTCTGATTCACCCTCCAGACTTCACCTTCTCCTTCTCCTTCTTCTACTTCTTCTGATTCAACCTCCTGACTTCACCTTCTCCTTCTCCTTCGACTGCTTTTCCTGATTCACCCTCCTGACTTCACCTTCTCCTTCTCCTTCTTCTACTTCTTCTGATTCACCCTCCAGACTTCATCTTCTCCTTCTCCTTCTTCTGCTTCTTCTGATTCACCCTCCAGACTTCACCATCTCCTTCACCTTCTTCTGCTTCTTCTGATTCACCCTCCAGACTTCACCTTCACCCTCTCCTTCTTCAACTTCTTCTGATTCACCCTCCAGACTTCACCTTCTCCATCTCCTTCTTCTGCCTCTTCTCCTTCACCCTCCAGACTTCACCTTCTCCTTCTCCTTCTTCTGCTTCTTCTGCTTCACCCTCCTGACTTCACCTTCTCCTTCTCCTTCTTCTGCTTCTTCTGATTCACCCTCCAGACTTCACCTTCTCCTTCTCCTTCTTCTGATTCTTCTGCTTCACCCTCCAGACCTCACCTTCTGCTTCTCCTTCTTCTGCTTCTTCTGATTCACCCTCCAGACGTCACCTTCTCCATCTCCTTCTTCTACTTCTTTTGCATCACCCTCCAGACTTCACCGTCTCCTTCTCCTTCTTCTACTTCTTCTGATTCACACTCCAGACTTCACCTTCTCCTTCTCCTTTTGCTACTTCTTCTGATTCACCCTCCAGTCTTCACCTTCTCCTTCTCCTTCTTCTACATCTTCTGATTCACCCTCCTGACTTCACCTTCTCCTTCTCCTTCTACTGCTTTTCCTGATTCACCCTCCTGACTTCACCTTCTCCTTCTCCTTCTTCTACTTCTTCTGATTCACCCTCCAGACTTCATATTCTCCATCTCCTTCTTCTGCTTCTTCTGATTCACCCTCCAGACTTCACCTTCTCCTTCTCCTTCTTCTACTTCTTCTGATTCACCCTCCAGACTTCACCTTCTCCATCTCCTTCTTCTACTTCTTCTGCTTCACCGTCCAGACTTTACCTTCTTCTTCTCCTTCTGCTACATCTTCTGATTCACCCTCCAGACTTCACCTTCTCCTTCTCCTTCTTCTGCGTCTTCTGATTCAACCTCCTGACTTCACCTTCTCCTTCTCCTTCTTCTACTTCTTCTTATTCACCCTCCAGACTCCACCTTCTCCTTCTCCTTCCTCTACTTCTTCTGTTTCACCCTCCAGACTTCACCTTCTCCTTCTCCTTCTTCTACTTCCTCTGCTTCACCCTCCAGACTTCACCTTCTCCTTCTCCTTCTTCTACTTCTTCTGATTCACCATCCAGACTTCACCTTCTCCTTCTCCTTCTTCTACTTCTTCTGATTCACCCTCCAGACTTCACCTTCTCCATCTCCTTCTTCTACTTCTTCTGCTTCACCCTCCAGACTTCACCTTCTCCTTCTCCTACTTCTTCTGATTCACCCTCCAGACTTCACCTTCTCCTTCTCCTTCTTCTGTTTCTTCTGATTCACCCTCCTGACTTCACCTTCTCCTTCTCCTTCTTCTACTTCTTCTGATTCACCTTCCAGACTTCAGCTTCTCCTTCTCCTTCTTCTACTTCTTCTGATTCACCCTGCAGACTTCACCTTCTCCATCTCCTTCTTCTACTTCTTCTGCTTCACCCTCCTGACTTCACCTTCTCCTTCTCCTTCTTCTACTTCTTCTGCTTCACCCTCCTGACATTATCTTCTCCTTCTCCTTCTTCTGCTTCTTCTGATTCACACTCCAGACTTCACCTTCTCCTTCTCCTTCTTCTACTTCTTCTGATTCACCCTCCAGACTTCACCTTCTCCTTCTCCTTCTTCTACTTCTTCTGCTTCACCCTCCAGACTTCACCGTCTCCTTCTCCTTCTTCTACCTCTTCTGATTCACACTCCAGACTTCACCTTCTCCTTCTCCTTCTTCTACTTCTTCTGCTTCACCCTCCAGACTTCACCGTCTCCTTCTCCTTCTTCTACCTCTTCTGATTCACACTCCAGACTTCACCTTCTCCTTCTCCTTTTGCTACTTCTTCTGATTCACCCTCCAGACTTCACCTTCTCCTTCTCCTTCTTCTACTTCTTCTGATTCAACCTCCTGACTTCACCTTCTCCTTCTCCTTCGACTGCTTTTCCTGATTCACCCTCCTGACTTCACCTTCTCCTTCTCCTTCTTCTACTTCTTCTGATTCACCCTCCAGACTTCATCTTCTCCATCTCCTTCTTCTGCTTCTTCTGACTCACCCTCCAGACTTCACCTTCTCCTTCTCCTTCTTCTGCTTCTTCTGATTCACCCGCCAGACTTCACCTTCTTCTTCACCTTCTTCTGCTTCTTCTGATTCACCCTCCAGACTTCACCTTCACCCTCTCCTTCTTCAACTTCTTCTGATTCACCCTCCAGACTTCACCTTCTCCATCTCCTTCTTCTGCCTCTTCTCCTTCACCCTCCAGACTTCACCATCTCCTTCTCCTTCTTCTGCTTCTTCTGCTTCACCCTCCTGACTTCACCTTCTCCTTCTCCTTCTTCTGCTTCTTCTGATTCACCCTCCAGACTTCACCTTCTCCTTCTCCTTCTTCTGCTTCTTCTGCTTCACCCTCCAGACCTCACCTTCTGCTTCTCCTTCTTCTGCTTCTTCTGATTCACCCTCCAGACGTCACCTTCTCCATCTCCTTCTTCTACTTCTTTTGCATCACCCTCCAGACTTCACCGTCTCCTTCTCCTTCTTCTACTTCTTCTGATTCACACTCCAGACTTCACCTTCTCCTTCTCCTTTTGCTACTTCTTCTGATTCACCCTCCAGTCTTCACCTTCTCCTTCTCCTTCTTCTACATCTTCTGATTCACCCTCCTGACTTCACCTTCTCCTTCTCCTTCTACTGCTTTTCCTGATTCACCCTCCTGACTTCACCTTCTCCTTCTCCTTCTTCTACTTCTTCTGATTCACCCTCCAGACTTCATCTTCTCCATCTCCTTCTTCTGCTTCTTCTGATTCACCCTCCAGACTTCACCTTCTCCTTCTCCTTCTTCTACTTCTTCTGATTCACCCTCCAGACTTCACCTTCTCCATCTCCTTCTTCTACTTCTTCTGCTTCACCGTCCAGACTTTACCTTCTTCTTCTCCTTCTGCTACTTCTTCTGATTCACCCTCCAGACTTCACCTTCTCCTTCTCCTTCTTCTGCGTCTTCTGATTCACCCTCCTGACTTCACCTTCTCCTTCTCCTTCTTCTACTTCTTCTTATTCACCCTCCAGACTCCACCTTCTCCTTCTCCTTCCTCTACTTCTTCTGTTTCACCCTCCAGACTTCACCTTCTTCTTCTCCTTCTTCTACTTCCTCTGCTTCACCCTCCAGACTTCACCTTCTCCTTCTCCTTCTTCTACTTCTTCTGATTCACCATCCAGACTTCACCTTCTCCTTCTCCTTCTTCTACTTCTTCTGATTCACCCTCCAGACTTCACCTTCTCCATCTCCTTCTTCTACTTCTTCTGCTTCACCCTCCAGACTTCACCTTCTCCTTCTCCTACTTCTTCTGATTCACCCTCCAGACTTCACCTTCTCCTTCTCCTTCTTCTGTTTCTTCTGATTCCCCCTCCTGACTTCACCTTCTCCTTCTCCTTCTTCTACTTCTTCTGATTCACCTTCCAGACTTCACCTTCTCCTTCTCCTTCTTCTACTTCTTCTGATTCACCCTGCAGACTTCACCTTCTCCATCTCCTTCTTCTACTTCTTCTGCTTCACCCTCCTGACTTCACCTTCTCCTTCTCCTTCTTCTACTTCTTCAGCTTCACCCTCCTGACATTATCTTCTCCTTCTCCTTCTTCTGCTTCTTCTGATTCACACTCCAGACTTCACCTTCTCCTTCTCCTTCTTCTACTTCTTCTGATTCACCCTCCAGACTTCACCTTCTCCTTCTCCTTCTTCTGCTTCTTCTGATTCACCCGCCAGACTTCACCTTCTCCTTCTCCTTCTTCTACTTCTTCTGATTCACCCTCCAGACTTCACCTTCCCCTTCTCCTTCTTCTGCTTCTTCTGCTTCTCCCTCCAGACTTCACCTTCTCCTTCTCCTTCTTCTACTTCTTCTGATTCACCCTCCAGACTTCACCTTCTCCTTCTCCTTCTTCTACTTCTTCTGATTCACGCTCCAGACTTCACCTTATCCTTCTCCTTCTTCTGCTTCTTCTGATTCACCCTCCTGACTTCACCTTCTCCATCTCCTTCTTCTACTTCTTCTGCTTTACCCTCCTGACTTCACCTTCTCCTTCTCCTTCTTCTGCTTCTTCTGATTCACACTCCAGACTTCACCTTCTCCATCTCCATCTTCTACTTCTTCTGCTTCAACCTCCAGACTTCACCTTCTCCTTCTCCTTCTTCTGCTTCTTCTGCTTCTCCCTCCAGACTTCACCTTCTCCTTCTCCTTCTTCTGCTTCTTCTGATTCACCCTCCTGACTTCATCTTCTCCTTCTCCTTCTTCTACTTCTTCTGCTTCACCCTCCAGACTTCACCTTCGCCTTCTCCTTCATTTACTTCTTCTGCTTCACCCTCCAGAGTTCACCTTCTCCTTCTCCTTCTTCTGCTTCTTCTGATTCACCCTCCAGACTTCACCTTCTCCTTCTCCTTCTTCTGCTTCTTCTGATTCACCCTCCAGACTTCACCTTCGCCTTCTCCTTCTTCTACTTCTTCTGCTTCACCCTCCAGACTTCACATCTCCTTCTTCTTCTTCTACTTCTTCTGATTCACCCTCCAGACTTCACCTTCTCCTTCTCCTTCTTCTACTTCTTCTAATTCACCCTCCAGACTTCACCTTCTCCATCTCCTTCTTCTACTTCTTCTGCTTCACCCTCCAGACTTCACCGTCTCCTTCCCCTTCTTCTACCTCTTCTGATTCACACTCCAGACTTCACCTTCTCCTTCTCCTTTTGCTACTTCTTCTGATTCACCCTCCAGACTTCACCTTCTCCTTCACCTTCTTCTACTTCTTCTGATTCACCCTCCTGACTTCACCTTCTCCTTCTCCTTCTTCTGCTTCTTCTGATTCACCCTCCAGACTTCATCTTCTCCTTCTCCTTCTTCTGCTTCTTCTGATTCACCCTCCAGACTTCACCTTTTCCTTCTCCTTCTTCTGCTTCTTCTGATTCACCCTCCAGACTTCACCTTCACCCTCTCCTTCTTCAACTTCTTCTGATTCACCCTCCAGAGTTCACCTTCTCCATCTCCTTCTTCTGCTTCTTCTCCTTCACCCTCCAGACTTCACCTTCTCCTTCTCCTTCTTCTGCTTCTTCTGATTCACCCTCCTGACTTCACCTTCTCCTTCTCCTTCTTCTGCTTCTTCTGATTCACCCTCCAGACTTCACCTTCTCCTTCTCCTTCTCCTGCTTCTTCTGCTTCACCCTCCTGACTTCACCTTCTCCTTCTCCTTCTTCTGCTTCTTCTGATTCACCCTCCAGACTTCACCTTCTCCTTCTCCTTCTTCTGCTTCTTCTGATTCACCCTCCTGACTTCACCTTCTCCTTCTCCTTCTTCTGCTTCTTCTGATTCACCCTCCAGACTTCACCTTCTCCTTCTCCTTCTCCTGCTTCTTCTGCTTCACCCTCCTGACTTCACCTTCTCCTTCTCCTTCTTCTGCTTCTTCTGATTCACCCTCCAGACTTCACCTTCTCCTTCTCCTTCTTCTGCTTCTTCTGCTTCACCCTCCAGACCTCACCTTCTGCTTCTCCTTCTTCTGCTTCTTCTGATTCACCCGCCAGACTTCACCTTCTCCTTCTCCTTCTTCTACTTCTTCTGATTCACCCTCCACTCTTCACCTTCTCCTGCTCCTTCTTCTGCTTCTTCTGCTTCTCCCTCCAGACTTCACCTTCTCCTTCTCCTTCTTCTACTTCTTCTGATTCACCCTCCAGACTTCACCTTCTCCTTCTCCTTCTTCTACTTCTTCTGATTCACCCTCCAGACTTCACCTTCTCCTTCTCCTTCTTCTGCATCTTCTGATTCACCCTCCTGACTTCACCTTCTCCTTCTCCTTCTTCTGCATCTTCTGATTCACACTCCAGACTTCACCTTCTCCATCTCCTTCTTCTACTTCTTCTGATTCACCCTCCAGACTTCACCTTCTCCTTCTCCTTCTACTGCTTCTTCTGCTTCTCCCTCCAGACGTCACCTTCTCCATCTCCTTCTTCTGCTTCTTCTGATTCACCCTCCTGACTTCACCTTCTCCTTCTCCTTCTTCTACCTCTTCTGCTTCACCCTCCTGACTTCACCTTCTCCTTCTCCTTCTTCTGCTTCTTCTGATTCACACTCCAGACTTCACCTTCTCCTTCTTCTACTTCTTCTGATTCACCCTCCAGGCTTCACCTTCTCCTTCTCCTTCTTCGACTTCTTCTGATTCACCATCCTGACTTCACCTTCTCCATCTCCTTCTTCTACTTCTTCTGCTTCACCCTCCAGACTTCACCTTCTCCTTCTCCTTCTTCTACTTCTTCTGATTCACCCTCCAGACTTCATCTTCTCCTTCTCCTTCTTCTACTTCTTCTGATTCACCCTCCAGACTTCACCTTCTCCATCTCCTTCTTCTACGTCTTCTGCTTCACCCTCCAGGCTTCACCTTCTCCTCCTCCTTCTTCGACTTCTTCTGATTCACCATCCTGACTTCACCTTCTCCATCTCCTTCTTCTACTTCTTCTGCTTCACCCTCCAGACTGCACCTTCTCCTTCTCCTTCTTCTACTTCTTCTGATTCACCCTCCAGACTTCACCTTCTCCTTCTTCTACTTCTTCTAATTCACCCTCCAGACTTCACCTTCTCCATCTCCTTCTTCTACTTCTTCTGCTTCACCCTCCAGACTTCACCGTCTCCTTCTCCTTCTTCTACCTCTTCTGATTCACACTCCAGACTTCACCTTCTCCTTCTCCTGTTACTGCTTTTCCTGATTCACCCTCCTGACTTCACCTTCTCCTTCTCCTTCTTCTACTTCTTCTGATTCACCCTCCAGACTTCATCTTCTCCATCTCCTTCTTCTGCTTCTTCTGATTCACCCTCCAGACTTCATCTTCTCCTTCTCCTTCTTCTGCTTCTTCTGATTCACCCTCCAGACTTCACCTTTTCCTTCTCCTTCTTCTGCTTCTTCTGATTCACCCTCCAGACTTCACCTTCACCCTGTCCTTCTTCAACTTCTTCTGATTCACCCTCCAGAGTTCACCTTCTCCATCTCCTTCTTCTGCTTCTTCTCCTTCACCCTCCAGACTTCACCTTCTCCTTCTCCTTCTTCTGCTTCTTCTGATTCACCCTCCTGACTTCACCTTCTCCTTCTCCTTCTTCTGCTTCTTCTGATTCACCCTCCAGACTTCACCTTCTCCTTCTCCTTCTCCTGCTTCTTCTGCTTCACCCTCCTGACTTCACCTTCTCCTTCTCCTTCTTCTGCTTCTTCTGATTCACCCTCCAGACTTCACCTTCTCCTTCTCCTTCTTCTGCTTCTTCTGATTCACCCGCCAGACTTCACCTTCTCCTTCTCCTTCTTCTACTTCTTCTGATTCACCCTCCACTCTTCACCTTCTCCTGCTCCTTCTTCTGCTTCTTCTGCTTCTCCCTCCAGACTTCACCTTCTCCTTCTCCTTCTTCTACTTCTTCTGATTCACCCTCCAGACTTCACCTTCTCCTTCTCCTTCTTCTACTTCTTCTGATTCACCCTCCAGACTTCACCTTCTCCTTCTCCTTCTTCTGCATCTTCTGATTCACCCTCCTGACTTCACCTTCTCCTTCTCCTTCTTCTGCATCTTCTGATTCACACTCCAGACTTCACCTTCTCCATCTCCTTCTTCTACTTCTTCTGATTCACCCTCCAGACTTCACCTTCTCCTTCTCCTTCTACTGCTTCTTCTGCTTCTCCCTCCAGACGTCACCTTCTCCATCTCCGTCTTCTGCTTCTTCTGATTCACCCTCCTGACTTCACCTTCTCCTTCTCCTTCTTCTACCTCTTCTGCTTCACCCTCCTGACTTCACCTTCTCCTTCTCCTTCTTCTGCTTCTTCTGATTCACACTCCAGACTTCACCTTCTCCTTCTTCTACTTCTTCTGATTCACCCTCCAGGCTTCACCTTCTCCTTCTCCTTCTTCGACTTCTTCTGATTCACCATCCTGACTTCACCTTCTCCATCTCCTTCTTCTACTTCTTCTGCTTCACCCTCCAGACTTCACCTTCTCCTTCTCCTTCTTCTACTTCTTCTGATTCACGCTCCAGACTTCATCTTCTCCTTCTCCTTCTTCTACTTCTTCTGATTCACCCTCCAGACTTCACCTTCTCCATCTCCTTCTTCTACGTCTTCTGCTTCACCCTCCAGACTTCACCTTCTTCTTCTCCTTCTGCTACTTCTTCTGATTCACCCTCCAGACTTCACCTTCTCCTTCTCCTTCTTCTGCTTCTTCTGATTCACCCTCCTGACTTCACCTTCTCCTTCTCCTTCTTCTACTTCTTCTGATTCACCCTCCAGACTTCACCTTCTACTTCTCCTTCTTCTACTTCTTCTGATTCACCCTCCAGACTTCACCTTCTCCTTCTCCTTCTTCTACTTCCTCTGCTTCACCCTCCAGACTTCACCTTCTCCTTCTCCTTCTTCTACTTCTTCTGATTCACCCTCCAGACTTCATCTTCTCCATCTCCTTCTTCTACTTCTTCTGCTTCACCCTCCAGACTTCACCTTCTCCTTCTCCTACTTCTTCTGATTCACCCTCCAGACTTCACCTTCTCCTTCTCCTTCTTCTGCTTCTTCTGACTCACCCTCCTGACTTCACCTTCTCCTTCTCCTTCTTCTACTTCTTCTGATTCACCCTCCAGACTTCTCCTTCTCCTTCTCCTTCTTCTACTTCTTCTGATTCACCCTGCAGACTTCACGTTCTCCATCTCCTTCTTCCACTTCTTCTGCTTCACCCTCCTGACTTCACCTTCTCCTTCTCCTTCTTCTACTTCTTCTGCTTCACCCTCCTGACTTCCCCTTCCTCTTCTCCTTCTTCTGCTTCTTCTGATTCACACTCCAGACTTCACCTTCTCCTTCTCCTTCTTCTACTTCTTCTGATTCACCCTCCAGACTTCACCTTCTCCTTCTCCTTCTTCTGCTTCTTCTGCTTCTCCCTCCAGGCTTCACCTTCTCCTTCTCCTTCTTCTACTTCTTCTGATTCACCCTCCAGACTTCACCTTCTCCTTCTCCTTCTTCTACATCTTCTGATTCACGCCCCAGACTTCACCTTCTCCTTCTCCTTCTTCTACATCTTCTGATTCACGCCCCAGACTTCACCTTCTCCTTCTCCTTCTTTTGCTTCTTCTGATTCACCCTCCTGACTTCACCTTCTCCATCTCCTTCTTCTACATCTTCTGCTTCATCCTCCTGACTTCACCTTCTCCTTCTCCTTCTTCTGCTTCTTCTGATTCACACTCCAGACTTCACCTTCTACATCTCCTTCTTCTACTTCTTCTGCTTCACCCTCCAGACTTCACCTTCTCCTTCTCCTTCTTCTGCTTCTTCTGCTTCTCCCTCCAGACTTCACCTTCTTCTTCTCCCTCTTCTGCTTCTTCTGATTCACCCTCCTGACTTCACCTTCTCCTTCTCCTTCTTCTACTTCTTCTGCTTCACCCTCCAGACTTCACCTTCGCCTTCTCCTTCTTCTAGTTCTTCTGCTTCACCCTCCAGAGTTCACCTTCTCCTTCTCCTTCTTCTGCTTCTTCTGATTCACCCTCCAGACTTCACCTTCTCCTTCTCCTTCTTCTGCTTCTTCTGATTCACCCTCCAGACTTCACCTTCGCCTTCTCCTTCTTCTACTTCTTCTGCTTCACCCTCCAGACTTCACCTTCTCCTTCTTCTACTTCTTCTGCTTCACCCTCCAGACTTCACCTTCTCCTTCTCCTTCTTCTGCTTCTTCTGCTTCTCCCTCCAGACTTCACCTTCACCTTCTTCTTCTTCTGCTTCTTCTGATTCACCCTCCTGATTTCACCTTCCCCTTCTCCTTCTTCTACTTCTTCTGCTTCACCCTCCAGACTTCACCTTCGCCTTCTCCTTCTTGTACTTCTTCTGCTTCACCCTCCAGAGTTCACCTTCTCCTTCTCCTTCTTCTGCTTCTTCTGATTCACCCTCCAGACTTCACCTTCTCCTTCTCCTTCTTCTACTTCTTCTGATTCACCCTCCAGACTTCACCTTCTCCTTCTCCTTCGTCTACTTCTTCTGATTCACCCTCCAGACTGCACCTTCTCCATCTCCTTCTTCGACTTCCTCTGCTTCACCCTCCAGACTTCACCGTCTCCTTCTCCTTCTTCTACCTCTTCTCATTCACACTCCAGACTTCACCTTCTCCTTCTCCTTCTGCTACTTCTTCTGATTCACCCTCCAGACTTCACCTTCTCCTTCTCCTTCTTCTACTTCTTCTGATTCACACTCCAGACTTCACCTTCTCCTTCTCCTTTTGCTACTTCTTCTGATTCACCCTCCAGACTTCACCTTCTCCTTCTCCTTCTTCTACTTCTTCTGATTCACCCTCGACTTCACCTTCTCCTTCTCCTTCTTCCGCTTCTTCTGATTCACCCTCCTGACTTCACCTTCTCCTTCTCCTTCTTCTACTTCTTCTGATTCACCCTCCAGACTTCACCTTCTCCATCTCCTTCTTCTACTTCTTCTGCTTCACCGTCCAGACTTCACCTTCTTCTTCTCCTTCTGCTACTTCTTCTGATTCACCCTCCAGACTTCACCTTCTCCTTCTCCTTCTTCTGCGTCTTCTGATTCACCCTCCTGACATCACCTTCTCCTTCTCCTTCTTCTACTTCTTCTGATTCACCCTCCAGACTTCACCTTCTCCTTCTCCTTCTTGTACTTCTTCTGTTTCACCCTCCAGACTTCATCTTCTCCTTCTCCTTCTTCTACTTCCTCTGCTTCACCTTCCAGACTTCACCTTCTCCTTCTCCTTCTTCTATTTCTTCTGATTCACCATACAGACTTCACCTTCCCCTTCTCCTTCTTCTACTTCTTCTGATTCACCCTCCAGACTTCACCTTCTCCATCTCCTTCTTCTACTTCTTCTGCTTCACCCTCCAGACTTCACCTTCTCCTTCTCCTAATTCTTCTGATACACCCTCCAGACTTCACCTTCTCCTTCTCCTTCTTCTGTTTCTTCTGATTCACCCTCCTGACTTCACCTTCTCCTTCTCCTTCTTCTACTTCCTCTGATTCACCCTCCAGACTTCACCTTCTCCTTCTCCTTCTTCTACTTCTTCTGATTCACCCTGTAGACTTCACCTTCTCCATCTCCTTCTTCTACTTCTTCTGCTTCACCCTCCTGACTCCACCTTCTTCTTCTCCTTCTTCTACTTCTTCTGCTTCACCCTCCTGACATCACCTTCTCCTTCTCCTTCTTCTGCTTCTTCTGATTCACACTCCAGACGTCCCCTTCTCCTTCTCCTTCTTCTACTTCTTCTGATTCACCCTCCAGACTTCACCTTCTCCTTCTCCTTCTTCTGCTTCTTCTGATTCACCCGCCAGACTTCACCTTCTCCTTCTCCTTCTTCTACTTCTTCTGATTCACCCTCCAGACTTCACCTTCTCCTTCTCCTTCTTCTGCTTCTTCTGCTTCTCCCTCCAGACTTCACCTTCTCCTTCTCCTTCTTCTACTTCTTCTGCTTCACCCTCCAGACTTCACCTTCTCCTTCTCCTTCTTCTGCTTCTTCTGCTTCTCCCTCCAGACTTCACCTTCTCCTTCTCCTAATTCTTCTGATACACCCTCCAGACTTCACCTTCTCCTTCTCCTTCTTCTGTTTCTTCTGATTCACCCTCATGACTTCACCTTCTCCTTCTCCTTCTTCTACTTCCTCTGATTCACCCTCCAGACTTCACCTTCTCCTTCTCCTTCTTCTACTTCTTCTGATTCACCCTGCAGACTACACCTTCTCCATCTCCTTCTTCTACTTCTTCTGCTTCACCCTCCTGACTCCACCTTCTTCTTCTCCTTCTTCTACTTCTTCTGCTTCACCCTCCTGACATCACCTTCTCCTTCTCCTTCTTCTGCTTCTTCTGATTCACACTCCAGACGTCCCCTTCTCCTTCTCCTTCTTCTGCTTCTTCTGATTCACCCTCCTGACTTCACCTTCTCCTTCTCCTTCTTCTACTTCTTCTGCTTCACTCTCCAGACTTCACCTTCGCCTTCTCGTTCTTCTACTTCTTCTGCTTCACCCTCCAGAGTTCACCTTCTCCTTCTCCTTCTTCTGCTTCTTCTGATTCACCCTCCAGACTTCACCTTCTCCTTCTCCTTCTTCTGCTACTTCTGATTCACCCTCCAGACTTCACCTTCGCCTTCTCCTTCTTCTACTTCTTCTGCTTCACCCTCCAGACTTCACCTTCTCCTTCTCCTTCTTCTACTTCTTCTGATTCACCCTCCCGACTTCACCTTCTCCTTCTCCTTCTTCTGCTTCTTCTGATTCACCCTCCAGACTTCACCTTCTCCTTCACCTTCTTCTGCTTCTTCTGATTCACCCTCCAGACTTCACCTTCACCCTCTCCTTCTTCAACTTCTTCTGATTCACCCTCCAGACTTCACCTTCTCCATCTCCTTCTTCTGCCTCTTCTCCTTCACCCTCCAGACTTCACCTTCTCCTTCTCCTTCTTCTGCTTCTTCTGATTCACCCTCCTGACTTCACCTTCTCCTTCTCCTTCTTCTGCTTCTTCTGATTCACTCTCCAGACTTCACCTTCTCCTTCTCCTTCTTCTGCTTCTTCTGATTCACCCTCCAGACTTCACCTTCTCCTTCTCCTTCTTCTGCTTCTTCTGCTTCACCCTCCAGACCTCACCTTCTGCTTCTCCTTCTTCTGCTTCTTCTGATTCACCCTCCAGACGTCACCTTCTCCATCTCCTTCTTCTACTTCTTTTGCATCACCCTCCAGACTTCACCGACTCCTTCTCCTTCTTCTACTTCTTCTGATTCACACTCCAGTCTTCACCTTCTCCTTCTCCTTTTGCTACTTCTTCTGATTCACCCTCCAGTCTTCACCTTCTCCTTCTCCTTCTTCTACATCTTCTGATTCACCCTCCTGACTTCACCTTCTCCTTCTCCTTCTACTGCTTTTCCTGATTCACCCTCCTGACTTCACCTTCTCCTTCTCCTTCTTCTACTTCTTCTGATTCACCCTCCAGACTTCATCTTCTCCATCTCCTTCTTCTGCTTCTTCTGATTCACCCTCCAGACTTCACCTTCTCCTTCTCCTTCTTCTACTTCTTCTGATTCACCCTCCAGACTTCACCTTCTCCATCTCCTTCTTCTACTTCTTCTGCTTCACCGTCCAGACTTTACCTTCTTCTTCTCCTTCTGCTACTTCTTCTGATTCACCCTCCAGACTTCACCTTCTCCTTCTCCTTCTTCTGCGTCTTCTGATTCACCCTCCTGACTTCACCTTCTCCTTCTCCTTCTTCTACTTCTTCTTATTCACCCTCCAGACTCCACCTTCTCCTTCTCCTTCCTCTGCTTCTTCTGTTTCACCCTCCAGACTTCACCTTCTCCTTCTCCTTCTTCTACTTCCTCTGCTTCACCCTCCAGACTTCACCTTCTCCTTCTCCTTCTTCTACTTCTTCTGATTCACCATCCAGACTTCACCTTCTCCTTCTCCTTCTTCTACTTCTTCTGATTCACCCTCCAGACTTCACCTTCTCCATCTCCTTCTTCTACTTCTTCTGCTTCACCCTCCAGACTTCACCTTCTCCTTCTCCTACTTCTTCTGATTCACCCTCCAGACTTCACCTTCTCCTTCTCCTTCTTCTGTTTCTTCTGATTCACCCTCCTGACTTCACCTTCTCCTTCTCCTTCTTCTACTTCTTCTGATTCACCTTCCAGACTTCACCTTCTCCTTCTCCTTCTTCTACTTCTTCTGATTCACCCTGCAGACTTCACCTTCTCCATCTCCTTCTTCTACTTCTTCTGCTTCACCCTCCTGACTTCACCTTCTCCTTCTCCTTCTTCTACTTCTTCTGCTTCACCCTCCTGACATTATCTTCTCCTTCTCCTTCTTCTGCTTCTTCTGATTCACACTCCAGACTTCACCTTCTCCTTCTCCTTCTTCTACTTCTTCTGATTCACCCTCCAGACTTCACCTTCTCCTTCTCCTTCTTCTGCTTCTTCTGATTCACCCGCCAGACTTCACCTTCTCCTTCTCCTTCTCCTACTTCTTCTGATTCACCCTCCAGACTTCACCTTCCACTTCTCCTTCTTCTGCTTCTTCTGCTTCTCCCTCCAGACTTCACCTTCTCCTTCTCCTTCTTCTACTTCTTCTGATTCACCCTCCAGACTTCACCTTCTCCTTCTCCTTCTTCTACTTCTTCTGATTCACGCTCCAGACTTCACCTTATCCTTCTCCTTCTTCTGCTTCTTCTGATTCACCCTCCTGACTTCAACTTCTCCATCTCCTTCTTCTACTTCTTCTGCTTCACCCTCCTGACTTCACCTTCTCCTTCTCCTTCTTCTGCTTCTTCTGATTCACACTCCAGACTTCACCTTCTCCATCTCCTTCTTCTACTTCTTCTGCTTCAACCTCCAGACTTCACCTTCTCCTTCTCCTTCTTCTGCTTCTTCTGCTTCTCCCTCCAGACTTCACCTTCTCCTTCTCCTTCTTCTGCTTCTTCTGATTCACCCTCCTGACTTCATCTTCTCCTTCTCCTTCTTCTACTTCTTCTGCTTCACCCTCCAGACTTCACCTTCGCCTTCTCCTTCAGTTACTTCTTCTGCTTCACCCTCCAGAGTTCACCTTCTCCTTCTCCTTCTTCTGCTTCTTCTGATTCACCGTCCAGACTTCACCTTCTCCTTCTCCTTCTTCTGCTTCTTCTGATTCACCCTCCAGACTTCACCTTCGCCTTCTCCTTCTTCTACTTCTTCTGCTTCACCCTCCAGACTTCACATCTCCTTCTCCTTCTTCTACTTCTTCTGATTCACCCTCCAGACTTCACCTTCTCCTTCTCCTTCTTCTACTTCTTCTAATTCACCCTCCAGACTTCACCTTCTCCATCTCCTTCTTCTACGTCTTCTGCTTCACCCTCCAGACTTCACCGTCTCCTTCTCCTTCTTCTGCCTCTTCTGATTCACACTCCAGACTTCACCTTCTCCTTCTCCTTTTGCTACTTCTTCTGATTCACCCTCCAGACTTCACCTTCTCCTTCTCCTTCTTCTACTTCTTCTGATTCACCCTCCTGACTTCACCTTCTCCTTCTCCTGCTACTGCTTTTCCTGATTCACCCTCCTGACTTCACCTTCTCCTTCTCCTTCTTCTACTTCTTCTGATTCACCCTCCAGACTTCATCTTCTCCATCTCCTTCTTCTGCTTCTTCTGATTCACCCTCCAGACTTCACCTTCTCCTTCTCCTTCTTCTGCTTCTTCTGATTCACCCTCCAGACTTCACCTTTTCCTTCTCCTTCTTCTGCTTCTTCTGATTCACCCTCCAGACTTCACCTTCACCCTCTCCTTCTTCAACTTCTTCTGATTCACCCTCCAGACTTCACCTTCTCCATCTCCTTCTTCTGCTTCTTCTCCTTCACCCTCCAGACTTCACCTTCTCCTTCTCCTTCTTCTGCTTCTTCTGATTCACCCTCCTGACTTCACCTTCTCCTTCTCCTTCTTCTGCTTCTTCTGATTCACCCTCCAGACTTCACCTTCTCCTTCTCCTTCTCCTGCTTCTTCTGCTTCACCCTCCTGACTTCACCTTCTCCTTCTCCTTCTTCTGCTTCTTCTGATTCACCCTCCAGACTTCACCTTCTCCTTCTCCTTCTTCTGCTTCTTCTGCTTCACCCTCCAGACCTCACCTTCTGCTTCTCCTTCTTCTGCTTCTTCTGATTCACCCGCCAGACTTCACCTTCTCCTTCTCCTTCTTCTACTTCTTCTGATTCACCCTCCACTCTTCACCTTCTCCTGCTCCTTCTTCTGCTTCTTCTGCTTCTCCCTCCAGACTTCACCTTCTTCTTCTCCTTCTTCTACTTCTTCTGATTCACCCTCCAGACTTCACCTTCTCCTTCTCCTTTTTCTACTTCTTCTGATTCACCCTCCAGACTTCACCTTCTCCTTCTCCTTCTTCTGCATCTTCTGATTCACCCTCCTGACTTCACCTTCTCCTTCTCCTTTTTCTGCATCTTCTGATTCACACTCCAGACTTCACCTTCTCCATCTCCTTCTTCTACTTCTTCTGATTCACCCTCCAGACTTCACCTTCTCCTTCTCCTTCTACTGCTTCTTCTGCTTCTCCCTCCAGACGTCACCTTCTCCATCTCCTTCTTCTGCTTCTTCTGATTCACCCTCCTGACTTCACCTTCTCCTTCTCCTTCTTCTACTTCTTCTGCTTCACCCTCCTGACTTCACCTTCTCCTTCTCCTTCTTCTGCTTCTTCTGATTCACACTCCAGACTTCATCTTCTCCTTCTTCTACTTCTTCTGATTCACCCTCCAGGCTTCACCTTCTCCTTCTCCTTCTTCTACTTCTTCTGATTCACCATCCTGACTTCACCTTCTCCATCTCCTTCTTCTACTTCTTCTGCTTCACCCTCCAGACTTCACCTTCTCCTTCTCCTTCTTCTACTTTTCTGATTCACCCTCCAGACTTCACCTTCTCCTTCTCCCTCTTCTACTTCTTCTGATTCACCCTCCAGACTTCACCTTCTCCATCTCCTTCTTCTACGTCTTCTGCTTCACCCTCCAGACTTCACCTTCTTCTTCTCCTTCTGCTACTTCTTCTGATTCACCCTCCAGACTTCACCTTCTCCTTCTCCTTCTTCTGCTTCTTCTGATTCACCCTCCTGACTTCACCTTCACCTTCTCCTTCTTCTACTTCTTCTGATTCACCCTCCAGACTTCACCCTCTACTTCTCCTTCTTCTACTTCTTCTGATTCACCCTCCAGACATCACCTTCTCCTTCTCCTTCTTCTACTTCCTCTGCTTCACCCTCCAGACTTCACCTTCTCCTTCTCCTTCTTCTACTTCTTCTGATTCATCCTCCAGACTTCATCTTCTCCACCTCCTTCTTCTACTTCTTCTGCTTCACCCTCCAGACTTCACCTTCTCCTTCTCCTACTTCTTCTGATTCACCCTCCAGACTTCACCTTCTCCTTCTCCTTCTTCTGCTTCTTCTGACTCACCCTCCTGACTTCACCTTCTCCTTCTCCTTCTTCTACTTCTTCTGATTCACCCTCCAGACTTCACCTTCTCCTTCTCCTTCTTCTACTTCTTCTGATTCACCCTGCAGACTTCACGTTCTCCATCTCCTTCTTCCACTTCTTCTGCTTCACCCTCCTGACTTCACCTTCTCCTTCTCCTTCTTCTACTTCTTCTGCTTCACCTCCTAACTTCACCTTCCTCTTCTCCTTCTTCTGCTTCTTCTGATTCACACTCCAGACTTCACCTTCTCCTTCTCCTTCTTCTACTTCTTCTGATTCACCCTCCAGACTTCACCTTCTCCTTCTCCTTCTTCTGCTTCTTCTGATTCATCCGCCAGACTTCACCTTCTCCTTCTCCTTCTTCTACTTCTTCTGATTCACCCTCCAGACTTCACCTTCTCCTTCTCCTTCTTCTGCTTCTTCTGCTTCTCCCTCCAGACTTCACCTTCTCCTTCTCCTTCTTCTGCTTCTTCTGATTCACCCTCCAGACTTCACCTTCTCCTTCTCCTTCTTCTACATCTTCTGATTCACGCCCCAGACTTCACCTTCTCCTTCTCCTTCTTCTCCTTCTTCTGATTCACCCTCCTGACTTCACCTTCTCCATCTCCTTCTTCTACTTCTTCTGCTTCACCCTCCTGACTTCACCTTCTCCTTCTCCTTCTTCTGCTTCTTCTGATTCACACTCCAGACTTCACCTTCTACATCTCCTTCTTCTACTTCTTCTGCTTCACCCTCCAGACTTCACCTTCTCCTTCTCCTTCTTCTGCTTCTTCTGCTTCTCCCTCCAGACTTCACCTTCTTCTTCTCCTTCTTCTGCTTCTTCTGATTCACCCTCCAGACTTCAGCTTCTCCTTCTCCTTCTTCTACTTCTTCTGATTCACCCTCCAGACTTCACCTTCGCCTTCTCCTTCTTCTAGTTCTTCTGCTTCACCCTCCAGAGTTCACCTTCTCCTTCTCCTTCTTCTGCTTCTTCTGATTCACCCTCCAGACTTCACCTTCTCCTTCTCCTTCTTCTGCTTCTTCTGATTCACCCTCCAGACTTCACCTTCGCCTTCTCCTTCTTCTACTTCTTCTGCTTCACCCTCCAGACTTCACCTTCTCCTTCTTCTACTTCTTCTGCTTCACCCTCCAGACTTCACCTTCTCCTTCTCCTTCTTCTGCTTCTTCTGCTTCTCCCTCCAGACTTCACCTTCACCTTCTTCTTCTTCTGCTTCTTCTGATTCACCCTCCTGACTTCACCTTCCCCTTCTCCTTCTTCTACTTCTTCTGCTTCACCCTCCAGACTTCACCTTCGCCTTCTCCTTCTTGTACTTCTTCTGCTTCACCCTCCAGAGTTCACCTTCTCCTTCTTCTTCTGCTTCTCCTGATTCACCCTCCAGACTTCACCTTCTCCTTCTCCTTCTTCTGCTTCTTCTGATCCACCCTCCAGACTTCACCTTCGCCTTCTCCTTCTTCTACTTCTTCTGCTTCACCCTCCAGACTTCACCTTCTCCTTCTCCTTCTTCTACTTCTTCTGATTCACCCTCCAGACTTCAACTTCTCCTTCTCCTTCTTCTACTTCTTCTGATTCACCCTCCAGACTGCACCTTCTCCATCTCCTTCTTCTACTTCCTCTGCTTCACCCTCCAGACTTCACCGTCTCCTTCTCCTTCTTCTACCTCTTCTCATTCACACTCCAGACTTCACCTTCTCCTTCTCCTTCTGCTACTTCTTCTGATTCACCCTCCTGACTTCACCTTCTCCTTCTCCTTCTTCTACTTCTTCTGATTCACCATCCTGACTTCACCTTCTCCTTCTCCTTCTACTGCTTTTCCTGATTCACCCTCCTGACTTCACCTTCTCCTTCTCCTTTTTCTACTTCTTCTGATTCACCTCCAGACTTCATCTTCTCCATCTCCTTCTTCTGCTTCTTCTGCTTCTCCCTCCAGACTTCACCTTCACCTTCTTCTTCTTCTGCTTCTTCTGCTTCACCCTCCTGACTTCACCTTCTCCTTCTCCTTCTTCTGCTTCTTCTGATTCATCCTCCAGACTTCACCTTCTCCTTCTCCTTCTTCTGCTTCTTCTGATTCACCCTCCAGACTTCACCTTCTCCTTCTCCTTCTTCTACTTCTTCTGATTCACCCTCCACACTTCACCTTCTCCTTCTCCTTCTTCTACTTCTTCTGATTCACCATCCTGAATTCACCTTCGCCTTCTCCTTCTTCTGCTTATTCTGATTCACCCTCCAGACTTCACCTTCTCCTTCTCCTTCTTCTGCTTCACCCTCCTGACTTCACCTTCTCCTTCTCCTTCTTCTGCTTCTTCTGATTCACCCTCCAGACTTCACCATCTCCTTCTCCTTCTTATGCTTCTTCTGATTCACCCTCCAGACTTCACCTTCTCCTTCTCCTTTTTCTGCTTCTTCTGATTCAGCCTCCAGACTTCCCCTTCTCCTTCTCTTTCATCTACTTCTTCTGATTCACGCTCCAGACTTCACCTTCTCCTTCTCCTTCTTCTGCTTCTTCTGATTCACCCTCCAGACTTCACCTTCTCCTTCTCCTTCCCCTGCTTCTTCTGATTCACCCTCCAGACTTCACCTTCTCCTTCTCCTTCTTCTGCTTCTTCTGATTCACCCTCCTGACTTCACCTTCTAATTCTCCTTCTTCTGCTTCTTCTGATTCACCCTCCAGACTTCACCTTCTCCTTCTCCTTCTTCTACTTCTTCCGATTGACCCTCCAGGCTTCACCTTCTCCTTCTCCTTCTTCTACTTCTTCTGATTCACCCTCCAGACTTCACCTTCTCCTTCTCCTTCTACTGCTTCTTCTGCTTCACCCTCCTGACTTCACCTTCTCCTTCTTCTACTTCTTCTGCTTCACCCTCCAGACTTCACCTTCTCCTTCTCCTTCTTCTACTTCTTCTGCTTCTCCCTCCAGACTTCACCTTCTCCTTCTCCTTCTGCTACTTCTTCTGATTCACCCTCCTGACTTCACCTTCTCCTTATCCTTCTGCTGCTTCTTCTGATTCACCCACCTGACTTCACCTTCTCCTTCTCCTTCTTCTGCTTCTTCTGATTCACCCTCCAGACTTCACCTTCTCCTTCTCCTTCTTCTGCTTCTTCTGATTCACCCTCCAAACTTCACCTTCTCCTTCTCCTTCTGCTACTTCTTCTGATTCACCCTCCTGACTTCACCTTCTCCTTATCCTTCTGCTGCTTCTTCTGATTCACCCACCTGACTTCACCTTCTCCTCATCCTTCTGCTGCTTCTTCTGATTCACCCACCTGACTTCACCTTCTCCTTCTCCTTCTTCTGCTTCTTCTGATTCACCCTCCAGACTTCACCTTCTCCTTCTCCTTCTTCTGCTTCTTCTGATTCACCCTCCAAACTTCACCTTCTCCTTCTCCTTCTTCTGCTTCTTCTGCTTCTCCCTCCAGACTTCACCTTCTCCTTCTCCTTATTCTGCTTCTTCTGCTTCTCCCTCCAGAGTTCACCTTCTCCTTCTCCTTATTCTGCTTCTTCTGATTCACCCTCCAGACTTCACCTTCTCCTTCTCCTTCTTCTGCTTCTTCTGATTCACCCTCCAGACTTCACCTTCCCCTTCTCCTTCTTCTGCTTCTTCTGATTTACGCTCCTGACTTCACCTTCTCCTTCTCCTTCTTCTGCTTCTTCCGATCCACCCTCCAGACTTCACCTTCTCCTTTTCCTTCTTCTGCTTCTTCTGCTTCACCCTCCTGACGTGACCTTCTCCTTCTCCTTCTTCCACTTCTTCTGATTCACCCTCCTGACTTCACCTTCTCCTTCTCCTTCTTCTGCTTTTTCTGCTTCACCCTCCAGACTTCACCTTCTCGTTCTCCTTCTTCTGCTTCTTCTGATTCACCCTCCAGACTTCACCTTCTCCTTCTCCTTCTTCTGCTTCTTCTGCTTCACCCCCCAGACTTCACCTTCTCCTTCTTCTACTTCTTCTGATTCACCCTCCTGACTTCACCTTCTCCTTCTCCTTCTTCTACTTCTTCTGATTCACCCTCCAGACTTCACCTTCACCTTCTCCTTCTTCTGCTTCCTCTGATTCAACCTCCAGACTTCAACTTCTCCTTGTCCTTCGTCTACTTCTTCTGATTCACCCTCCTGACTTCACCTTCTCCTTCTCCTTCTTCTACTTCTTCTGCTTCACCCTCCAGACTTCATCTTCTTCTTCTCCTTCTTCTACTTCTTCTGATTCACCCTCCAGACTTCACCTTCTCCTTCTCCTTCTTCTGCTTCCTCTGATTCACCCTCCTGACTTCACCTTCTCCTTCTCCTTCTTCTGCTTCTGCTGATTCACCCTCCAGACTTCACCTTCTTCTTCTCCTTCTTCTACTTCTTCTGCTTCACCCTCCAGACTTCACCTTCTCTTTCTCCTTCTTCTGCTTTTTCTGATTCGCCCTCCAGACTTCACCTTCTCCTTCTCCTTCTTCTGCTTCTTCTGATTCACCCTCCTGACTTCACCTTCTCCTTCTCCTTCTTCTACTTCTTCTGATTCACCCTCCTGACTTCACCTTCTCCTTCTCCTTCTTCTGCTTCTTCTGCTTCTCCCTCCAGATTTCACCTTCTCCTTCTCCTTCTTCTGCTTCTTCTGATTCACACTCCAGACTTCACCTTCTCCTTATCCTTCTTCTGCTTCTTCTGATTCACCCACCTGACTTCACCTTCTCCTTCTCCTTCTTCTGCTTCTTCTGATTCACCCTCCAAACTTCACCTTCTCCTTCTCCTTCTTCTGCTTCTTCTGCTTCTCCCTCCAGACTTCACCTTCTCCTTCTCCTTATTCTGCTTCTTCTGATTCACCCTCCAGACTTCACCTTCTCCTTCTCCTTCTTCTACTTCTTCTGATTCACCCTCCAGACTGCACCTTCTCCATCTCCTTCTTCTACTTCCTCTGCTTCACCCTCCAGACTTCACCGTCTCCTTCTCCTTCTTCTACCTCTTCTCATTCACACTCCAGACTTCACCTTCTCCTTCTCCTTCTGCTACTTCTTCTGATTCACCCTCCAGACTTCACCTTCTCCTTCTCCTTCTTCTACTTCTTCTGATTCACCATCCTGACTTCACCTTCTCCTTCTCCTTCTGCTGCTTTTCCTGATTCACCCTCCTGACTTCACCTTCTCCTTCTCCTTTTTCTACTTCTTCTGATTCACCCTCCAGACTTCATCTTCTCCATCTCCTTCTTCTGCTTCTTCTGCTTCTCCCTCCAGACTTCACCTTCACCTTCTTCTTCTTCTGCTTCTTCTGCTTCACCCTCCTGACTTCACCTTCTCCTTCTCCTTCTTCTGCTTCATCTGATTCACCCTCCAGACTTCACCTTCTCCTTCTCCTTCTTCTGCTTCTTCTGATTCACCCTCCAGACTTCACCTTCTCCTTCTCCTTCTTCTACTTCTTCTGATTCACCCTCCACACTTCACCTTCTCCTTCTCCTTCTTCTACTTCTTCTGATTCACCCTCCTGAATTCACCTTCGCCTTCTCCTTCTTCTGCTTATTCTGATTCACCCTCCAGACTTCACCTTCTTCTTCTCCTTCTTCTGCTTCTTCTGATTCACCCTCCAGACTTCACCTTCTCCTTCTCCTTCTTCTACTTCTTCTGCTTCACCCTCCAGACTTCACCTTCGCCTTCTCCTTCTTCTAGTTCTTCTGCTTCACCCTCCAGAGTTCACCTTCTCCTTCTCCTTCTTCTGCTTCTTCTGATTCACCCTCCAGACTTCACCTTCGCCTTCTCCTTCTTCTACTTCTTCTGCTTCACCCTCCAGACTTCACCTTCTCCTTCTTCTACTTCTTCTGCTTCACCCTCCAGACTTCACCTTCTCCTTCTCCTTCTTCTGCTTCTTCTGCTTCTCCCTCCAGACTTCACCTTCACCTTCTTCTTCTTCTGCTTCTTCTGATCCACCCTCCTGACTTCACCTTCCCCTTCTCCTTCTTCTACTTCTTCTGCTTCACCCTCCAGACTTCACCTTCGCCTTCTCCTTCTTGTACTTCTTCTGCTTCACCCTCCAGAGTTCACCTTCTCCTTCTTCTTCTGCTTCTCCTGATTCACCCTCCAGACTTCACCTTCTCCTTCTCCTTCTTCTGCTTCTTCTGATTCACCCTCCAGACTTCACCTTCGCCTTCTCCTTCTTCTACTTCTTCTGCTTCACCCTCCAGACTTCACCTTCTCCTTCTCCTTTTTCTACTTCTTCTGATTCACCCTCCAGACTTCACCTTCTCCTTCTCCTTCTTCTACTTCTTCTGATTCACCCTCCAGACTGCACCTTCTCCATCTCCTTCTTCTACTTCCTCTGCTTCACCCTCCAGACTTCACCGTCTCCTTCTCCTTCTTCTACCTCTTCTCATTCACACTCCAGACTTCACCTTCTCCTTCTCCTTCTGCTACTTCTTCTGATTCACCCTCCAGACTTCACCTTCTCCTTCTCCTTCTTCTACTTCTTCTGATTCACCATCCTGACTTCACCTTCTCCTTCTCCTTCTACTGCTTTTCCTGATTCACACTCCTGACTTCACCTTCTCCTTCTCCTTTTTCTACTTCTTCTGATTCACCTCCAGACTTCATCTTCTCCATCTCCTTCTTCTGCTTCTTCTGCTTCTCCCTCCAGACTTCACCTTCACCTTCTTCTTCTTCTGCTTCTTCTGCTTCACCCTCCTGACTTCACCTTCTCCTTCTCCTTCTTCTGCTTCTTCTGATTCACCCTCCAGACTTCACCTTCTCCTTCTCCTTCTTCTGCTTCTTCTGATTCACCCTCCAGACTTCACCTTCTCCTTCTCCTTCTTCTACTTCTTCTGATTCACCCTCCACACTTCACCTTCTCCTTCTCCTTCTTCTACTTCTTCTGATTCACCATCCTGAATTCACCTTCGCCTTCTCCTTCTTCTGCTTCTTCTGATTCACCCTCCAGACTTCACCTTCTCCTTCTCCTTCTTCTGCTTCTTCTGCTTCACCCTCCTGACTTCACCTTCTCCTTCTCCTTCTTCTGCTTCTTCTGATTCACCCTCCAGACTTCACCATCTCCTTCTCCTTCTTATGCTTCTTCTGATTCACCCTCCAGACTTCACCTTCTCCTTCTCCTTTTTCTGTTTCTTCTGATTCAGCCTCCAGACTTCCCCTTCTCCTTCTCCTTCTTCTACTTCTTCTGATTCACGCTCCAGACTTCACCTTCTCCTTCTCCTTCTTCTACTTCTTCTGATTCACCCTCCAGACTTCACCTTCTCCTTCTCCTTCCCCTGCTTCTTCTGATTCACCCTCCAGACTTCACCTTCTCCTTCTCCTTCTTCTGCTTCTTCTGATTCACCCTCCTGACTTCACCTTCTAATTCTCCTTCTTCTGCTTCTTCTGATTCACCCTCCAGACTTCACCTTCTCCTTCTCCTTCTTCTACTTCTTCCGATTGACCCTCCAGGCTTCGCCTTCTCCTTCTCCTTCTTCTACTTCTTCTGATTCACCCTCCAGACTTCACCTTCTCCTTCTCCTTCTACTGCTTCTTCTGCTTAACCCTCCTGACTTCACCTTCTCCTTCTTCTACTTCTTCTGCTTCACCCTCCAGACTTCACCTTCTCCTTCTCCTTCTTCTACTTCTTCTACTTCTCCCTCCAGACTTCACCTTCTCCTTCTCCTTCTTCTACTTCTTCTGATTCACCCTCCTGACTTCACCTTCTCCTTATCCTTCTTCTGCTTCTTCTGATTCACCCACCTGACTTCACCTTCTCCTTCTCCTTCTTCTGCTTCTTCTGATTCACCCTCCAGACTTCACCTTCTCCGTCTCCTTCTTCTGCTTCTTCTGATTCACCCTCCAAACTTCACCTTCTCCTTCTCCTTCTTCTGCTTCTTCTGCTTCTCCCTCCAGACTTCACCTTCTCCTTCTCCTTATTCTGCTTCTTCTGCTTCTCCCTCCAGAGTTCACCTTCTCCTTCTCCTTATTCTGCTTCTTCTGATTCACCCTCCAGACTTCACCTTCTCCTTCTCCTTCTTCTGCTTCTTCTGATTCACCCTCCAGACTTCACCTTCTCCTTCTCCTTCTTCTGCTTCTTCTGATTCACCCTCCAGACTTCACCTTCCCCTTCTCCTTCTTCTGCTTCTTCTGATTTACGCTCCTGACTTCACCTTCTCCTTCTCCTTCTTCTGCTTCTTCCGATCCACCCTCCAGACTTCACCTTCTCCTTTTCCTTCTTCTGCTTCTTCTGCTTCACCCTCCTGACGTGACCTTCTCCTTCTCCTTCTTCCACTTCTTCTGATTCACCCTCCTGACTTCACCTTCTCCTTCTCCTTCTTCTGCTTTTTCTGCTTCACCCTCCAGACTTCACCTTCTCCTTCTCCTTCTTCTGCTTCTTCTGATTCACCCTCCAGACTTCACCTTCTCCTTCTCCTTCTTCTGCTTCTTCTGCTTCACCCCCCAGACTTCACCTTCTCCTTCTTCTACTTCTTCTGATTCACCCTCCTGACTTCACCTTCTCCTTCTCCTTCTTCTACTTCTTCTGATTCACCCTCCTGACTTCACCTTCTCCTTCTCCTTCTTCTCCTTCTTCTGCTTCACCCTCCAGACTTCACCTTCTCCTTCTCCTTCTTCTGCTTCTTCTGATTCACCCTCCAGACTTCACCTTCTCCTTCTCCTTCTTCTGCTTCTTCTGCTTCACCCCCCAGACTTCACCTTCTCCTTCTTCTACTTCTTCTGATTCACCCTCCAGACTTCACCTTCTCCTTCTCCTTCTTCTGCTTCCTCTGATTCAACCTCCAGACTTCAACTTCTCCTTGTCCTTCGTCTACTTCTTCTGATTCACCCTCCTGACTTCACCTTCTCCTTCTCCTTCTTCTACTTCTTCTGCTTCACCCTCCAGACTTCATCTTCTTCTTCTCCTTCTTCTACTTCTTCTGATTCACCCTCCAGACTTCACCTTCTCCTTCTCCTTCTTCTGCTTCCTCTGATTCACCCTCCTGACTTCACCTTCTCCTTCTCCTTCTTCTGCTTCTGCTGATTCACCCTCCAGACTTCACCTTCTTCTGCTCCTTCTTCTACTTCTTCTGCTTCACCCTCCAGACTTCACCTTCTCTTTCTCCTTCTTCTGCTTTTTCTGATTCGCCCTCCAGACTTCACCTTCTCCTTCTCCTTCTTCTGCTTCTTCTGATTCACCCTCCTGACTTCACCTTCTCCTTCTCCTTCTTCTACTTCTTCTGATTCACCCTCCTGACTTCACCTTCTCCTTCTCCTTCTTCTGCTTCTTCTGCTTCTCCCTCCAGATTTCACCTTCTCCTTCTCCTTCTTCTGCTTCTTCTGATTCACACTCCAGACTTCACCTTCTCCTTATCCTTCTTCTGCTTCTTCTGATTCACCCACCTGACTTCACCTTCTCCTTCTCCTTCTTCTGCTTCTTCTGATTCACCCTCCAAACTTCACCTTCTCCTTCTCCTTCTTCTGCTTCTTCTGCTTCTCCCTCCAGACTTCACCTTCTCCTTCTCCTTATTCTGCTTCTCCTGCTTCTCCCTCCGGAGTTCACCTTCTCCTTCTCCTTCTTCTGCTTCTTCTGATTCACCCTCCAGACTTCACCTTCTCCTTCTCCTTCTTCTACTTCTTCTGATTCACCCTCCAGACTTCACCTTCTCCTTCTCCTTCTTCTACTTCTTCTGATTCACCCTCCAGACTTCACCTTCTCCTTCTCCTTCTTCTACTTCTTCTGATTCACCATCCTGACTTCACCTTCTCCTTCTCCTTCTGCTGCTTTTCCTGATTCACCCTCCTGACTTCACCTTCTCCTTCTCCTTTTTCTACTTCTTCTGATTCACCCTCCAGACTTCATCTTCTCCATCTCCTTCTTCTGCTTCTTCTGCTTCTCCCTTCAGACTTCACCTTCACCTTCTTCTTCTTCTGCTTCTTCTGCTTCACCCTCCTGACTTCGCCTTCTCCTTCTCCTTCTTCTGCTTCTTCTGATTCACCCTCCAGACTTCACCTTCTCCTTCTCCTTCTTCTGCTTCTTCTGATTCACCCTCCAGACTTCACCTTCTCCTTCTCCTTCTTCTACTTCTTCTGATTCACCCTCCACACTTCACCTTCTCCTTCTCCTTCTTCTACTTCTTCTGATTCACCCTCCTGAATTCACCTTCGCCTTCTCCTTCTTCTGCTTATTCTGATTCACCCTCCAGACTTCACCTTCTCCTTCTCCTTCTTCTGCTTCTTCTGCTTCACCCTCCTGACTTCACCTTCTCCTTCTCCTTCTTCTGCTTCTTCTGATTCACCCTCCAGACTTCACCATCTCCTTCTCCTTCTTATGCTTCTTCTGATTCACCCTCCAGACTTCACCTTCTCCTTCTCCTTTTTCTGCTTCTTCTGATTCAGCCTCCAGACTTCCCCTTCTCCTTCTCCTTCTTCTACTTCTTCTGATTCACGCTCCAGACTTCACCTTCTCCTTCTCCTTCTTCTACTTCTTCTGATTCACCCTCCAGACTTCACCTTCTCCTTCTCCTTCCCCTGCTTCTTCTGATTCACCCTCCAGACTTCACCTTCTCCTTCTCCTTCTTCTGCTTCTTCTGATTCACCCTCCTGACTTCACCTTCTAATTCTCCTTTTTCTGCTTCTTCTGATTCACCCTCCAGACTTCACCTTCTCCTTCTCCTTCTTCTACTTCTTCCGATTGACCCTCCAGGCTTCACCTTCTCCTTCTCCTTCTTCTACTTCTTCTGATTCACCCTCCAGACTTCACCTTCTCCTTCTCCTTCTACTGCTTCTTCTGCTTCACCCTCCTGACTTCACCTTCTCCTTCTCCTTCTTCTACTTCTTCTGCTTCACCCTCCAGACTTCACCTTCTCCTTCTCCTTCTTCTACTTCTTCTGCTTCTCCCTCCAGACTTCACCTTCTCCTTCTCCTTCTTCTACTTCTTCTGATTCACCCTCCTGACTTCACCTTCTCCTTATCCTTCTTCTGCTTCTTCTGATTCACCCACCTGACTTCACCTTCTCCTTCTCCTTCTTCTGCTTCTTCTGATTCACCCTCCAGACTTCACCTTCTCCTTCTCCTTCTTCTGCTTCTTCTGATTCACCCTCCAAACTTCACCTTCTCCTTCTCCTTCTTCTGCTTCTTCTGCTTCTCCCTCCAGACTTCACCTTCTCCTTCTCCTTCTTCTGCTTCTTCTGCTTCTCCCTCCAGAGTTCACCTTCTCCTTCTCCTTCTTCTGCTTCTTCTGATTCACCCTCCAGACTTCACCTTCCCCTTCTCCTTCTTCTGCTTCTTCTGATTTACCCTCCTGACTTCACCTTCTCCTTCTCCTTCTTCTGCTTCTTCCGATCCACCCTCCAGACTTCACCTTCTCCTTTTCCTTCTTCTGCTTCTTCTGCTTCACCCTCCTGACGTGACCTTCTCCTTCTCCTTCTTCCACTTCTTCTGATTCACCCTACTGACTTCACCTTCTCCTTCTCCTTCTTCTGCTTTTTCTGCTTCACCCTCCAGACTTCACCTTCTCCTTCTCCTTCTTCTGCTTCTTCTGATTCACCCTCCAGACTTCACCTTCTCCTTCTCCTTCTTCTGCTTCTTCTGCTTCACCCCCCAGACTTCACCTTCTCCTTCTTCTACTTCTTCTGATTCACCCTCCTGACTTCACCTTCTCCTTCTCCTTCTTCTACTTCTTCTGATTCACCCTCCAGACTTCACCTTCACCTTCTCCTTCTTCTGCTTCCTCTGATTCAACCTCCAGACTTCAACTTCTCCTTGTCCTTCGTCTACTTCTTCTGATTCACCCTCCTGACTTCACCTTCTCCTTCTCCTTCTTCTACTTCTTCTGCTTCACCCTCCAGACTTCATCTTCTTCTTCTCCTTCTTCTACTTCTTCTGATTCACCCTCCAGACTTCACCTTCTCCTTCTCCTTCTTCTGCTTCCTCTGATTCACCCTCCTGACTTCACCTTCTCCTTCTCCTTCTTCTGCTTCTGCTGATTCACCCTCCAGACTTCACCTTCTTCTTCTCCTTCTTCTACTTCTTCTGCTTCACCCTCCAGACTTCACCTTCTCTTTCTCCTTCTTCTGCTTTTTCTGATTCGCCCTCCAGACTTCACCTTCTCCTTCTCCTTCTTCTGCTTCTTCTGATTCACCCTCCAGACTTCACCTTCTCCTTCTCCTTCCCCTGCTTCTTCTGATTCACCCTCCAGACTTCACCTTCTCCTTCTCCTTCTTCTGCTTCTTCTGATTCACCCTCCTGACTTCACCTTCTAATTCTCCTTCTTCTGCTTCTTCTGATTCACCCTCCAGACTTCACCTTCTCCTTCTCCTTCTTCTACTTCTTCCGATTGACCCTCCAGACTTCACCTTCTCCTTCTCCTTCTTCTACTTCTTCTGATTCACCCTCCAGACTTCACCTTCTCCTTCTCCTTCTACTGCTTCTTCTGCTTCACCCTCCTGACTTCACCTTCTCCTTCTCCTTCTTCTACTTCTTCTGCTTCACCCTCCAGACTTCACCTTCTCCTTCTCCTTCTTCTACTTCTTCTGCTTCTCCCTCCAGACTTCACCTTCTCCTTCTCCTTCTTCTACTTCTTCTGATTCACCCTCCTGACTTCACCTTCTCCTTATCCTTCTTCTGCTTCTTCTGATTCACCCACCTGACTTCACCTTCTCCTTCTCCTTCTTCTGCTTCTTCTGATTCACCCTCCAGACTTCACCTTCTCCTTCTCCTTCTTCTGCTTCTTCTGATTCACCCTCCAGACTTCACCTTCTCCTTCTCCTTATTCTGCTTCTTCTGCTTCTCCCTCCAGAGTTCACCTTCTCCTTCTCCTTATTCTGCTTCTTCTGCTTCTCCCTCCAGAGTTCACCTTCTCCTTCTCCTTATTCTGCTTCTTCTGATTCACCCTCCAGACTTCACCTTCTCCTTCTCCTTCTTCTGCTTCTTCTGATTCACCCTCCAGAGTTCACATTCTCCTTCTCCTTCTTCTACTTCTTCTGATTCACCCTCCAGACTTCACCTTCTCCTTCTCCTTCTTCTGCTTCTTCTGATTTACCCTTCTGACTTCACCTTCTCCTTCTCCTTCTTCTGCTTCTTCTGATTCACCCTCCAGACTTCACCTTCCCCTTCTCCTTCTTCTGCTTCTTCTGATTTACCCTTCTGACTTCACCTTCTCCTTCTCCTTCTTCTGCTTCTTCTGATTCACCCTCCAGACTTCACCTTCTCCTTCTCCTTCTTCTACTTCTTCTGATTCACCATCCTGACTTCACCTTCTCCTTCTCCTTCTACTGCTTTTCCTGATTCACACTCCTGACTTCACCTTCTCCTTCTCCTTTTTCTACTTCTTCTGATTCACCTCCAGACTTCATCTTCTCCATCTCCTTCTTCTGCTTCTTCTGCTTCTCCCTCCAGACTTCACCTTCACCTTCTTCTTCTTCTGCTTCTTCTGCTTCACCCTCCTGACTTCACCTTCTCCTTCTCCTTCTTCTGCTTCTTCTGATTCACCCTCCAGACTTCACCTTCTCCTTCTCCTTCTTCTGCTTCTTCTGATTCACCCTCCAGACTTCACCTTCTCCTTCTCCTTCTTCTACTTCTTCTGATTCACCCTCCACACTTCACCTTCTCCTTCTCCTTCTTCTACTTCTTCTGATTCACCATCCTGAATTCACCTTCGCCTTCTCCTTCTTCTGCTTCTTCTGATTCACCCTCCAGACTTCACCTTCTCCTTCTCCTTCTTCTGCTTCTTCTGCTTCACCCTCCTGACTTCACCTTCTCCTTCTCCTTCTTCTGCTTCTTCTGATTCACCCTCCAGACTTCACCATCTCCTTCTCCTTCTTATGCTTCTTCTGATTCACCCTCCAGACTTCACCTTCTCCTTCTCCTTTTTCTGTTTCTTCTGATTCAGCCTCCAGACTTCCCCTTCTCCTTCTCCTTCTTCTACTTCTTCTGATTCACGCTCCAGACTTCACCTTCTCCTTCTCCTTCTTCTACTTCTTCTGATTCACCCTCCAGACTTCACCTTCTCCTTCTCCTTCCCCTGCTTCTTCTGATTCACCCTCCAGACTTCACCTTCTCCTTCTCCTTCTTCTGCTTCTTCTGATTCACCCTCCTGACTTCACCTTCTAATTCTCCTTCTTCTGCTTCTTCTGATTCACCCTCCAGACTTCACCTTCTCCTTCTCCTTCTTCTACTTCTTCCGATTGACCCTCCAGGCTTCGCCTTCTCCTTCTCCTTCTTCTACTTCTTCTGATTCACCCTCCAGACTTCACCTTCTCCTTCTCCTTCTACTGCTTCTTCTGCTTAACCCTCCTGACTTCACCTTCTCCTTCTTCTACTTCTTCTGCTTCACCCTCCAGACTTCACCTTCTCCTTCTCCTTCTTCTACTTCTTCTACTTCTCCCTCCAGACTTCACCTTCTCCTTCTCCTTCTTCTACTTCTTCTGATTCACCCTCCTGACTTCACCTTCTCCTTATCCTTCTTCTGCTTCTTCTGATTCACCCACCTGACTTCACCTTCTCCTTCTCCTTCTTCTGCTTCTTCTGATTCACCCTCCAGACTTCACCTTCTCCGTCTCCTTCTTCTGCTTCTTCTGATTCACCCTCCAAACTTCACCTTCTCCTTCTCCTTCTTCTGCTTCTTCTGCTTCTCCCTCCAGACTTCACCTTCTCCTTCTCCTTATTCTGCTTCTTCTGCTTCTCCCTCCAGAGTTCACCTTCTCCTTCTCCTTATTCTGCTTCTTCTGATTCACCCTCCAGACTTCACCTTCTCCTTCTCCTTCTTCTGCTTCTTCTGATTCACCCTCCAGACTTCACCTTCTCCTTCTCCTTCTTCTGCTTCTTCTGATTCACCCTCCAGACTTCACCTTCCCCTTCTCCTTCTTCTGCTTCTTCTGATTTACGCTCCTGACTTCACCTTCTCCTTCTCCTTCTTCTGCTTCTTCCGATCCACCCTCCAGACTTCACCTTCTCCTTTTCCTTCTTCTGCTTCTTCTGCTTCACCCTCCTGACGTGACCTTCTCCTTCTCCTTCTTCCACTTCTTCTGATTCACCCTCCTGACTTCACCTTCTCCTTCTCCTTCTTCTGCTTTTTCTGCTTCACCCTCCAGACTTCACCTTCTCCTTCTCCTTCTTCTGCTTCTTCTGATTCACCCTCCAGACTTCACCTTCTCCTTCTCCTTCTTCTGCTTCTTCTGCTTCACCCCCCAGACTTCACCTTCTCCTTCTTCTACTTCTTCTGATTCACCCTCCTGACTTCACCTTCTCCTTCTCCTTCTTCTACTTCTTCTGATTCACCCTCCTGACTTCACCTTCTCCTTCTCCTTCTTCTCCTTCTTCTGCTTCACCCTCCAGACTTCACCTTCTCCTTCTCCTTCTTCTGCTTCTTCTGATTCACCCTCCAGACTTCACCTTCTCCTTCTCCTTCTTCTGCTTCTTCTGCTTCACCCCCCAGACTTCACCTTCTCCTTCTTCTACTTCTTCTGATTCACCCTCCAGACTTCACCTTCTCCTTCTCCTTCTTCTGCTTCCTCTGATTCAACCTCCAGACTTCAACTTCTCCTTGTCCTTCGTCTACTTCTTCTGATTCACCCTCCTGACTTCACCTTCTCCTTCTCCTTCTTCTACTTCTTCTGCTTCACCCTCCAGACTTCATCTTCTTCTTCTCCTTCTTCTACTTCTTCTGATTCACCCTCCAGACTTCACCTTCTCCTTCTCCTTCTTCTGCTTCCTCTGATTCACCCTCCTGACTTCACCTTCTCCTTCTCCTTCTTCTGCTTCTGCTGATTCACCCTCCAGACTTCACCTTCTTCTGCTCCTTCTTCTACTTCTTCTGCTTCACCCTCCAGACTTCACCTTCTCTTTCTCCTTCTTCTGCTTTTTCTGATTCGCCCTCCAGACTTCACCTTCTCCTTCTCCTTCTTCTGCTTCTTCTGATTCACCCTCCTGACTTCACCTTCTCCTTCTCCTTCTTCTACTTCTTCTGATTCACCCTCCTGACTTCACCTTCTCCTTCTCCTTCTTCTGCTTCTTCTGCTTCTCCCTCCAGATTTCACCTTCTCCTTCTCCTTCTTCTGCTTCTTCTGATTCACACTCCAGACTTCACCTTCTCCTTATCCTTCTTCTGCTTCTTCTGATTCACCCACCTGACTTCACCTTCTCCTTCTCCTTCTTCTGCTTCTTCTGATTCACCCTCCAAACTTCACCTTCTCCTTCTCCTTCTTCTGCTTCTTCTGCTTCTCCCTCCAGACTTCACCTTCTCCTTCTCCTTATTCTGCTTCTCCTGCTTCTCCCTCCGGAGTTCACCTTCTCCTTCTCCTTCTTCTGCTTCTTCTGATTCACCCTCCAGACTTCACCTTCTCCTTCTCCTTCTTCTACTTCTTCTGATTCACCCTCCAGACTTCACCTTCTCCTTCTCCTTCTTCTACTTCTTCTGATTCACCCTCCAGACTTCACCTTCTCCTTCTCCTTCTTCTACTTCTTCTGATTCACCATCCTGACTTCACCTTCTCCTTCTCCTTCTGCTGCTTTTCCTGATTCACCCTCCTGACTTCACCTTCTCCTTCTCCTTTTTCTACTTCTTCTGATTCACCCTCCAGACTTCATCTTCTCCATCTCCTTCTTCTGCTTCTTCTGCTTCTCCCTTCAGACTTCACCTTCACCTTCTTCTTCTTCTGCTTCTTCTGCTTCACCCTCCTGACTTCGCCTTCTCCTTCTCCTTCTTCTGCTTCTTCTGATTCACCCTCCAGACTTCACCTTCTCCTTCTCCTTCTTCTGCTTCTTCTGATTCACCCTCCAGACTTCACCTTCTCCTTCTCCTTCTTCTACTTCTTCTGATTCACCCTCCACACTTCACCTTCTCCTTCTCCTTCTTCTACTTCTTCTGATTCACCCTCCTGAATTCACCTTCGCCTTCTCCTTCTTCTGCTTATTCTGATTCACCCTCCAGACTTCACCTTCTCCTTCTCCTTCTTCTGCTTCTTCTGCTTCACCCTCCTGACTTCACCTTCTCCTTCTCCTTCTTCTGCTTCTTCTGATTCACCCTCCAGACTTCACCATCTCCTTCTCCTTCTTATGCTTCTTCTGATTCACCCTCCAGACTTCACCTTCTCCTTCTCCTTTTTCTGCTTCTTCTGATTCAGCCTCCAGACTTCCCCTTCTCCTTCTCCTTCTTCTACTTCTTCTGATTCACGCTCCAGACTTCACCTTCTCCTTCTCCTTCTTCTACTTCTTCTGATTCACCCTCCAGACTTCACCTTCTCCTTCTCCTTCCCCTGCTTCTTCTGATTCACCCTCCAGACTTCACCTTCTCCTTCTCCTTCTTCTGCTTCTTCTGATTCACCCTCCTGACTTCACCTTCTAATTCTCCTTTTTCTGCTTCTTCTGATTCACCCTCCAGACTTCACCTTCTCCTTCTCCTTCTTCTACTTCTTCCGATTGACCCTCCAGGCTTCACCTTCTCCTTCTCCTTCTTCTACTTCTTCTGATTCACCCTCCAGACTTCACCTTCTCCTTCTCCTTCTACTGCTTCTTCTGCTTCACCCTCCTGACTTCACCTTCTCCTTCTCCTTCTTCTACTTCTTCTGCTTCACCCTCCAGACTTCACCTTCTCCTTCTCCTTCTTCTACTTCTTCTGCTTCTCCCTCCAGACTTCACCTTCTCCTTCTCCTTCTTCTACTTCTTCTGATTCACCCTCCTGACTTCACCTTCTCCTTATCCTTCTTCTGCTTCTTCTGATTCACCCACCTGACTTCACCTTCTCCTTCTCCTTCTTCTGCTTCTTCTGATTCACCCTCCAGACTTCACCTTCTCCTTCTCCTTCTTCTGCTTCTTCTGATTCACCCTCCAAACTTCACCTTCTCCTTCTCCTTCTTCTGCTTCTTCTGCTTCTCCCTCCAGACTTCACCTTCTCCTTCTCCTTCTTCTGCTTCTTCTGCTTCTCCCTCCAGAGTTCACCTTCTCCTTCTCCTTCTTCTGCTTCTTCTGATTCACCCTCCAGACTTCACCTTCCCCTTCTCCTTCTTCTGCTTCTTCTGATTTACCCTCCTGACTTCACCTTCTCCTTCTCCTTCTTCTGCTTCTTCCGATCCACCCTCCAGACTTCACCTTCTCCTTTTCCTTCTTCTGCTTCTTCTGCTTCACCCTCCTGACGTGACCTTCTCCTTCTCCTTCTTCCACTTCTTCTGATTCACCCTACTGACTTCACCTTCTCCTTCTCCTTCTTCTGCTTTTTCTGCTTCACCCTCCAGACTTCACCTTCTCCTTCTCCTTCTTCTGCTTCTTCTGATTCACCCTCCAGACTTCACCTTCTCCTTCTCCTTCTTCTGCTTCTTCTGCTTCACCCCCCAGACTTCACCTTCTCCTTCTTCTACTTCTTCTGATTCACCCTCCTGACTTCACCTTCTCCTTCTCCTTCTTCTACTTCTTCTGATTCACCCTCCAGACTTCACCTTCACCTTCTCCTTCTTCTGCTTCCTCTGATTCAACCTCCAGACTTCAACTTCTCCTTGTCCTTCGTCTACTTCTTCTGATTCACCCTCCTGACTTCACCTTCTCCTTCTCCTTCTTCTACTTCTTCTGCTTCACCCTCCAGACTTCATCTTCTTCTTCTCCTTCTTCTACTTCTTCTGATTCACCCTCCAGACTTCACCTTCTCCTTCTCCTTCTTCTGCTTCCTCTGATTCACCCTCCTGACTTCACCTTCTCCTTCTCCTTCTTCTGCTTCTGCTGATTCACCCTCCAGACTTCACCTTCTTCTTCTCCTTCTTCTACTTCTTCTGCTTCACCCTCCAGACTTCACCTTCTCTTTCTCCTTCTTCTGCTTTTTCTGATTCGCCCTCCAGACTTCACCTTCTCCTTCTCCTTCTTCTGCTTCTTCTGATTCACCCTCCAGACTTCACCTTCTCCTTCTCCTTCCCCTGCTTCTTCTGATTCACCCTCCAGACTTCACCTTCTCCTTCTCCTTCTTCTGCTTCTTCTGATTCACCCTCCTGACTTCACCTTCTAATTCTCCTTCTTCTGCTTCTTCTGATTCACCCTCCAGACTTCACCTTCTCCTTCTCCTTCTTCTACTTCT
This sequence comes from Somniosus microcephalus, assembly GCF_052327205.1. Taxonomy (NCBI): domain Eukaryota; kingdom Metazoa; phylum Chordata; class Chondrichthyes; order Squaliformes; family Somniosidae; genus Somniosus; species Somniosus microcephalus. The sequence goes on along the minus strand of NW_028225397.1, from coordinate 115,621 downwards.
TCCGATTGACCCTCCAGACTTCACCTTCTCCTTCTCCTTCTTCTACTTCTTCTGATTCACCCTCCAGACTTCACCTTCTCCTTCTCCTTCTACTGCTTCTTCTGCTTCACCCTCCTGACTTCACCTTCTCCTTCTCCTTCTTCTACTTCTTCTGCTTCACCCTCCAGACTTCACCTTCTCCTTCTCCTTCTTCTACTTCTTCTGCTTCTCCCTCCAGACTTCACCTTCTCCTTCTCCTTCTTCTACTTCTTCTGATTCACCCTCCTGACTTCACCTTCTCCTTATCCTTCTTCTGCTTCTTCTGATTCACCCACCTGACTTCACCTTCTCCTTCTCCTTCTTCTGCTTCTTCTGATTCACCCTCCAGACTTCACCTTCTCCTTCTCCTTCTTCTGCTTCTTCTGATTCACCCTCCAGACTTCACCTTCTCCTTCTCCTTATTCTGCTTCTTCTGCTTCTCCCTCCAGAGTTCACCTTCTCCTTCTCCTTATTCTGCTTCTTCTGCTTCTCCCTCCAGAGTTCACCTTCTCCTTCTCCTTATTCTGCTTCTTCTGATTCACCCTCCAGACTTCACCTTCTCCTTCTCCTTCTTCTGCTTCTTCTGATTCACCCTCCAGAGTTCACATTCTCCTTCTCCTTCTTCTACTTCTTCTGATTCACCCTCCAGACTTCACCTTCTCCTTCTCCTTCTTCTGCTTCTTCTGATTTACCCTTCTGACTTCACCTTCTCCTTCTCCTTCTTCTGCTTCTTCTGATTCACCCTCCAGACTTCACCTTCCCCTTCTCCTTCTTCTGCTTCTTCTGATTTACCCTTCTGACTTCACCTTCTCCTTCTCCTTCTTCTGCTTCTTCCGATCCACCCTTCAGACTTCACCTTCTCCTTTTCCTTCTTCTGCTTCTTCTGCTTCACCCTCCTGACGTGACCTTCTCCTTCTCCTTCTTCCACTTCTTCTGATTCACCCTACTGACTTCACCTTCTCCTTCTCCTTCTTCTGCTTTTTCTGCTTCACCCTCCAGACTTCACCTTCTCCTTCTCCTTCTTCTGCTTCTTCTGATTCACCCTCCAGACTTCACCTTCTCCTTCTCCTTCTTCTGCTTCTTCTGCTTCACCCCCCAGACTTCACCTTCTCCTTCTCCTTCTTCTGCTTCTTCTGCTTCACCCTCCAGACTTCACCTTCACCTTCTCCTTCTTCTGCTTCCTCTGATTCAACCTCCAGACTTCAACTTCTCCTTGTCCTTCGTCTACTTCTTCTGATTCACCCTCCTGACTTCACCTTCTCCTTCTCCTTCTTCTACTTCTTCTGCTTCACCCTCCAGACTTAATCTTCTTCTTCTCCTTCTTCTACTTCTTCTGATTCACCCTCCAGACTTCACCTTCTCCTTCTCCTTCTTCTGCTTCCTCTGATTCACCCTCCAGACTTCACCTTCTCTTTCTCCTTCTTCTGCTTTTTCTGATTCGCCCTCCAGACTTCACCTTCTCCTTCTCCTTCTTCTGCTTCTTCTGATTCACCCTCCTGACTTCACCTTCTCCTTCTCCTTCTTCTGATTCACCCTCCTGACTTCACCTTCTCCTTCTCCTTCTTCTGCTTCTTCTGCTTCTCCCTCCAGATTTCACCTTCTCCTTCTCCTTCTTCTGCTTCTTCTGATTCACCCTCCAGACTTCACCTTCTCCTTATCCTTCTTCTGCTTCTTCTGATTCACCCACCTGACTTCACCTTCTCCTTCTCCTTCTTCTGCTTCTTCTGATTCACCCTCCAAACTTCACCTTCTCCTTCTCCTTCTTCTGCTTCTTCTGATTCACCCTCCTGACTTCACCTTCTCCTTCTCCTTCTTCTGATTCACCCTCCTGACTTCACCTTCTCCTTCTCCTTCTTCTGCTTCTTCTGCTTCTCCCTCCAGATTTCACCTTCTCCTTCTCCTTCTTCTGCTTCTTCTGATTCACCCTCCAGACTTCACCTTCTCCTTATCCTTCTTCTGCTTCTTCTGATTCACCCACCTGACTTCACCTTCTCCTTCTCCTTCTTCTGCTTCTTCTGATTCACCCTCCAAACTTCACCTTCTCCTTCTCCTTCTTCTGCTTCTTCTGCTTCTCCCTCCAGACTTCACCTTCTCCTTCTCCTTATTCTGCTTCTTCTGCTTCTCCCTCCAGAGTTCACCTTCTCCTTCTCCTTCTTCTGATTCACCCTCCAGACTTCACCTTCTCCTTCTCCTTCTTCTGCTTCTTCTGATTTACCCTCCTGACTTCACCTTCTCCTTCTCCTTCTACTGCTTCTTCCGATCCACCCTCCAGACTTCACCTTCTCCTTTTCCTTCTTCTGCTTTTTCTGCTTCACCCTCCTGACGTGACCTTCTCCTTCTCCTTCTTCCACTTCTTCTGTTTCACCCTCCTGACTTCACCTTCTCCTTCTCCTTCTTCTGCTTCTTCTGCTTCACCCTCCAGACTTCACCTTCTCCTTCTCCTTCTTCTGCTTCTTCTGATTCACCCTCCAGACTTCAACTTCTCCATCTCCTTATTCTGCTTCTTCTCCTTCACCCTCCAGACTTCACCTTCCCCTTCTCCTTCTTCTGCTTCTTCTGATTCACCCTCCAGACTTCACCTTCTCCTTCTCCTTCTTCTGCTTCTTCTGATTCACCATCCAGACTTCACCTGCTCCTTCTCCTTCTTCTGCTTCTTCTGCTTCACCCTCCTGACTTCACCTTCTCCTTCTCCTTCTTCTGCTTCTTCTGATTCACCCTCCAGACTTCACCTTCTCCTTCTCCTTCTTCTGCTTCTTCTGATTCACCCTCCAGACTTCACCTTCTCCTTCCCCTTCTTCTACTTCTTCTGATTCACCCTCCACACTTCACCTTCTCCTTCTCCTTCTTCTACTTCTTCTGATTCACCCTCCTGAATTCACCTTCGCCTTCTCCTTCTTCTGCTTATTCTGATTCACCCTCCAGACTTCACCTTCTCCTTCTCCTTCTTCTGCTTCTTCTGCTTCACCCTCCTGACTTCACCTTCTCCTTCTCCTTCTTCTGCTTCTTCTGATTCACCCTCCAGACTTCACCTTCTCCTTCTCCTTCTTCTGCTTCTTCTGATTCACCCTCCAGACTTCACCTTCTCCTTCTCCTTCTTCTGCTTCTTCTGATTCAGCCTCCAGACTTCCCCTTCTCCTTCTCCTTCTTCTACTTCTTCTGATTCACGCTCCAGACTTCACCTTCTCCTTCTCCTTCTTCTACTTCTTCTGATTCACCCTCCAGACTTCACCTTCTCCTTCTCCTTCCCCTGCTTCTTCTGATTCACCCTCCAGACTTCACCTTCTCCTTCTCCTTCTTCTGCTTCTTCTGATTCACCCTCCTGACTTCACCTTCTAATTCTCCTTCTTCTGCTTCTTCTGATTCACCCTCCAGACTTCACCTTCTCCTTCTCCTTCTTCTACTTCTTCCGATTGACCCTCCAGGCTTCACCTTCTCCTTCTCCTTCTTCTACTTCTTCTGATTCACCCTCCAGACTTCACCTTCTCCTTCTCCTTCTACTGCTTCTTCTGCTTCACCCTCCTGACTTCTCCTTCTCCTTCTCCTTCTTCTACTTCTTCTGCTTCACCCTCCAGACTACACCTTCTCCTTCTCCTTCTTCTACTTCTTCTGCTTCTCCCTCCAGACTTCACCTTCTCCTTCTCCTTCTTCTACTTCTTCTGATTCACCCTCCGGACTTCACCTTCTCCTTATCCTTCTTCTGCTTCTTCTGATTCACCCACCTGACTTCACCTTCTCCTTCTCCTTCTTCTGCTTCTTCTGATTCACCCTCCAGACTTCACCTTCTCCTTCTCCTTCTTCTGCTTCTTCTGATTCACCCTCCAAACTTCACCTTCTCCTTCTCCTTCTTCTGCTTCTTCTGCTTCTCCCTCCAGACTTCACCTTCTCCTTCTCCTTATTCTGCTTCTTCTGCTTCTCCCTCCAGAGTTCACCTTCTCCTTCTCCTTCTTCTGCTTCTTCTGCTTCTCCCTCCAGACTTCACCTTCCCCTTCTCCTTCTTCTGCTTCTTCTGATTTACCCTCCTGACTTCACCTTCTCCTTCTCCTTCTTCTGCTTCTTCCGATCCACCCTCCAGACTTCACCTTCTCCTTTTCCTTCTTCTGCTTCTTCTGCTTCACCCTCCTGACGTGACCTTCTCCTTCTCCTTCTTCCACTTCTTCTGATTCACCCTCCTGACTTCACCTTCTCCTTCTCCTTCTTCTGCTTTTTCTGCTTCACACTCCAGACTTCACCTTCTCCTTCTCCTTCTTCTGCTTCTTCGGATTCACCCTCCAGACTTCACCTTCTCCTTCTTCTTCTTCTGCTTCTTCTGCTTCACCCCCCAGACTTCACCTTCTCCTTCTTCTACTTCTTCTGATTCACCCTCCTGACTTCACCTTCTCCTTCTCCTTCTTCTACTTCTTCTGATTCACACTCCAGACTTCACCTTCACCTTCTCCTTCTTCTGCTTCCTCTGATTCAACCTCCAGACTTCAACTTCTCCTTGTCCTTCGTCTACTTCTTCTGATTCACCCTCCTGACTTCACCTTCACCTTCTCCTTCTTCTACTTCTTCTGCTTCACCCTCCAGACTTCATCTTCTTCTTCTCCTTCTTCTACTTCTTCTGATTCACCCTCCAGACTTCACCTTCTCCTTCTCCTTCTTCTGCTTCCTCTGATTCACCCTCCTGACTTCACCTTCTCCTTCTCCTTCTTCTGCTTCTGCTGATTCACCCTCCAGACTTCACCTTCTTCTTCTCCTTCTTCTACTTCTTCTGCTTCACCCTCCAGACTTCACCTTCTCTTTCTCCTTCTTCTGCTTTTTCTGATTCGCCCTCCAGACTTCACCTTCTCCTTCTCCTTCTTCTGCTTCTTCTGATTCACCCTCCTGACTTCACCTTCTCCTTCTCCTTCTTCTACTTCTTCTGATTCACCCTCCTGACTTCACCTTCTCCTTCTCCTTCTTCTGCTTCTTCTGCTTCTCCCTCCAGATTTCACCTTCTCCTTCTCCTTCTTCTGCTTCTTCTGATTCACCCTCCAGACTTCACCTTCTCCTTATCCTTCTTCTGCTTCTTCTGATTCACCCACCTGACTTCACCTTCTCCTTCTCCTTCTTCTGCTTCTTCTGATTCACCCTCCAAACTTCACCTTCTCCTTCTCCTTCTTCTGCTTCTTCTGCTTCTCCCTCCAGACTTCACCTTCTCCTTCTCCTTATTCTGCTTCTTCTGCTTCTCCCTCCAGAGTTCTCCTTCTCCTTCTCCTTATTCTGCTTCTTCTGCTTCTCCCTCCAGAGTTCACCTTCTCCTTCTCCTTCTTCTGATTCACCCTCCAGACTTCACCTTCTCCTTCTCCTTCTTCTGCTTCTTCTGATTTACCCTCCTGACTTCACCTTCTCCTTCTCCTTCTACTGCTTCTTCCGATCCACCCTCCAGACTTCACCTTCTCCTTTTCCTTCTTCTGCTTTTTCTGCTTCACCCTCCTGACGTGACCTTCTCCTTCTCCTTCTTCCACTTCTTCTGATTCACCCTCCTGACTTCACCTTCTCCTTCTCCTTCTTCTGCTTCTTCTGCTTCACCCTCCAGACTTCACCTTCTCCTTCTCCTTCTTCTGCTTCTTCTGATTCACCCTCCAGACTTCTCCTTCTCCTTCTCCTTCTTCTGCTTCTTCTGCTTCACCCCCCAGACTTCACCTTCTCCTTCTTCTACTTCTTCTGATTCACCCTCCTGACTTCACCTTCTCCTTCTCCTTCTTCTACTTCTTCTGATTCACCCTCCAGACTTCACCTTCACCTTCTCCTTCTTCTGCTTCCTCTGATGCAACTTCCAGACTTCAACTTCTCCTTCTCCTTCGTCTACTTCTTCTGATTCACCCTCCTGACTTCACCTTCTCCTTCTCCTTCTTCTACTTCTTCTGCTTCACCCTCCAGACTTCATCTTCTTCTTCTCCTTCTTCTACTTCTTCTGATTCACCCTCCAGACTTCACCTTCTCCTTCTCCTTCTTCTGCTTCCTCTGATTCACCCTCCTGACTTCATCTTCTCCTTCTCCTTCTTCTGCTTCTGCTGATTCACCCTCCAGACTTCACTTTCTTCTTCTCCTTCTTCTACTTCTTCTGCTTCACCCTCCAGACTTCACCTTCTCTTTCTCCTTCTTCTGCTTTTTCTGATTCGCCCTCCAGACTTCACCTTCTCCTTCTCCTTCTTCTGCTTCTTCTGATTCACCCTCCTGACTTCAGCTTCTGCTTCTCCTTCTTCTACTTCTTCTGGTTCACCCTCCTGACTTCACCTTCTCCTTCTCCTTCTTCTGCTTCTTCTGCTTCTCCCTCCAGACTTCACCTTCTCCTTCTCCTTCTTCTGCTTCTTCTGATTCACCCTCCAGACTTCACCTTCTCCTTCTCCTTCTTCTGCTTCTTCTGCTTCACCCTCCTGACTTCACCTTCTCCTTCTCCTTCTTCTGCTTCCTGTGATTCACCCTCCAGACTTCACCTTCTCCTTCTCCTTCTTCTGCTTCTTCTGCTTCACCCTCCTGACTTCACCTTCTCCTTCTCCTTCTTCTACTTCTTCTGCTTCACCCTCCAGACTTCACCTTCTCCTTCTCCTTCTTCTACTTCTTCTGCTTCTCCCTCCAGACTTCACCTTCTCCTTCTCCTTCTTCGACTTCTTCTGATTCACCCTCCTGACTTCACCATCTCCTTCTCCTTCTTCTACATCTTCTGATTCACCCTCCAGACTTCACCTTCCCCTTCTCCTTCTTCTACTTCTTCTGATTCACCCTCCAGACTTCACCTTCTCCTTCTCCTTCTTCTGCTTCCTCTGATTCACCCTCCTGACTTCACCTTCTCCTTCTCCTTCTTCTACTTCTTCTGATTCACCCTCCTGACTTCACCTTCTCCTTCTCCTTTTTCTACTTCTTCTGATTCACCCTCCAGACTTCACCTTCTCCTTCTCCTTCTTCTACTTCTTCTGATTCACCCTCCAGACTTCACCTTCTCCTTCTCCTTCTTCTGCTTCCTCTGATTCACCCTCCAGACTTCACCTTCTCCTTCTCCTTCTACTGCTTCTTCTGCTTCACCCTCCTGACTTCACCTTCTCCTTCTCCTTCTTCTACTTCTTCTGCTTCACCCTCCAGACTTCACCTTCTCCTTCTCCTTCTTCTACTTCTTCTGCTTCTCCCTCCAGACTTCACCTTCTCCTTCTCCTTCTTCGACTTCTTCTGATTCACCCTCCTGACTTCACCTTCTCCTTCTCCTTCTTCTGCTTCTTCTGATTCACCCTCCAGACTTCACCTTCTCCTTCTCCTTCTTCTGCTTCTTCTGCTTCTCCCTCCTGATTTCACCTGCTCCTTCTCCTTCTTCTGCTTCTTCTGATTCACCCTCCAGACTTCACCTTGTCCTTCTTCTTCTTCTGCTTCTTGTGATTCACCCTCCAGACTTCACCTTCGCCTTCTCCTTCTTCTGCTTCCTCAGAGTCACCCTCCAGACTTCACATTCTCCTTCTCCTTCTTCTACTTCTTCTGATTCACCCTCCTGACTTCACCTTCTCCTTCTCCTTTTTCTACTTCTTCTGCTTCACCCTCCAGACTTCACCTTCTCCTTCTCCTTCTTCTACTTCTTCTGATTCACCCTCCAGACTTCACCTTCTCCTTCTCCTTCTTCTGCTTCCTCTGATTCACCCTCCTGACTTCACCTTCTCCTTCTCCTTCTTCTACTTCTTCTGATTCACCCTCCAGGCTTCACCTTCTCCTTCTCCTTCTTCTACTTCTTCTGATTCACCCTCCAGGCTTCACCTTCTCCTTCTCCTTCTTCTGCTTCTTCTGATTCACCCTCCTGACTTCACCTTCGCCTTCTCCTTTATCTACTTCTTCTGATTCACCCTCCTGACTTCACCTTCTCCTTCTCCTTCTTCTACTTCTTCTGATTCACCCTCCAGACTTCACCTTCTTCTTCTCCTTCTTCTGCTTCTTCTGCTTCACCCTCCTGACTTCACCTTCTCCTTCTCCTTCTTCTACTTCTTCGGATTCACCCTCCAGACTGCACCTTCTCCTTCTCCTTCTTCTACTTCTTCTGATTCACCCTCCAGACTTCACCTTCTCCTTATCCTTCTTCTGCTTCTTCTGATTCACCCACCTGACTTCACCTTCTCCTTCTCCTTCTTCTGCTTCTTCTGCTTCTCCCTCCTGATTTCACCTGCTCCTTCTCCTTCTTCTGCTTCTTCTGATTCACCCTCCAGACTTCACCTTGTCCTTCTTCTTCTTCTGCTTCTTGTGATTCACCCTCCAGACTTCACCTTCGCCTTCTCCTTCTTCTGCTTCCTCAGAGTCACCCTCCAGACTTCACATTCTCCTTCTCCTTCTTCTACTTCTTCTGATTCACCCTCCTGACTTCACCTTCTCCTTCTCCTTTTTCTACTTCTTCTGCTTCACCCTCCAGACTTCACCTTCTCCTTCTCCTTCTTCTACTTCTTCTGATTCACCCTCCAGACTTCACCTTCTCCTTCTCCTTCTTCTGCTTCCTCTGATTCACCCTCCTGACTTCACCTTCTCCTTCTCCTTCTTCTACTTCTTCTGATTCACCCTCCAGGCTTCACCTTCTCCTTCTCCTTCTTCTACTTCTTCTGATTCACCCTCCAGGCTTCACCTTCTCCTTCTCCTTCTTCTGCTTCTTCTGATTCACCCTCCTGACTTCACCTTCGCCTTCTCCTTTATCTACTTCTTCTGATTCACCCTCCTGACTTCACCTTCTCCTTCTCCTTCTTCTACTTCTTCTGATTCACCCTCCAGACTTCACCTTCTTCTTCTCCTTCTTCTGCTTCTTCTGCTTCACCCTCCTGACTTCACCTTCTCCTTCTCCTTCTTCTACTTCTTCGGATTCTCCCTCCAGACTTCACCTTCTCCTTCTCCTTCTTCTACTTCTTCTGATTCACCCTCCAGACTTCACCTTCTCCTTATCCTTCTTCTGCTTCTTCTGATTCACCCACCTGACTTCACCTTCTCCTTCTCCTTCTTCTGCTTCTTCTGATTCACCCTCCAGACTTCACCTTCTCCTTCTCCTTCTTCTGCTTCTTCTGATTCACCCTCCAAACTTCACCTTCTCCTTCTCCTTCTTCTGCTTCTTCTGCTTCTCCCTCCTGACTTCAACTTCTCCTTCTCCTCTTCTGCTTCTTCTGATTCACTCTCCAGACTTCACCTTCTCCTTCTCCTTCTACTGCTTCTTCTGATTCACCCTCCTGACTTCACCTTCTCCTTCTCCTTCTTCTGCTTCTTCTGATTCACCCTCCAGACTTCACCTTCTCATTCTCCTTCTTCTGCTTCTTCTGATTCACCCTCCAGACTTCACCTTCTCCTTCTCCTTCTTCTGCTACTTCTGATTCACCCTCCTGACTTCACCTTCGCCTTCTCCTTCTTCTACTTCTTCTGATTCACCCTCCAGACTTCACCTTCTCCTTCTCCTTCTTCTACTTCTTCTGATTCACCCTCCAGACTTCACCTTCTCCTTCTCCTTCTTCTGCTTCTTCTGGTTCACCCTCCTGTCTTCACCTTCTCCATCTCCTTCTCCTGCTTCTTCTGATTCACCCTCCAGACTTCAACTTCTCCTTCTCCTTCTTCTGCTTCTTCTGATTCACCCTCCTATCTTCACCTTCTCCATCTCCTTCTTCTGCTTCTTCTGATTCACCCTCCAGACTTCACCTTCACCTTCTCCTTCTTCTGCTTCTTCTGATTCACCCTCCTGACTTCACCTTCGGCTTCTCCTTCTTCTACTTCTTCTGATTCACCCTCCGGACTTCACCTTCTCCTTCTCCTTCATCTACTTCTTCTGATTCACCCTCCAGACTTCACCTTCTCCTTCTCCTTCTTCTGCTTCTTCTGATTCACCCTCCTGACTTCACCTTCGCCTTCTCCTTCTTCTACTTCTTCTGATTCACCCTCCAGACTTCACCTTCTCCTTCTCCTTCTTCTGCTTCTTCTGATTCACCCACCTGACTTCACCTTCTCCTTCTCCTTCTTCTACTTCTTCTGATTCACCCTCCACACTTCACCTACTCCTTCTCCTTCTTCTGCTTCTTCTGATTCACCCACCTGACTTCACCTTCTCCTTCTCCTTCTTCTGCTTCTTCTGATTCAGCCTCCAGACTTCACCTTCTCCTTCTCCTTCTTCTGCTTCTTCTGATTCACCCTCCAAACGTCACCTCCTCCTTCTCCTTCTTCTACTTCTTCTGATTCACCCTCCAGACTTCACCTTCTCCTTCTCCTTCTTCTGCTTCTTCTGATTCACCCTCCAGACTTCACCTTCTCCTTCTCCTTCTTCTACTTCTTCTGATTCACACTCCAGACTTCACCTTCTCCTTCTCCTTCTTCTGCTTCTTCTGCTTCACCCTCCTGACTTCACCTTCTCCTTCTCCTTCTTCTGCTTCTTCTGATTCACCCTCCAGACTTCACTTTCTCCTTCTCCTTCTTCTACTTCTTCTGATTCACCCTCCAGACTTCACCTTCTCCTTCTCCTTCTTCTACTTCTTCTGATTCACCCTCCTGACTTCACCTTCTCCTTCTCCTTCTTCTGCTTCTTCTGATTCACCCTCCAGACTTCACCTTCTCCTTCTCCTTCTTCTGCTTCTTCTGATTCACCCTCCAGACTTCACCTTCTCCTTCTCCTTCTTCTGCTTCTTCTGATTCACCCTCCAGACTTCACCTTCTCCTTCTCCTTCTTCTAATTCTTCTGATTCACCCTCCACACTTCACCTTCTCCTTCTCCTTCTTCTACTTCTTCTGATTCACCCTCCTGAATTCACCTTCGCCTTCTCCTTCTTCTGCTTATTCTGATTCACCCTCCAGACTTCACCTTCTCCTTCTCCTTCTTCTGCTTCTTCTGCTTCACCCTCCTGACTTCACCTTCTCCTTCTCCTTCTTCTGCTTCTTCTGATTCACCCTCCAGACTTCACCTTCTCCTTCTCCTTCTTCTGCTTCTTCTGATTCACCCTCCAGACTTCACCTTCTCCTTCTCCTTCTTCTGCTTCTTCTGATTCAGCCTCCAGACTTCCCCTTCTCCTTCTCCTTCTTCTACTTCTTCTGATTCACCCTCCAGACTTCACCTTCTCCTTCTACTTCTTCTACTTCTTCTGATTCACCCTCCAGACTTCACCTTCTCCTTCTCCTTCCCCTGCTTCTTCTGATTCACCCTCCAGACTTCACCTTCTCCTTCTCCTTCTTCTGCTTCTTCTGATTCACCCTCCTGACTTCACCTTCTAATTCTCCTTCTTCTGCTTCTTCTGATTCACCCTCCAGACTTCACCTTCTCCTTCTCCTTCTTCTTCTTCTTCCGATTGACCCTCCAGGCTTCACCTTCTCCTTCTCCTTCTTCTACTTCTTCTGATTCACCCTCCTGACTTCACCTTCTTCTTCTCCTTCTTCTGCTTCTTCTGATTCACCCTCCAGACTTCAGCTTCTCCTTCTCCTTCTTCTGCTTCTTCTGATTCACCCTCCAGACTTCACCTTCTCCTTCTCCTTCTTCTGCTTCTTCTGCTTCACCCTCCAGACTTCACCTTCTCCTTCTCCTTCTTCTGCTTCTTCTGATTTACCCTCCAGACTTCACCTTCTCCTTCTCCTTCTTCTGCTTCTTCTGATTCACCCTCCAGACTTCATCTTCTCCTTCTCCTTCTTCTACTTTTTCTGATTCACCCTCCTGACTTCACCTTCTCCTTCTCCTTCTTCTACTTCTTCTGATTCACCCTCCTGACTTCACCTTCTCCTTCTCCTTCTTCTGCTTCTTCTGATTCACCCTCCAGACTTCACCTCCTCCTTCTCCTTCTTCTGCTTCTTCTGTTTCACCCTCCAGACTTCACCTTCTCCTTCTCCTTCTTCTGCTTCTTCTGATTCACCCTCCAGACTTCACCTTCTCCTTCTCCTTCTTCTGCTTCTTCTGATTCACCCTCCTGACTTCACCTTCTCCTTCTGCTTCTTCTGCTTCTTCTGATTCACCCTCCAGACTTCACCTTCTCCTTCTCCTTCTTCTGCTTCTTCTGATTCACCCTCCAGACTTCACTTTCTCCTTCTCCTTCTTCTACTTCTTCTGATTCACCCTCCAGACTTCACCTTCTCCTTCTCCTTCTTCTACTTCTTCTGATTCACCCTCCTGACTTCACCTTCTCCTTCTCCTTCTTCTGCTTCTTCTGATTCACCCTCCAGACTTCACCTTCTCCTTCTCCTTCTTCTGCTTCTTCTGATTCACCCTCCAGACTTCACCTTCTCCTTCTCCTTCTTCTGCTTCTTCTGATTCACCCTCCAGACTTCACCTTCTCCTTCTCCTTCTTCTAATTCTTCTGATTCACCCTCCACACTTCACCTTCTACTTCTCCTTCTTCTACTTCTTCTGATTCACCCTCCTGAATTCACCTTCGCCTTCTCCTTCTTCTGCTTATTCTGATTCACCCTCCAGACTTCACCTTCTCCTTCTCCTTCTTCTGCTTCTTCTGCTTCACCCTCCTGACTTCACCTTCTCCTTCTCCTTCTTCTGCTTCTTCTGATTCACCCTCCAGACTTCACCTTCTCCTTCTCCTTCTTCTGCTTCTTCTGATTCACCCTCCAGACTTCACCTTCTCCTTCTCCTTCTTCTGCTTCTTCTGATTCAGCCTCCAGACTTCCCCTTCTCCTTCTCCTTCTTCTACTTCTTCTGATTCACCCTCCAGACTTCACCTTCTCCTTCTACTTCTTCTACTTCTTCTGATTCACCCTCCAGACTTCACCTTCTCCTTCTCCTTCCCCTGCTTCTTCTGATTCACCCTCCAGACTTCACCTTCTCCTTCTCCTTCTTCTGCTTCTTCTGATTCACCCTCCTGACTTCACCTTCTAATTCTCCTTCTTCTGCTTCTTCTGATTCACCCTCCAGACTTCACCTTCTCCTTCTCCTTCTTCTTCTTCTTCCGATTGACCCTCCAGGCTTCACCTTCTCCTTCTCCTTCTTCTACTTCTTCTGATTCACCCTCCTGACTTCACCTTCTTCTTCTCCTTCTTCTGCTTCTTCTGATTCACCCTCCAGACTTCAGCTTCTCCTTCTCCTTCTTCTGCTTCTTCTGATTCACCCTCCAGACTTCACCTTCTCCTTCTCCTTCTTCTGCTTCTTCTGCTTCACCCTCCAGACTTCACCTTCTCCTTCTCCTTCTTCTGCTTCTTCTGATTTACCCTCCAGACTTCATCTTCTCCTTCTCCTTCTTCTGCTTCTTCTGATTCACCCTCCAGACTTCATCTTCTCCTTCTCCTTCTTCTACTTTTTCTGATTCACCCTCCTGACTTCACCTTCTCCTTCTCCTTCTTCTACTTCTTCTGATTCACCCTCCTGACTTCACCTTCTCCTTCTCCTTCTTCTGCTTCTTCTGATTCACCCTCCAGACTTCACCTCCTCCTTCTCCTTCTTCTGCTTCTTCTGTTTCACCCTCCAGACTTCACCTTCTCCTTCTCCTTCTTCTGCTTCTTCTGATTCACCCTCCACACTTCACCTTCTACTTCTCCTTCTTCTACTTCTTCTGATTCACCCTCCTGAATTCACCTTCGCCTTCTCCTTCTTCTGCTTATTCTGATTCACCCTCCAGACTTCACCTTCTCCTTCTCCTTCTTCTGCTTCTTCTGCTTCACCCTCCTGACTTCACCTTCTCCTTCTCCTTCTTCTGCTTCTTCTGATTCACCCTCCAGACTTCACCTTCTCCTTCTCCTTCTTCTGCTTCTTCTGATTCACCCTCCAGACTTCACCTTCTCCTTCTCCTTCTTCTGCTTCTTCTGATTCAGCCTCCAGACTTCCCCTTCTCCTTCTCCTTCTTCTACTTCTTCTGATTCACCCTCCAGACTTCACCTTCTCCTTCTACTTCTTCTACTTCTTCTGATTCACCCTCCAGACTTCACCTTCTCCTTCTCCTTCCCCTGCTTCTTCTGATTCACCCTCCAGACTTCACCTTCTCCTTCTCCTTCTTCTGCTTCTTCTGATTCACCCTCCTGACTTCACCTTCTAATTCTCCTTCTTCTGCTTCTTCTGATTCACCCTCCAGACTTCACCTTCTCCTTCTCCTTCTTCTTCTTCTTCCGATTGACCCTCCAGGCTTCACCTTCTCCTTCTCCTTCTTCTACTTCTTCTGATTCACCCTCCTGACTTCACCTTCTTCTTCTCCTTCTTCTGCTTCTTCTGATTCACCCTCCAGACTTCAGCTTCTCCTTCTCCTTCTTCTGCTTCTTCTGATTCACCCTCCAGACTTCACCTTCTCCTTCTCCTTCTTCTGCTTCTTCTGCTTCACCCTCCAGACTTCACCTTCTCCTTCTCCTTCTTCTGCTTCTTCTGATTTACCCTCCAGACTTCACCTTCTCCTTCTCCTTCTTCTGCTTCTTCTGATTCACCCTCCAGACTTCATCTTCTCCTTCTCCTTCTTCTACTTTTTCTGATTCACCCTCCTGACTTCACCTTCTCCTTCTCCTTCTTCTACTTCTTCTGATTCACCCTCCTGACTTCACCTTCTCCTTCTCCTGCTTCTGCTTCTTCTGATTCACCCTCCAGACTTCACCTCCTCCTTCTCCTTCTTCTGCTTCTTCTGTTTCACCCTCCAGACTTCACCTTCTCCTTCTCCTTCTTCTGCTTCTTCTGATTCACCCTCCAGACTTCACCTTCTCCTTCTCCTTCTTCTGCTTCTTCTGATTCACCCTCCTGACTTCACCTTCTCCTTCTGCTTCTTCTGCTTCTTCTGATTCACCCTCCAGACTTCACCTTCTCCTTCTCCTTCTTCTGCTTCTGCTAATTCACCCTCCTGACTTCACCTTCTCCTTCTCCTTCTACTGCTTCTTCTGCTTCACCCTTCTGACTTCACCTTCTCCTTCTCCTTCTTCTGCTGCTTCTGATTCACCCGCCTGACTTCACCTTCCCCTTCTCCTTCTTCTGCTTCTTCTGATTCACCCTCCAGACTTCACCTACTCCTTCTCCGTCTTCTGCTTCTGCTGCTTCACCCTCCAGACTTCTCCTTCTCCTTCTCCTTCTTCTACTTCTTCTGATTCACCCTCCAGACTTAACCTTCTCCTTCTCCTTCTTCTGCTTCTTCTGATTCACCCTCCAGACTTCACCTACTCCTTCTCCTTCTTCTACTTCTTCTGCTTCACCCTCCTGACTTCACCTTCTCCTTCTCCTTCTTTTGCTTCTTCTGATTCATCCTCCTGACTTCACCTTCTCCTTCTCCTTCTTCTACTTCTTCTGATTCACCCTCCAGACTTCACCTTCTCCTTCTCCGTCTTCTGCTTCTTCTGCTTCACCCTCCTGACTTCACCTTCTCCTTCTCCTTCTTCTGCTTCATTTGATTCACCCTCCAGGCTTCACCTTCTCTTTCTCCTTCTTCTACTTCTTCTGATTCACCCTCCTGACTTCACCGTCTCCTTCTCCTTCTTCTACTTCTTCTGATTCACCCTCCTGACTTCACCTTCTCCTTCTCCTTCTTCTGCTTCTTCTGATCCACCCTCCAGACTTCACCTTCTCCTTCTCCTTCTTCTGCTTCTTCTGATTCACCCTCCAGATTCACCTTCTCCTTCTCCTTCTTCTGCTTCTCCTGATTCACCCTCCAGACTTCACCTTCTCCTTCTCCTTCTCCTGCTTCTTCTGATTCACCCTCCAGACTTCACCTTCTCCTTCTCCTTCTTCTGCTTCTTCTGATTCACGCTCCTGACTTCACCTTCTCCTTCTCCTTCTTCTGCTTCTTCTGATTCACCCTCCAGACTTCACCTTCTCCTTCTCCTTCTTCTACTTCTTCTGATGCACCCTCCTGACTTCACCTTCGCCTTCTCCTTCTTCTGCTTCTTCTTATTCACCCTCCAGTCTTCACCTTCTCCTTCTCCTTCTTCTGCTTCACCCTCCTGACTTCACCTTCTCCTTCTCCTTCTTCTGCTTCTTCTGATTCACCCTCCTGACTTCACCTTCTGCTTCTCCTTCTTCTGCTTCTTCTGCTTCACCCTCCAGACTTCTCCTTCTCCTTCTCCTTCTTCTTCTTCTCCTGATTCACCCTCCAGACTTCACCTTCTCCTTCTCCTTCTCCTGCTTCTTCTGATTTACCATCGAGACTTCACCTTCTCCTTCTCCTTCTTCTGCTTCTTCTGATTCACCCTCCTGACTTCACCTTCTCCTTCTCCTTCGTCTGCTTCTTCTGATTCACCCTCCAGACTTCACCTTCTCCTTTTCCTTCTTCTACTTCTTCTGATTTACCCTCCAGACTTCACCTTCTCCTTCTCCTTCTTCTACTTCTTCTGATTCACCCTCCAGACTTCACCTTCTCCTTCTCCTTCTTCTGCTTCTTCTGATTCACCCTCCAGACTTCACCTTCTCCTTCTCCTTCTTCTGCTTCTTCTGATTCACACTACAGACTTCACCTTCTCCTTCTCCTTCTTCTGCTTCTTCTGATTCACCCTCCAGACTTCACCTTCTCTTTCTCCTTCTTCTGCTTTTTCTGATTCGCCCTCCAGACTTCACCTTCTCCTTCTCCTTCTTCTGCTTCTTCTGATTCACCCTCCAGACTTCACCTTCTCCTTCTCCTTCCCCTGCTTCTTCTGATTCACCCTCCAGACTTCACCTTCTCCTTCTCCTTCTTCTGCTTCTTCTGATTCACCCTCCTGACTTCACCTTCTAATTCTCCTTCTTCTGCTTCTTCTGATTCACCCTCCAGACTTCACCTTCTCCTTCTCCTTCTTCTACTTCTTCCGATTGACCCTCCAGGCTTCACCTTCTCCTTCTCCTTCTTCTACTTCTTCTGATTCACCCTCCAGACTTCACCTTCTCCTTCTCCTTCTACTGCTTCTTCTGCTTCACCCTCCTGACTTCACCTTCTCCTTCTCCTTCTTCTACTTCTTCTGCTTCACCCTCCAGACTTCACCTTCTCCTTCTCCTTCTTCTACTTCTTCTGCTTCTCCCTCCAGACTTCACCTTCTCCTTCTCCTTCTTCTACTTCTTCTGATTCAACCTCCTGACTTCACCTTCTCCTTATCCTTCTTCTGCTTCTTCTGATTCACCCACCTGACTTCACCTTCTCCTTCTCCTTCTTCTGCTTCTTCTGATTCACCCTCCAGACTTCACCTTCTCCTTCTCCTTCTTCTGCTTCTTCTGATTCACCCTCCAAACTTCACCTTCTCCTTCTCCTTCTTCTGCTTCTTCTGCTTCTCCCTCCAGACTTCACCTTCTCCTTCTCCTTCTTCTGCTTCTTCTGATTCACCCTCCAGAGTTCACATTCTCCTTCTCCTTCTTCTGCTTCTTCTGATTCACCCTCCAGACTTCACCTTCCCCTTCTCCTTCTTCTGCTTCTTCTGATTTACCCTTCTGACTTCACCTTCTCCTTCTCCTTCTTCTGCTTCTTCCGATCCACCCTTCAGACTTCACCTTCTCCTTTTCCTTCTTCTGCTTCTTCTGCTTCACCCTCCTGACGTGACCTTCTCCTTCTCCTTCTTCCACTTCTTCTGATTCACCCTACTGACTTCACCTTCTCCTTCTCCTTCTTCTGCTTTTTCTGCTTCACCCTCCAGACTTCACCTTCTCCTTCTCCTTCTTCTGCTTCTTCTGATTCACCCTCCAGACTTCACCTTCTCCTTCTCCTTCTTCTGCTTCTTCTGCTTCACCCCCCAGACTTCACCTTCTCCTTCTCCTTCTTCTGCTTCTTCTGCTTCACCCTCCAGACTTCACCTTCACCTTCTCCTTCTTCTGCTTCCTCTGATTCAACCTCCAGACTTCAACTTCTCCTTGTCCTTCGTCTACTTCTTCTGATTCACCCTCCTGACTTCACCTTCTCCTTCTCCTTCTTCTACTTCTTCTGCTTCACCCTCCAGACTTAATCTTCTTCTTCTCCTTCTTCTACTTCTTCTGATTCACCCTCCAGACTTCACCTTCTCCTTCTCCTTCTTCTGCTTCCTCTGATTCACCCTCCTGACTTCACCTTCTCCTTCTCCTTCTTCTGCTTCTGCTGATTCACCCTCCAGACTTCACCTTCTTCTTCTCCTTCTTCTACTTCTTCTGCTTCACCCTCCAGACTTCACCTTCTCTTTCTCCTTCTTCTGCTTTTTCTGATTCGCCCTCCAGACTTCACCTTCTCCTTCTCCTTCTTCTGCTTCTTCTGATTCACCCTCCTGACTTCACCTTCTCCTTCTCCTTCTTCTGATTCACCCTCCTGACTTCACCTTCTCCTTCTCCTTCTTCTGCTTCTTCTGCTTCTCCCTCCAGATTTCACCTTCTCCTTCTCCTTCTTCTGCTTCTTCTGATTCACCCTCCAGACTTCACCTTCTCCTTATCCTTCTTCTGCTTCTTCTGATTCACCCACCTGACTTCACCTTCTCCTTCTCCTTCTTCTGCTTCTTCTGATTCACCCTCCAAACTTCACCTTCTCCTTCTCCTTCTTCTGCTTCTTCTGATTCACCCTCCTGACTTCACCTTCTCCTTCTCCTTCTTCTGATTCACCCTCCTGACTTCACCTTCTCCTTCTCCTTCTTCTGCTTCTTCTGCTTCTCCCTCCAGATTTCACCTTCTCCTTCTCCTTCTTCTGCTTCTTCTGATTCACCCTCCAGACTTCACCTTCTCCTTATCCTTCTTCTGCTTCTTCTGATTCACCCACCTGACTTCACCTTCTCCTTCTCCGTCTTCTGCTTCTTCTGATTCACCCTCCAAACTTCACCTTCTCCCTCTCCTTCTTCTGCTTCTTCTGCTTCTCCCTCCAGACTTCACCTTCTCCTTCTCCTTATTCTGCTTCTTCTGCTTCTCCCTCCAGAGTTCACCTTCTCCTTCTCCTTCTTCTGATTCACCCTCCAGACTTCACCTTCTCCTTCTCCTTCTTCTGCTTCTTCTGATTTACCCTCCTGACTTCACCTTCTCCTTCTCCTTCTACTGCTTCTTCCGATCCACCCTCCAGACTTCACCTTCTCCTTTTCCTTCTTCTGCTTTTTCTGCTTCACCCTCCTGACGTGACCTTCTCCTTCTCCTTCTTCCACTTCTTCTGTTTCACCCTCCTGACTTCACCTTCTCCTTCTCCTTCTTCTGCTTCTTCTGCTTCACCCTCCAGACTTCACCTTCTCCTTCTCCTTCTTCTGCTTCTTCTGATTCACCCTCCAGACTTCAACTTCTCCATCTCCTTATTCTGCTTCTTCTCCTTCACCCTCCAGACTTCACCTTCCCCTTCTCCTTCTTCTGCTTCTTCTGATTCACCCTCCAGACTTCACCTTCTCCTTCTCCTTCTTCTGCTTCTTCTGATTCACCATCCAGACTTCCCCTGCTCCTTCTCCTTCTTCTGCTTCTTCTGCTTCACCCTCCTGACTTCACCTTCTCCTTCTCCTTCTTCTGCTTCTTCTGATTCACCCTCCAGACTTCACCTTCTCCTTCTCCTTCTTCTGCTTCTTCTGATTCACCCTCCAGACTTCACCTTCTCCTTCCCCTTCTTCTACTTCTTCTGATTCACCCTCCACACTTCACCTTCTCCTTCTCCTTCTTCTACTTCTTCTGATTCACCCTCCTGAATTCACCTTCGCCTTCTCCTTCTTCTGCTTATTCTGATTCACCCTCCAGACTTCACCTTCTCCTTCTCCTTCTTCTGCTTCTTCTGCTTCACCCTCCTGACTTCACCTTCTCCTTCTCCTTCTTCTGCTTCTTCTGATTCACCCTCCAGACTTCACCTTCTCCTTCTCCTTCTTCTGCTTCTTCTGATTCACCCTCCAGACTTCACCTTCTCCTTCTCCTTCTTCTGCTTCTTCTGATTCAGCCTCCAGACTTCCCCTTCTCCTTCTCCTTCTTCTACTTCTTCTGATTCACGCTCCAGACTTCACCTTCTCCTTCTCCTTCTTCTACTTCTTCTGATTCACCCTCCAGACTTCACCTTCTCCTTCTCCTTCCCCTGCTTCTTCTGATTCACCCTCCAGACTTCACCTTCTCCTTCTCCTTCTTCTGCTTCTTCTGATTCACCCTCCTGACTTCACCTTCTAATTCTCCTTCTTCTGCTTCTTCTGATTCACCCTCCAGACTTCACCTTCTCCTTCTCCTTCTTCTACTTCTTCCGATTGACCCTCCAGGCTTCACCTTCTCCTTCTCCTTCTTCTACTTCTTCTGATTCACCCTCCAGACTTCACCTTCTCCTTCTCCTTCTACTGCTTCTTCTGCTTCACCCTCCTGACTTCTCCTTCTCCTTCTCCTTCTTCTACTTCTTCTGCTTCACCCTCCAGACTTCACCTTCTCCTTCTCCTTCTTCTACTTCTTCTGCTTCTCCCTCCAGACTTCACCTTCTCCTTCTCCTTCTTCTACTTCTTCTGATTCACCCTCCGGACTTCACCTTCTCCTTATCCTTCTTCTGCTTCTTCTGATTCACCCACCTGACTTCACCTTCTCCTTCTCCTTCTTCTGCTTCTTCTGATTCACCCTCCAGACTTCACCTTCTCCTTCTCCTTCTTCTGCTTCTTCTGATTCACCCTCCAAACTTCACCTTCTCCTTCTCCTTCTTCTGCTTCTTCTGCTTCTCCCTCCAGACTTCACCTTCTCCTTCTCCTTATTCTGCTTCTTCTGCTTCTCCCTCCAGAGTTCACCTTCTCCTTCTCCTTCTTCTGCTTCTTCTGCTTCTCCCTCCAGACTTCACCTTCCCCTTCTCCTTCTTCTGCTTCTTCTGATTTACCCTCCTGACTTCACCTTCTCCTTCTCCTTCTTCTGCTTCTTCCGATCCACCCTCCAGACTTCACCTTCTCCTTTTCCTTCTTCTGCTTCTTCTGCTTCACCCTCCTGACGTGACCTTCTCCTTCTCCTTCTTCCACTTCTTCTGATTCACCCTCCTGACTTCACCTTCTCCTTCTCCTTCTTCTGCTTTTTCTGCTTCACACTCCAGACTTCACCTTCTCCTTCTCCTTCTTCTGCTTCTTCGGATTCACCCTCCAGACTTCACCTTCTCCTTCTTCTTCTTCTGCTTCTTCTGCTTCACCCCCCAGACTTCACCTTCTCCTTCTTCTACTTCTTCTGATTCACCCTCCTGACTTCACCTTCTCCTTCTCCTTCTTCTACTTCTTCTGATTCACACTCCAGACTTCACCTTCACCTTCTCCTTCTTCTGCTTCCTCTGATTCAACCTCCAGACTTCAACTTCTCCTTGTCCTTCGTCTACTTCTTCTGATTCACCCTCCTGACTTCACCTTCACCTTCTCCTTCTTCTACTTCTTCTGCTTCACCCTCCAGACTTCATCTTCTTCTTCTCCTTCTTCTACTTCTTCTGATTCACCCTCCAGACTTCACCTTCTCCTTCTCCTTCTTCTGCTTCCTCTGATTCACACTCCTGACTTCACCTTCTCCTTCTCCTTCTTCTGCTTCTGCTGATTCACCCTCCAGACTTCACCTTCTTCTTCTCCTTCTTCTACTTCTTCTGCTTCACCCTCCAGACTTCACCTTCTCTTTCTCCTTCTTCTGCTTTTTCTGATTCGCCCTCCAGACTTCACCTTCTCCTTCTCCTTCTTCTGCTTCTTCTGATTCACCCTCCTGACTTCACCTTCTCCTTCTCCTTCTTCTACTTCTTCTGATTCACCCTCCTGACTTCACCTTCTCCTTCTCCTTCTTCTGCTTCTTCTGCTTCTCCCTCCAGATTTCACCTTCTCCTTCTCCTTCTTCTGCTTCTTCTGATTCACCCTCCAGACTTCACCTTCTCCTTATCCTTCTTCTGCTTCTTCTGATTCACCCACCTGACTTCACCTTCTCCTTCTCCTTCTTCTGCTTCTTCTGATTCACCCTCCAAACTTCACCTTCTCCTTCTCCTTCTTCTGCTTCTTCTGCTTCTCCCTCCAGACTTCACCTTCTCCTTCTCCTTATTCTGCTTCTTCTGCTTCTCCCTCCAGAGTTCACCTTCTCCTTCTCCTTCTTCTGATTCACCCTCCAGACTTCACCTTCTCCTTCTCCTTCTTCTGCTTCTTCTGATTTACCCTCCTGACTTCACCTTCTCCTTCTCCTTCTACTGCTTCTTCCGATCCACCCTCCAGACTTCACCTTCTCCTTTTCCTTCTTCTGCTTTTTCTGCTTCACCCTCCTGACGTGACCTTCTCCTTCTCCTTCTTCCACTTCTTCTGATTCACCCTCCTGACTTCACCTTCTCCTTCTCCTTCTTCTGCTTCTTCTGCTTCACCCTCCAGACTTCACCTTCTCCTTCTCCTTCTTCTGCTTCTTCTGATTCACCCTCCAGACTTCTCCTTCTCCTTCTCCTTCTTCTGCTTCTTCTGCTTCACCCCCCAGACTTCACCTTCTCCTTCTTCTACTTCTTCTGATTCACCCTCCTGACTTCACCTTCTCCTTCTCCTTCTTCTACTTCTTCTGATTCACCCTCCAGACTTCACCTTCACCTTCTCCTTCTTCTGCTTCCTCTGATGCAACTTCCAGACTTCAACTTCTCCTTCTCCTTCGTCTACTTCTTCTGATTCACCCTCCTGACTTCACCTTCTCCTTCTCCTTCTTCTACTTCTTCTGCTTCACCCTCCAGACTTCATCTTCTTCTTCTCCTTCTTCTACTTCTTCTGATTCACCCTCCAGACTTCACCTTCTCCTTCTCCTTCTTCTGCTTCCTCTGATTCACCCTCCTGACTTCATCTTCTCCTTCTCCTTCTTCTGCTTCTGCTGATTCACCCTCCAGACTTCACCTTCTTCTTCTCCTTCTTCTACTTCTTCTGCTTCACCCTCCAGACTTCACCTTCTCTTTCTCCTTCTTCTGCTTTTTCTGATTCGCCCTCCAGACTTCACCTTCTCCTTCTCCTTCTTCTGCTTCTTCTGATTCACCCTCCTGACTTCAGCTTCTGCTTCTCCTTCTTCTACTTCTTCTGGTTCACCCTCCTGACTTCACCTTCTCCTTCTCCTTCTTCTGCTTCTTCTGCTTCTCCCTCCAGACTTCACCTTCTCCTTCTCCTTCTTCTGCTTCTTCTGATTCACCCTCCAGACTTCACCTTCTCCTTCTCCTTCTTCTGCTTCTTCTGCTTCACCCTCCTGACTTCACCTTCTCCTTCTCCTTCTTCTGCTTCCTGTGATTCACCCTCCAGACTTCACCTTCTCCTTCTCCTTCTTCTGCTTCTTCTGCTTCACCCTCCTGACTTCACCTTCTCCTTCTCCTTCTTCTACTTCTTCTGCTTCACCCTCCAGACTTCACCTTCTCCTTCTCCTTCTTCTACTTCTTCTGCTTCTCCCTCCAGACTTCACCTTCTCCTTCTCCTTCTTCGACTTCTTCTGATTCACCCTCCTGACTTCACCATCTCCTTCTCCTTCTTCTACATCTTCTGATTCACCCTCCAGACTTCACCTTCCCCTTCTCCTTCTTCTACTTCTTCTGATTCACCCTCCAGACTTCACCTTCTCCTTCTCCTTCTTCTGCTTCCTCTGATTCACCCTCCTGACTTCACCTTCTCCTTCTCCTTCTTCTACTTCTTCTGATTCACCCTCCTGACTTCACCTTCTCCTTCTCCTTTTTCTACTTCTTCTGATTCACCCTCCAGACTTCACCTTCTCCTTCTCCTTCTTCTACTTCTTCTGATTCACCCTCCAGACTTCACCTTCTCCTTCTCCTTCTTCTGCTTCCTCTGATTCACCCTCCAGACTTCACCTTCTCCTTCTCCTTCTACTGCTTCTTCTGCTTCACCCTCCTGACTTCACCTTCTCCTTCTCCTTCTTCTACTTCTTCTGCTTCACCCTCCAGACTTCACCTTCTCCTTCTCCTTCTTCTACTTCTTCTGCTTCTCCCTCCAGACTTCACCTTCTCCTTCTCCTTCTTCGACTTCTTCTGATTCACCCTCCTGACTTCACCTTCTCCTTCTCCTTCTTCTGCTTCTTCTGATTCACCCTCCAGACTTCACCTTCTCCTTCTCCTTCTTCTGCTTCTTCTGCTTCTCCCTCCTGATTTCACCTGCTCCTTCTCCTTCTTCTGCTTCTTCTGATTCACCCTCCAGACTTCACCTTGTCCTTCTTCTTCTTCTGCTTCTTGTGATTCACCCTCCAGACTTCACCTTCGCCTTCTCCTTCTTCTGCTTCCTCAGAGTCACCCTCCAGACTTCACATTCTCCTTCTCCTTCTTCTACTTCTTCTGATTCACCCTCCTGACTTCACCTTCTCCTTCTCCTTTTTCTACTTCTTCTGCTTCACCCTCCAGACTTCACCTTCTCCTTCTCCTTCTTCTACTTCTTCTGATTCACCCTCCAGACTTCACCTTCTCCTTCTCCTTCTTCTGCTTCCTCTGATTCACCCTCCTGACTTCACCTTCTCCTTCTCCTTCTTCTACTTCTTCTGATTCACCCTCCAGGCTTCACCTTCTCCTTCTCCTTCTTCTACTTCTTCTGATTCACCCTCCAGGCTTCACCTTCTCCTTCTCCTTCTTCTACTTCTTCTGATTCACCCTCCTGACTTCACCTTCTCCTTCTCCTTTTTCTACTTCTTTTGCTTCACCCTCCAGACTTCACCTTCTCCTTCTCCTTCTTCTACTTCTTCTGATTCACCCTCCAGACTTCACCTTCTCCTTCTCCTTCTTCTGCTTCCTCTGATTCACCCTCCTGACTTCACCTTCTCCTTCTCCTTCTTCTACTTCTTCTGATTCACCCTCCAGGCTTCACCTTCTCCTTCTCCTTCTTCTACTTCTTCTGATTCACCCTCCAGGCTTCACCTTCTCCTTCTCCTTCTTCTGCTTCTTCTGATTCACCCTCCTGACTTCACCTTCGCCTTCTCCTTTATCTACTTCTTCTGATTCACCCTCCTGACTTCACCTTCTCCTTCTCCTTCTTCTACTTCTTCTGATTCACCCTCCAGACTTCACCTTCTTCTTCTCCTTCTTCTGCTTCTTCTGCTTCACCCTCCTGACTTCACCTTCTCCTTCTCCTTCTTCTACTTCTTCGGATTCACCCTCCAGACTTCACCTTCTCCTTCTCCTTCTTCTACTTCTTCTGATTCACCCTCCAGACTTCACCTTCTCCTTATCCTTCTTCTGCTTCTTCTGATTCACCCACCTGACTTCACCTTCTCCTTCTCCTTCTTCTGCTTCTTCTGATTCACCCTCCAGACTTCACCTTCTCCTTCTCCTTCTTCTGCTTCTTCTGATTCACCCTCCAAACTTCACCTACTCCTTCTCCTTCTTCTGCTTCTTCTGCTTCTCCCTCCAGACTTCAACTTCTCCTTCTCCTCTTCTGCTTCTTCTGATTCACTCTCCAGACTTCACCTTCTCCTTCTCCTTCTACTGCTTCTTCTGATTCACCCTCCTGACTTCACCTTCTCCTTCTCCTTCTTCTGCTTCTTCTGATTCACCCTCCAGACTTCACCTTCTCATTCTCCTTCTTCTGCTTCTTCTGATTCACCCTCCAGACTTCACCTTCTCCTTCTCCTTCTTCTGCTACTTCTGATTCACCCTCCTGACTTCACCTTCGCCTTCTCCTTCTTCTACTTCTTCTGATTCACCCTCCAGACTTCACCTTCTCCTTCTCCTTCTTCTACTTCTTCTGATTCACCCTCCAGACTTCACCTTCTCCTTCTCCTTCTTCTGCTTCTTCTGGTTCACCCTCCTGTCTTCACCTTCTCCATCTCCTTCTTCTGCTTCTTCTGATTCACCCTCCAGACTTCAACTTCTCCTTCTCCTTCTTCTGCTTCTTCTGATTCACCCTCCTATCTTCACCTTCTCCATCTCCTTCTTCTGCTTCTTCTGATTCACCCTCCAGACTTCACCTTCACCTTCTCCTTCTTCTGCTTCTTCTGATTCACCCTCCTGACTTCACCTTCGGCTTCTCCTTCTTCTACTTCTTCTGATTCACCCTCCGGACTTCACCTTCTCCTTCTCCTTCATCTACTTCTTCTGATTCACCCTCCAGACTTCACCTTCTCCTTCTCCTTCTTCTGCTTCTTCTGATTCACCCTCCTGACTTCACCTTCGCCTTCTCCTTCTTCTACTTCTTCTGATTCACCCTCCAGACTTCACCTTCTCCTTCTCCTTCTTCTGCTTCTTCTGATTCACCCACCTGACTTCACCTTCTCCTTCTCCTTCTTCTACTTCTTCTGATTCACCCTCCACACTTCACCTACTCCTTCTCCTTCTTCTGCTTCTTCTGATTCACCCACCTGACTTCACCTTCTCCTTCTCCTTCTTCTGCTTCTTCTGATTCAGCCTCCAGACTTCACCTTCTCCTTCTCCTTCTTCTGCTTCTTCTGATTCACCCTCCAAACGTCACCTCCTCCTTCTCCTTCTTCTACTTCTTCTGATTCACCCTCCAGACTTCACCTTCTCCTTCTCCTTCTTCTGCTTCTTCTGATTCACCCTCCAGACTTCACCTTCTCCTTCTCCTTCTTCTACTTCTTCTGATTCACACTCCAGACTTCACCTTCTCCTTCTCCTTCTTCTGCTTCTTCTGCTTCACCCTCCTGACTTCACCTTCTCCTTCTCCTTCTTCTGCTTCTTCTGATTCACCCTCCAGACTTCACTTTCTCCTTCTCCTTCTTCTACTTCTTCTGATTCACCCTCCAGACTTCACCTTCTCCTTCTCCTTCTTCTACTTCTTCTGATTCACCCTCCTGACTTCACCTTCTCCTTCTCCTTCTTCTGCTTCTTCTGATTCACCCTCCAGACTTCACCTTCTCCTTCTCCTTCTTCTGCTTCTTCTAATTCACCCTCCAGACTTCACCTTCTCCTTCTCCTTCTTCTGCTTCTTCTGATTCACCCTCCAGACTTCACCTTCTCCTTCTCCTTCTTCTAATTCTTCTGATTCACCCTCCACACTTCACCTTCTCCTTCTCCTTCTTCTACTTCTTCTGATTCACCCTCCTGAATTCACCTTCGCCTTCTCCTTCTTCTGCTTATTCTGATTCACCCTCCAGACTTCACCTTCTCCTTCTCCTTCTTCTGCTTCTTCTGCTTCACCCTCCTGACTTCACCTTCTCCTTCTCCTTCTTCTGCTTCTTCTGATTCACCCTCCAGACTTCACCTTCTCCTTCTCCTTCTTCTGCTTCTTCTGATTCACCCTCCAGACTTCACCTTCTCCTTCTCCTTCTTCTGCTTCTTCTGATTCAGCCTCCAGACTTCCCCTTCTCCTTCTCCTTCTTCTACTTCTTCTGATTCACCCTCCAGACTTCACCTTCTCCTTCTACTTCTTCTACTTCTTCTGATTCACCCTCCAGACTTCACCTTCTCCTTCTCCTTCCCCTGCTTCTTCTGATTCACCCTCCAGACTTCACCTTCTCCTTCTCCTTCTTCTGCTTCTTCTGATTCACCCTCCTGACTTCACCTTCTAATTCTCCTTCTTCTGCTTCTTCTGATTCACCCTCCAGACTTCACCTTCTCCTTCTCCTTCTTCTTCTTCTTCCGATTGACCCTCCAGGCTTCACCTTCTCCTTCTCCTTCTTCTACTTCTTCTGATTCACCCTCCTGACTTCACCTTCTTCTTCTCCTTCTTCTGCTTCTTCTGATTCACCCTCCAGACTTCAGCTTCTCCTTCTCCTTCTTCTGCTTCTTCTGATTCACCCTCCAGACTTCACCTTCTCCTTCTCCTTCTTCTGCTTCTTCTGCTTCACCCTCCAGACTTCACCTTCTCCTTCTCCTTCTTCTGCTTCTTCTGATTTACCCTCCAGACTTCACCTTCTCCTTCTCCTTCTTCTGCTTCTTCTGATTCACCCTCCAGACTTCATCTTCTCCTTCTCCTTCTTCTACTTTTTCTGATTCACCCTCCTGACTTCACCTTCTCCTTCTCCTTCTTCTACTTCTTCTGATTCACCCTCCTGACTTCACCTTCTCCTTCTCCTTCTTCTGCTTCTTCTGATTCACCCTCCAGACTTCACCTCCTCCTTCTCCTTCTTCTGCTTCTTCTGTTTCACCCTCCAGACTTCACCTTCTCCTTCTCCTTCTTCTGCTTCTTCTGATTCACCCTCCAGACTTCACCTTCTCCTTCTCCTTCTTCTGCTTCTTCTGATTCACCCTCCTGACTTCACCTTCTCCTTCTGCTTCTTCTGCTTCTTCTGATTCACCCTCCAGACTTCACCTTCTCCTTCTCCTTCTTCTGCTTCTTCTGATTCACCCTCCAGACTTCACTTTCTCCTTCTCCTTCTTCTACTTCTTCTGATTCACCCTCCAGACTTCACCTTCTCCTTCTCCTTCTTCTACTTCTTCTGATTCACCCTCCTGACTTCACCTTCTCCTTCTCCTTCTTCTGCTTCTTCTGATTCACCCTCCAGACTTCACCTTCTCCTTCTCCTTCTTCTGCTTCTTCTGATTCACCCTCCAGACTTCACCTTCTCCTTCTCCTTCTTCTGCTTCTTCTGATTCACCCTCCAGACTTCACCTTCTCCTTCTCCTTCTTCTAATTCTTCTGATTCACCCTCCACACTTCACCTTCTCCTTCTCCTTCTTCTACTTCTTCTGATTCACCCTCCTGAATTCACCTTCGCCTTCTCCTTCTTCTGCTTATTCTGATTCACCCTCCAGACTTCACCTTCTCCTTCTCCTTCTTCTGCTTCTTCTGCTTCACCCTCCTGACTTCACCTTCTCCTTCTCCTTCTTCTGCTTCTTCTGATTCACCCTCCAGACTTCACCTTCTCCTTCTCCTTCTTCTGCTTCTTCTGATTCACCCTCCAGACTTCACCTTCTCCTTCTCCTTCTTCTGCTTCTTCTGATTCAGCCTCCAGACTTCCCCTTCTCCTTCTCCTTCTTCTACTTCTTCTGATTCACCCTCCAGACTTCACCTTCTCCTTCTACTTCTTCTACTTCTTCTGATTCACCCTCCAGACTTCACCTTCTCCTTCTCCTTCCCCTGCTTCTTCTGATTCACCCTCCAGACTTCACCTTCTCCTTCTCCTTCTTCTGCTTCTTCTGATTCACCCTCCTGACTTCACCTTCTAATTCTCCTTCTTCTGCTTCTTCTGATTCACCCTCCAGACTTCACCTTCTCCTTCTCCTTCTTCTTCTTCTTCCGATTGACCCTCCAGGCTTCACCTTCTCCTTCTCCTTCTTCTACTTCTTCTGATTCACCCTCCTGACTTCACCTTCTTCTTCTCCTTCTTCTGCTTCTTCTGATTCACCCTCCAGACTTCAGCTTCTCCTTCTCCTTCTTCTGCTTCTTCTGATTCACCCTCCAGACTTCACCTTCTCCTTCTCCTTCTTCTGCTTCTTCTGCTTCACCCTCCAGACTTCACCTTCTCCTTCTCCTTCTTCTGCTTCTTCTGATTTACCCTCCAGACTTCACCTTCTCCTTCTCCTTCTTCTGCTTCTTCTGATTCACCCTCCAGACTTCATCTTCTCCTTCTCCTTCTTCTACTTTTTCTGATTCACCCTCCTGACTTCACCTTCTCCTTCTCCTTCTTCTACTTCTTCTGATTCACCCTCCTGACTTCACCTTCTCCTTCTCCTTCTTCTGCTTCTTCTGATTCACCCTCCAGACTTCACCTCCTCCTTCTCCTTCTTCTGCTTCTTCTGATTCACCCACCTGACTTCACCTTCTCCTTCTCCTTCTTCTGCTTCTTCTGATTCAGCCTCCAGACTTCACCTTCTCCTTCTCCTTCTTCTGCTTCTTCTGATTTACCCTCCAGACTTCACCTTCTCCTTCTCCTTCTTCTGCTTCTTCTGATTCACCCTCCAGACTTCACCTTCTCCTTCTCCTTCTTCTGCTTCTTCTGATTCACCCTCCAGACTTCACCTTCTCCATCTCCTTCTTCTGCTTCTTCTGATTCACCCTCCAGACTTCACCTTCACCTTCTCCTTCTTCTGCTTCTTCTGATTCACCCTCCTGACTTCACCTTCGGCTTCTCCTTCTTCTACTTCTTCTGATTCACCCTCCGGACTTCACCTTCTCCTTCTCCTTCATCTACTTCTTCTGATTCACCCTCCAGACTTCACCTTCTCCTTCTCCTTCTTCTGCTTCTTCTGATTCACCCTCCTGACTTCACCTTCGCCTTCTCCTTCTTCTACTTCTTCTGATTCACCCTCCAGACTTCACCTTCTCCTTCTCCTTCTTCTGCTTCTTCTGATTCACCCACCTGACTTCACCTTCTCCTTCTCCTTCTTCTACTTCTTCTGATTCACCCTCCACACTTCACCTACTCCTTCTCCTTCTTCTGCTTCTTCTGATTCACCCACCTGACTTCACCTTCTCCTTCTCCTTCTTCTGCTTCTTCTGATTCAGCCTCCAGACTTCACCTTCTCCTTCTCCTTCTTCTGCTTCTTCTGATTCACCCTCCAAACGTCACCTCCTCCTTCTCCTTCTTCTACTTCTTCTGATTCACCCTCCAGACTTCACCTTCTCCTTCTCCTTCTTCTGCTTCTTCTGATTCACCCTCCAGACTTCACCTTCTCCTTCTCCTTCTTCTACTTCTTCTGATTCACACTCCAGACTTCACCTTCTCCTTCTCCTTCTTCTGCTTCTTCTGCTTCACCCTCCTGACTTCACCTTCTCCTTCTCCTTCTTCTGCTTCTTCTGATTCACCCTCCAGACTTCACTTTCTCCTTCTCCTTCTTCTACTTCTTCTGATTCACCCTCCAGACTTCACCTTCTCCTTCTCCTTCTTCTACTTCTTCTGATTCACCCTCCTGACTTCACCTTCTCCTTCTCCTTCTTCTGCTTCTTCTGATTCACCCTCCAGACTTCACCTTCTCCTTCTCCTTCTTCTGCTTCTTCTGATTCACCCTCCAGACTTCACCTTCTCCTTCTCCTTCTTCTGCTTCTTCTGATTCACCCTCCAGACTTCACCTTCTCCTTCTCCTTCTTCTAATTCTTCTGATTCACCCTCCACACTTCACCTTCTCCTTCTCCTTCTTCTACTTCTTCTGATTCACCCTCCTGAATTCACCTTCGCCTTCTCCTTCTTCTGCTTATTCTGATTCACCCTCCAGACTTCACCTTCTCCTTCTCCTTCTTCTGCTTCTTCTGCTTCACCCTCCTGACTTCACCTTCTCCTTCTCCTTCTTCTGCTTCTTCTGATTCACCCTCCAGACTTCACCTTCTCCTTCTCCTTCTTCTGCTTCTTCTGATTCACCCTCCAGACTTCACCTTCTCCTTCTCCTTCTTCTGCTTCTTCTGATTCAGCCTCCAGACTTCCCCTTCTCCTTCTCCTTCTTCTACTTCTTCTGATTCACCCTCCAGACTTCACCTTCTCCTTCTACTTCTTCTACTTCTTCTGATTCACCCTCCAGACTTCACCTTCTCCTTCTCCTTCCCCTGCTTCTTCTGATTCACCCTCCAGACTTCACCTTCTCCTTCTCCTTCTTCTGCTTCTTCTGATTCACCCTCCTGACTTCACCTTCTAATTCTCCTTCTTCTGCTTCTTCTGATTCACCCTCCAGACTTCACCTTCTCCTTCTCCTTCTTCTTCTTCTTCCGATTGACCCTCCAGGCTTCACCTTCTCCTTCTCCTTCTTCTACTTCTTCTGATTCACCCTCCTGACTTCACCTTCTTCTTCTCCTTCTTCTGCTTCTTCTGATTCACCCTCCAGACTTCAGCTTCTCCTTCTCCTTCTTCTGCTTCTTCTGATTCACCCTCCAGACTTCACCTTCTCCTTCTCCTTCTTCTGCTTCTTCTGCTTCACCCTCCAGACTTCACCTTCTCCTTCTCCTTCTTCTGCTTCTTCTGATTTACCCTCCAGACTTCACCTTCTCCTTCTCCTTCTTCTGCTTCTTCTGATTCACCCTCCAGACTTCATCTTCTCCTTCTCCTTCTTCTACTTTTTCTGATTCACCCTCCTGACTTCACCTTCTCCTTCTCCTTCTTCTACTTCTTCTGATTCACCCTCCTGACTTCACCTTCTCCTTCTCCTTCTTCTGCTTCTTCTGATTCACCCTCCAGACTTCACCTCCTCCTTCTCCTTCTTCTGCTTCTTCTGTTTCACCCTCCAGACTTCACCTTCTCCTTCTCCTTCTTCTGCTTCTTCTGATTCACCCTCCAGACTTCACCTTCTCCTTCTCCTTCTTCTGCTTCTTCTGATTCACCCTCCTGACTTCACCTTCTCCTTCTGCTTCTTCTGCTTCTTCTGATTCACCCTCCAGACTTCACCTTCTCCTTCTCCTTCTTCTGCTTCTTCTGATTCACCCTCCAGACTTCACTTTCTCCTTCTCCTTCTTCTACTTCTTCTGATTCACCCTCCAGACTTCACCTTCTCCTTCTCCTTCTTCTACTTCTTCTGATTCACCCTCCTGACTTCACCTTCTCCTTCTCCTTCTTCTGCTTCTTCTGATTCACCCTCCAGACTTCACCTTCTCCTTCTCCTTCTTCTGCTTCTTCTGATTCACCCTCCAGACTTCACCTTCTCCTTCTCCTTCTTCTGCTTCTTCTGATTCACCCTCCAGACTTCACCTTCTCCTTCTCCTTCTTCTAATTCTTCTGATTCACCCTCCACACTTCACCTTCTCCTTCTCCTTCTTCTACTTCTTCTGATTCACCCTCCTGAATTCACCTTCGCCTTCTCCTTCTTCTGCTTATTCTGATTCACCCTCCAGACTTCACCTTCTCCTTCTCCTTCTTCTGCTTCTTCTGCTTCACCCTCCTGACTTCACCTTCTCCTTCTCCTTCTTCTGCTTCTTCTGATTCACCCTCCAGACTTCACCTTCTCCTTCTCCTTCTTCTGCTTCTTCTGATTCACCCTCCAGACTTCACCTTCTCCTTCTCCTTCTTCTGCTTCTTCTGATTCAGCCTCCAGACTTCCCCTTCTCCTTCTCCTTCTTCTACTTCTTCTGATTCACCCTCCAGACTTCACCTTCTCCTTCTACTTCTTCTACTTCTTCTGATTCACCCTCCAGACTTCACCTTCTCCTTCTCCTTCCCCTGCTTCTTCTGATTCACCCTCCAGACTTCACCTTCTCCTTCTCCTTCTTCTGCTTCTTCTGATTCACCCTCCTGACTTCACCTTCTAATTCTCCTTCTTCTGCTTCTTCTGATTCACCCTCCAGACTTCACCTTCTCCTTCTCCTTCTTCTTCTTCTTCCGATTGACCCTCCAGGCTTCACCTTCTCCTTCTCCTTCTTCTACTTCTTCTGATTCACCCTCCTGACTTCACCTTCTTCTTCTCCTTCTTCTGCTTCTTCTGATTCACCCTCCAGACTTCAGCTTCTCCTTCTCCTTCTTCTGCTTCTTCTGATTCACCCTCCAGACTTCACCTTCTCCTTCTCCTTCTTCTGCTTCTTCTGCTTCACCCTCCAGACTTCACCTTCTCCTTCTCCTTCTTCTGCTTCTTCTGATTTACCCTCCAGACTTCACCTTCTCCTTCTCCTTCTTCTGCTTCTTCTGATTCACCCTCCAGACTTCATCTTCTCCTTCTCCTTCTTCTACTTTTTCTGATTCACCCTCCTGACTTCACCTTCTCCTTCTCCTTCTTCTACTTCTTCTGATTCACCCTCCTGACTTCACCTTCTCCTTCTCCTTCTTCTGCTTCTTCTGATTCACCCTCCAGACTTCACCTCCTCCTTCTCCTTCTTCTGCTTCTTCTGTTTCACCCTCCAGACTTCACCTTCTCCTTCTCCTTCTTCTGCTTCTTCTGATTCACCCTCCAGACTTCACCTTCTCCTTCTCCTTCTTCTGCTTCTTCTGATTCACCCTCCTGACTTCACCTTCTCCTTCTGCTTCTTCTGCTTCTTCTGATTCACCCTCCAGACTTCACCTTCTCCTTCTCCTTCTTCTGCTTCTGCTAATTCACCCTCCTGACTTCACCTTCTCCTTCTCCTTCTACTGCTTCTTCTGCTTCACCCTTCTGACTTCACCTTCTCCTTCTCCTTCTTCTGCTGCTTCTGATTCACCCGCCTGACTTCACCTTCCCCTTCTCCTTCTTCTGCTTCTTCTGATTCACCCTCCAGACTTCACCTACTCCTTCTCCGTCTTCTGCTTCTGCTGCTTCACCCTCCAGACTTCTCCTTCTCCTTCTCCTTCTTCTACTTCTTCTGATTCACCCTCCAGACTTAACCTTCTCCTTCTCCTTCTTCTGCTTCTTCTGATTCACCCTCCAGACTTCACCTACTCCTTCTCCTTCTTCTACTTCTTCTGCTTCACCCTCCTGACTTCACCTTCTCCTTCTCCTTCTTTTGCTTCTTCTGATTCAACCTCCTGACTTCACCTTCTCCTTCTCCTTCTTCTACTTCTTCTGATTCACCCTCCAGACTTCACCTTCTCCTTCTCCGTCTTCTGCTTCTTCTGCTTCACCCTCCTGACTTCACCTTCTCCTTCTCCTTCTTCTGCTTCATCTGATTCACCCTCCAGGCTTCACCTTCTCTTTCTCCTTCTTCTACTTCTTCTGATTCACCCTCCTGACTTCACCTTCTCCTTCTCCTTCTTCTACTTCTTCTGATTCACCCTCCAGACTTCACCTTCTCCTTCTCCGTCTTCTGCTTCTTCTGCTTCACCCTCCTGACTTCACCTTCTCCTTCTCCTTCTTCTGCTTCATCTGATTCACCCTCCAGGCTTCACCTTCTCTTTCTCCTTCTTCTACTTCTTCTGATTCACCCTCCTGACTTCACCGTCCCCTTCTCCTTCTTCTGCTTCTTCTGATTCACCCTCCAGACTTCACCTACTCCTTCTCCGTCTTCTGCTTCTGCTGCTTCACCCTCCAGACTTCTCCTTCTCCTTCTCCTTCTTCTACTTCTTCTGATTCACCCTCCAGACTTAACCTTCTCCTTCTCCTTCTTCTGCTTCTTCTGATTCACCCTCCAGACTTCACCTACTCCTTCTCCTTCTTCTACTTCTTCTGCTTCACCCTCCTGACTTCACCTTCTCCTTCTCCTTCTTTTGCTTCTTCTGATTCAACCTCCT
Organism: Somniosus microcephalus; assembly: GCF_052327205.1. Taxonomy (NCBI): domain Eukaryota; kingdom Metazoa; phylum Chordata; class Chondrichthyes; order Squaliformes; family Somniosidae; genus Somniosus; species Somniosus microcephalus. The sequence continues at coordinate 80,913 of NW_028225397.1, read as the reverse complement.
GACTTCACCTTCTCCTTCTCCTTCTTCTACTTCTTCTGATTCACCCTCCAGACTTCACCTTCTCCTTCTCCGTCTTCTGCTTCTTCTGCTTCACCCTCCTGACTTCACCTTCTCCTTCTCCTTCTTCTGCTTCATCTGATTCACCCTCCAGGCTTCACCTTCTCTTTCTCCTTCTTCTACTTCTTCTGATTCACCCTCCTGACTTCACCGTCTCCTTCTCCTTCTTCTGCTTCTTCTGATCCACCCTCCAGACTTCACCTTCTCCTTCTCCTTCTTCTGCTTCTTCTGATTCACCCTCCAGATTCACCTTCTCCTTCTCCTTCTTCTGCTTCTCCTGATTCACCCTCCAGACTTCACCTTCTCCTTCTCCTTCTCCTGCTTCTTCTGATTCACCCTCCAGACTTCACCTTCTCCTTCTCCTTCTTCTGCTTCTTCTGATTCACGCTCCTGACTTCACCTTCTCCTTCTCCTTCTTCTGCTTCTTCTGATTCACCCTCCAGACTTCACCTTCTCCTTCTCCTTCTTCTACTTCTTCTGATGCACCCTCCTGACTTCACATTCGCCTTCTCCTTCTTCTGCTTCTTCTTATTCACCCTCCAGTCTTCACCTTCTCCTTCTCCTTCTTCTGCTTCACCCTCCTGACTTCACCTTCTCCTTCTCCTTCTTCTGCTTCTTCTGATTCACCCTCCTGACTTCACCTTCTGCTTCTCCTTCTTCTGCTTCTTCTGCTTCACCCTCCAGACTTCTCCTTCTCCTTCTCCTTCTTCTTCTTCTCCTGATTCACCCTCCAGACTTCACCTTCTCCTTCTCCTTCTCCTGCTTCTTCTGATTTACCCTCGAGACTTCACCTTCTCCTTCTCCTTCTTCTGCTTCTTCTGATTCACCCTCCTGACTTCACCTTCTCCTTCTCCTTCGTCTGCTTCTTCTGATTCACCCTCCAGACTTCACCTTCTCCTTTTCCTTCTTCTACTTCTTCTGATTTACCCTCCAGACTTCACCTTCTCCTTCTCCTTCTTCTACTTCTTCTGATTCACCCTCCAGACTTCACCTTCTCCTTCTCCTTCTTCTGCTTCTTCTGATTCACCCTCCAGACTTCACCTTCTCCTTCTCCTTCTTCTGCTTCTTCTGATTCACACTACAGACTTCACCTTCTCCTTCTCCTTCTTCTGCTTCTTCTGATTCACCCTCCTGACTTCAACTTCTCCTTCTCCTTCTTCCGCTTCTTCTGATTCACCCTCCAGACTTCACCTTCTTCTTCTCCTTCTTCTACTTCTTCTGATTCACCCTCCAGACTTCACCTTCTCCTTCTCCGTCTTCTGCTTCTTCTGATTCACCCTCCTGACTTCACCTTCTCCTTCTCCTTCTTCTACTTCTTCTGATTCACCCTCCAGACTTCACCTTCTCCTTCTCCTTCTTCTGCTTCTTCTGATTCAACCTCCCAGCTTCACCTTCGACTTCTCCTACTTCTGCTTCTTCTGATTCACCCTCCAGACTTCACCTTCTCCTTCTCCTTCTTCTACTTCTTCTGCTTCACCCTCCTGACATCACCTTCTCCTTCTCCTTCTTCTACTTCTTCTCCTTCTCCCTCCAGACTTCACCTCCTCCTTCTCCTTCTTCTACTTCTTCTGATTCACCCTCCTGACTTCACCTGCTCCTTCTCCTTCTTCTGCTTCTTCTGATTCACCCTCCAGACTTCACCTTCTCCTTCTCCTTCTTCTACTTCTTCTGCTTCACCCTCCAGACTTCACCTTCTCCTTCTCCTTCTTCTACTTCTTCTGCTTCTCCCTCCAGACTTCACCTTCTCCTTCTCCTTCTTCTGCTTCCTCTGATTCACCCTCCTGACTTCACCTTCTCCTTCTCCTTCTTCTGCTTCTTCTGAATCACCCTCCAGACTTCACCTTCTCCTTCTCCTTCTTCTGCTTCTTCTGCTTCACACTCCAAACTTTACCTTCTCCTTCTCCTTCTTCTGCTTCCTCTGATTCACCCTCCAGGCTTCACCTTCTCTTTCTCCTTCTTCTACTTCTTCTGATTCACCCTCCTGACTTCACCGTCTCCTTCTCCTTCATCTACTTCTTCTGATTCACCCTCCTGACTTCACCTTCTCCTTCTCCTTCTTCTGCTTCTTCTGATTCACCCTCCAGACTTCACCTTCTCCTTCTCCTTCTTCTGCTTCTTCTGATTCACCCTCCAGACTTCACCTTCTCCTTCTCCTTCTTCTGCTTCTCCTGATTCACCCTCCAGACTTCACCTTCTCCTTCTCCTTCTCCTGCTTCTTCTGATTCACCCTCCAGACTTCACCTTCTCCTTCTCCTTCTTCTGCTTCTTCTGATTCACGCTCCTGACTTCACCTTCTCCTTCTCCTTCTTCTGCTTCTTCTGATTCACCCTCCAGACTTCACCTTCTCCTTCTCCTTCTTCTACTTCTTCTGATGCACCCTCCTGACTTCACCTTCGCCTTCTCCTTCTTCTGCTTCTTCTTATTCACCCTCCAGTCTTCACCTTCTCCTTCTCCTTCTTCTGCTTCACCCTCCTGACTTCACCTTCTCCTTCTCCTTCTTCTGCTTCTTCTGATTCACCCTCCTGACTTCACCTTCACCTTCTCCTTCTTCTGCTTCTTCTCCTTCACCCTCCAGACTTCTCCTTCTCCTTCTCCTTCTTCTTCTTCTCCTGATTCACCCTCCAGACTTCACCTTCTCCTTCTCCTTCTCCTGCTTCTTCTGATTCACCCTCCAGACTTCACCTTCTCCTTCTGCTTCTTCTGCTTGTTCTGATTCACCCTCCTGACTTCACCTTCTCCTTCTCCTTCTTCTGCTCCTTCTGATTCACCCTCCAGACTTCACCTTCTCCTTCTCCTTCTTCTACTTCGTTAGATTTACCCTCCAGACTTCACCTTCTCCTTCTCCTTCTTCTACTTCTTCTGATTCACCCTCCAGACTTCACCTTCTCCTTCTCCTTCTTCTGCTTCTTCTGATTCACCCTCCAGACTTCACCTTCTCCTTCTCCTTCTTCTGCTTCTTCTGATTCAGACTCCAGACTTCACCTTCTCCTTCTCCTTCTTCTGCTTCTTCTGATTCACCCTCCTGACTTCACCTTCTCCTTCTCCTTCTTCCGCTTCTTCTGATTCACCCTCCAGACTTCACCTTCTCCTTCCCCTTCTTCTACTTCTTCTGATTCACCCTCCAGACTTCACCTTCTCCTTCTCCGTCTTCTGCTTCTTCTGATTCACCCTCCTGACATCACCTTTGCCTTCTCCTTCTTTTACTTCTTCTGATTCACCCTCCAGACTTCACCTTCTCCTTCTCCTTCTTCTGCTTCTTCTGCTTCACCCTTCTGACTTCACCTTCTGCTTCTCCATCTTCTACTTCTTCTGATTCACCCTCCAGACTTCACCTTCTCCTTCTCCTTCTTCTACTTCTTCTGATTCACCCTCCAGACTTCACCTTCTCCTTCTCCTTCTTCTGCTTCTTCTGATTCAACCTCCTGGCTTCACCTTCGACTTCTCCTACTTCTGCTTCTTCTGATTCACCCTCCAGACTTCACCTTCTCCTTCTCCTTCTTCTACTTCTTCTGCTTCACCCTCCTGACATCACCTTCTCCTTCTCCTTCTTCTACTTCTTCTCCTTCTACCTCCAGACTTCACCTTCTCCTTCTCCCTCTTCTACTTCTTGTGATTCCCCCTCCTGACTTCACCTGCTCCTTCTCCTTCTTCTGCCTCTTCTGATTCACCCTCCAGACGTCACCTTCTCCTTCTCCTTCTTCTACCTCTTCTGCTTCACCCTCCAGACTTCACCTTCTCCTTCTCCTTCTTCTACTTCTTCTGCTTCTCCCTCCAGACTTCACCTTCTCCTTCTCCTTCTTCTGCTTCCTCTGATTCACCCTCCTGACTTCACCTTCTCCTTCTCCTTCTTCTGCTTCTTCTGAATCACCCTCCAGACTTCACCTTCTCCTTCTCCTTCTTCTGCTTCTTCTGCTTCACCCTCCAGACTTCACCTTCTCCTTCTCCTTCTTCTGCTTCTTCAGATTCACCCTCCTGACTTCACCTTCTCCTTCTCCTTCTTCTGCTTCTTCTGATTCACCCTCCTGACTTCACCTTCTCCTTCTCCTTCTTCTGCTTCTTCTGATTCACCCTCCAGACATCACCTTCTCCTTCTCCTTCTTCTGCTTCTTCTGATTCACCCTCCAGACTTCACCTTCTCCTTCTCCTTCTACATCTTCTGATTCACCCTCCAGACGTCACCTTCTCCTTCTCCTTCTTCTACCTCTTCTGATTCACCCTCCTTACTTCACCTTCTCCTTCTCCTTCTTCTGCTTCTTCTGATTCACCCTCCAGACTTCACCTTCTCCTTCTCCTTCTTCTACATCTTCTGATTCACCCTCCAGACTTCACCTTCTCCTTCTCCTTCTTCTGCTTCTTCTGATTCACCCTCCAGACTTCACCTTCTCCTTCTCCTTCTACATCTTCTGATTCACCCTCCAAACGTCACCTTCTCCTTCTCCTTCTTCTACCTCTTCTGATTCACCCTCCTTACTTCACCTTCTCCTTCTCCTTCTTCTGCTTCTTCTGATTCACCCTCCAGACTTCACCTTCTCCTTCTCCTTCTTCTACATCTTCTGATTCACCCTCCAGACTTCACCTTCTCCTTCTCCTTCTTCTACGTCTTCTGATTCACCCTCCAGACTTCACCTTCTCCTTCTCCTTCTTCTGCTTCTTCTGATTCACCCTCCAGACTTCAGCTTCTCCTTCTCCTTCTTCTACTTCTTCTGATTCACCCTCCAGACTTCACCTTCTCCTTCTCCTTCTTCTACTTCTTCTGATTCACCCTCCTGACTTCACCTTCTCCTTCTCCTTCTTCTACTTCTTCTGATTCACCCTCCAGACTTCACCTTCTCCTTCTCCTTCTTCTACTTCTTCTGATTCACCCTCCAGACTTCACCTTCTGCTTCTCCTTCTTCTACTTCTTCTGATTCACCCTCCTGACTTCACCTTCTCCTTCTCCTTCTTCTACTTCTTCTGATTCACCCTCCAGACTTCACCTTCTCCTTCTCCTTCTTCTAATTCTTCTGACTCACCCTCCAGACTTCACCTTCTCCTTCTCCTTCTTCTACTTCTTCTGATTCACACTCCAGACTTCACCTTCTCCTTCTCCTTCTTCTACTTCTTCTGATTCACCCTCCAGACTTCACCTTCTCCTTCTCATTCTTCTACTTCTTCTGATTCACCCTCCAGACTTCACCTTCTCCTTCTCCTTATTCTGCTTCTTCTGCTTCTCTCTCCAGACTTCACCTTCTCCTTCTCCTTCTTCTGCTTCTTCTGATTCACCCTCCAGACTTCACCTTCTCCTTCTCCTTCTTCTGCTTCTTCTGATTTACCCTCCTGACTTCACCTTCTCCTTCTCCTTCTTCTGCTTCTTCCGATCCACCCTCCAGACTTCACCTTCTCCTTTTCCTTCTTCTGCTTCTTCTGCTTCACCCTCCTGACTTCACCTTCTCCTTCTCCTTCTTCTACGTCTTCTGATTCACCCTCCTGACTTCACCTTCTCCTTCTCCTTCTTCTGTTTCTTCTGCTTCACCCTCCAGACTTCACCTTCTCCTTCTCCTTCTTCTACTTCTTCTGATTCACCCTCCTGACTTCACCTTCTCCTTCTCCTTCTTCTACTTCTTCTGCTTCTCCCTCCAGACTTCACCTTCTCCTTCTCCTTCTTCTGCTTCTTCTGATTCACTCTCCAGACTTCACCTTCTCCTTCTCCTTCTTCTACTTCTTCTGATTCACCCTCCAGACTTCACCTTCTCCTTCTCCTTCTTCTCCTTCTTCTGCTTCACCACCCAGACTTCACCTTCTCCTTCTCCTTCTACTTCTTCTGATTCACCGTCCTGACTTCACCTTCTCCTTCTCCTTCTTCTACTTCTTCTGATTCACCCTCCAGACTTCACCTTCACCTTCTCCTTCTTCTGCTTCCTCTGCTTCAACCTCCAGACATCAACTTCTCTTCTCCTTCTTCTACTTCTTCTGATTCACCCTCCTGACTTCATCTTCTCCTTCTCCTTCTTCTACTTCTTCTGCTTCAACCTCCAGACTTCACCTTCTCCTTCTCCTTCCTCTACTTCTTTTGATTCACCCTCCAGACTTCACCTTCTCCTTCTCCTTCTTCTGCTTCCTCTGATTCACCCTCCTGACTTCACCTTCTCCTTCTCCTTCTTCTGCTTCTGCTGATTCACCCTCCAGACTTCACCTTCTCCTTCTCCTTCTTCTACTTCTTCTGCTTCACCCTCCAGACTTCACCTTCTCTTTCTCCTTCTTCTGCTTCTTCTGATTTACCCTCCAGACTTCACGTTCTCCGTCTCCTTCTTCTGCTTCTTCTGATTCACCCTCCTGACTTCACCTTCTCCTTCTCCTTCTTCTACTTCTTCTGATTCTCCCTCCTGACTTCACCTTCTCCTTCTCCTTCTTCTGCTTCTTCTGCCTCTCCCTCCAGACTTCACCTTCTCCTTCTCCTTCTTCATCTTCTTCTGCTTCACCCTCCTGACTTCACCTTCTCCTTCTCCTTGTTCTGCTTCCTCTGATTCACCCTCCAGACTGCACCTTCTCCTTCTCCTTCATCTGCTTCTTCTGCTTCACCCTCCTGACTTCACCTTCTCCTTCTCCTTCTTCTACTTCTTCTGCTTCACCCTCCAGACTTCACCTTCTCCTTCTCCTTCTTCTACTTCTTCTGCTTCTCCCTCCAGACTGCACCTTCTCCTTCTCCTTCTTCTACTTCTTCTGATTCACCCTGCTGACTTCACCTTCTCCTTCTCCTTCTTCTACTTCTTCTGATACACCCTCCAGACATCACCTTCTCCTTCTCCTTCATCTACTTCTTCTGATTCACCCTCCAGACTTCACCTTCTCCTTCTCCTTCTTCTGCTTCCTCTGATTCACCCTCCTGACTTCACCTTCTCCTTCTCCTTCTTCTACTTCTTCTGATTCACCCTCCAGACTTTACCTTCTCCTTCTCCTTCTTCTGCTTCTTCTGCTTCACCCTCCTGACTTCACCTTCTCCTTCTTCTACTTCTTCTGATTCACCCTCCAGACTTCACCTTCTCCTTCTCCTTCTTCTACTTCTTCTGATTCACCCTCCAGACGTCACCTTCTCCTTCTCCTTCTTCTACCTCTTCTGATTCACCCTCCTTACTTCACCTTCTCCTTCTCCTTCTTCTGCTTCTTCTGATTCACCCTCCAGACTTCACCTTCTCCTTCTCCTTCTTCTACATCTTCTGATTCACCCTCCAGACTTCACCTTCTCCTTCTCCTTCTTCTACGTCTTCTGATTCACCCTCCAGACTTCACCGTCTCCTTCTCCTTCTTCTGCTTCTTCTGATTCACCCTCCAGACTTCAGCTTCTCCTTCTCCTTCTTCTACTTCTTCTGATTCACCCTCCAGACTTCACCTTCTCCTTCTCCTTCTTCTACTTCTTCTGATTCACCCTCCTGACTTCACCTTCTCCTTCTCCTTCTTCTACTTCTTCTGATTCACCCTCCAGACTTCACCTTCTCCTTCTCCTTCTTCTACTTCTTCTGATTCACCCTCCAGACTTCACCTTCTGCTTCTCCTCCTTCTACTTCTTCTGATTCACCCTCCTGACTTCACCTTCTCCTTCTCCTTCTTCTACTTCTTCTGATTCACCCTCCAGACTTCACCTTCTCCTTCTCCTTCTTCTACTTCTTCTGATTCACCCTCCAGACTTCACCTTCTCCTTCTCCTTCTTCTACTTCTTCTGATTCACACTCCAGACTTCACCTTCTCCTTCTCCTTCTTCTACTTCTTCTGATTCAACCTCCAGACTTCACCTTCTCCTTCTCCTTCTTCTACTTCTTCTGATTCACCCTCCAGACTTCACCTTCTCCTTCTCCTTCTTCTGCTTCTTCTGATTTACCCTCCTGACTTCACCTTCTCCTTCTCCTGCTTCTTCCGATCCACCCTCCAGACTTCAACTTCTCCTTTTCCTTCTTCTGCTTCTTCTGCTTCACCCTCCTGACTTCACCTTCTCCTTCTCCTTCTTCTACGTCTTCTGATTCACCCTCCTGACTTCACCTTCTTCTTCTCCTTCTTCTGTTTCTTCTGCTTCACCCTCCAGACTTCACCTTCTCCTTCTCCTTCTTCTACTTCTTCTGATTCACCCTCCTGACTTCACCTTCTCCTTCTCCTTCTTCTACTTCTTCTGCTTCTCCCTCCAGACTTCACCTTCTCCTTCTCCTTCTTCTGCTTCTTCTGATTCACTCTCCAGACTTCACCTTCTCCTTCTCCTTCTTCTACTTCTTCTGATTCACCCTCCAGACTTCACCTTCTCCTTCTCCTTCTTCTCCTTCTTCTGCTTCACCACCCAGACTTCACCTTCTCCTTCTCCTTCTTCTACTTCTTCTGATTCACCGTCCTGACTTCACCTTCTCCTTCTCCTTCTTGTACTTCTTCTGATTCACCCTCCAGACTTCACCTTCATCTTCTCCTTCTTCTGCTTCCTCTGCTTCAACCTCCAGACATCAACTTCTCTTCTCCTTCTTCTACTTCTTCTGATTCACCCTCCTGACTTCATCTTCTCCTTCTCCTTCTTCTACTTCTTCTGCTTCAACCTCCAGACTTCACCTTCTCCTTCTCCTTCCTCTACTTCTTTTGATTCACCCTCCAGACTTCACCTTCTCCTTCTCCTTCTTCTGCTTCCTCTGATTCACCCTCCTGACTTCACCTTCTCCTTCTCCTTCTTCTGCTTCTGCTGATTCACCCTCCAGACTTCACCTTCTCCTTCTCCTTCTTCTACTTCTTCTGCTTCACCCTCCAGACTTCACCTTCTCTTTCTCCTTCTTCTGCTTCTTCTGATTTACCCTCCAGACTTCACGTTCTCCTTCTCCTTCTTCTGCTTCTTCTGATTCACCCTCCTGACTTCACCTTCTCCTTCTCCTTCTTCTACTTCTTCTGATTCACCCTCCTGACTTCACCTTCTCCTTCTCCTTCTTCTGCTTCTTCTGCCTCTCCCTCCAGACTTCACCTTCTCCTTCTCCTTCTTCATCTTCTTCTGCTTCACCCTCCTGACTTCACCTTCTCCTTCTCCTTGTTCTGCTTCCTCTGATTCACCCTCCAGACTGCACCTTCTCCTTCTCCTTCATCTGCTTCTTCTGCTTCACCCTCCTGACTTCACCTTCTCCTTCTCCTTCTTCTACTTCTTCTGCTTCACCCTCCAGACTTCACCTTCTCCTTCTCCTTCTTCTACTTCTTCTGCTTCTCCCTCCAGACTGCACCTTCTCCTTCTCCTTCTTCTACTTCTTCTGATTCACCCTCCTGACTTCACCTTCTCCTTCTCCTTCTTCTACTTCTTCTGATACACCCTCCAGACATCACCCTCTCCTTCTCCTTCATCTACTTATTCTGATTCACCCTCCAGACTTCACCTTCTCCTTCTCCTTCTTCTGCTTCCTCTGATTCACCCTCCTGACTTCACCTTCTCCTTCTCCTTCTTCTACTTCTTCTGATTCACCCTCCAGACTTTACCTTCTCCTTCTCCTTCTTCTGCTTCTTCTGCTTCACCCTCCTGACTTCACCTTCTCCTTCTTCTACTTCTTCTGATTCACCCTCCAGACTTCACCTTCTCCTTCTCCTTCTTCTACTTCTTCTGATTCACCCTCCAGACTTCACCTTCTCCTTCTCCTTCTTCTACTTCTTCTGATTCACCCTCCAGACTTCACCTTCTCCTTCTCCTTCTTCTGCTTCTTCTGATTCACCCTCCTGACTTCACCTTCTCCTTCTCCTTCTTCCACTTCTTCTGATTCACCCTCCAGACTTCACCTTCTCCTTCTCCTTCTTCTACTTCTTCTGATTCACCCTCCAGACTTCACCTTCTCCTTCTCCTTCTTCTGCTTCTTCTGCTTCACCCTCCTGACTTCACCATCTCCTTCTCCATCTTCTACTTCTTCTGATTCACCCTCCAGACTTCACCTTCTCCTTCTCCGTCTTCTACTTCTTCTGATTCACCCTCCAGACTTCACCTTCTCCTTCTCCTTCTTCTGCTTCTTCTGATTCACCCTCCAGGCTTCACCTTCTCCTTCTCCTTCTTCTACTTCTTCTGATTCACACTCCAGGCTTCACCTTCTCCTTCTCCTTCTTCTGCTTCTTCTGATTCACCCTCCTGACTTCACCTTCGCCTTCTCCTTTATCTACTTCTTCTGATTCACCCTCCAGACTTCACCTTCTCCTTCTCCTTCTTCTACTTCTTCTGATTCACCCTCCAGACTTCACCTTCTTCTTCTCCTTCTTCTGCTTCTTCTGCTTCACCCTCCTGACTTCACCTTCTCCTTCTCCTTCTTCTACTTCTTCTGCTTCACCCTCCTGACTTCACCTTCTCCTTCTCCTTCTTCTGCTTCTTCTGATTCACCCTCCAGACTTCACTTACTCCTTCTCCTTCTTCTGCTTCTTCTGATTCACCCTCCAAACTTCACCTTCTCCTTCTCCTTCTTCTGCTTCTTCTGATTCACCCTCCAAACTTTACCTTCTCCTTCTCCTTCTTCTGCTTCTTCTGCTTCTCCCTCCAGACTTCAACTTCTCCTTCTCCTCTTCTGCTTCTTCTGATTCACTCTCCAGACTTCACCTTCTCCTTCTCCTTCTACTGCTTCTTCTGATTCACCCTCCTGACTTCACCTTCTCCTTCTCCTTCTTCTGCTTCTTCTGATTCACCCTCCAGACTTCACCTTCTCATTCTCCTTCTTCTGCTTCTTCTGATTCACCCTCCAGACTTCACCTTCTCCTTCTCCTTCTTCTGCTACTTCTGATTCACCCTCCTGACTTCACCTTCGCCTTCTCCTTCTTCTACTTCTTCTGATTCACCCTCCAGACTTCACCTTCTCCTTCTCCTTCTTCTACTTCTTCTGATTCACCCTCCAGACTTCACCTTCTCCTTCTCCTTCTTCTGCTTCTTCTGGTTCACCCTCCTGTCTTCACCTTCTCCATCTCCTTCTTCTGCTTCTTCTGATTCACCCTCCAGACTTCACCTTCTCCTTCTCCTTCTTCTGCTTCTTCTGATTCACCCTCCTGTCTTCACCTTCTCCATCTCCTTCTTCTGCTTCTTCTGATTCACCCTCCAGACTTCACCTTCACCTTCTCCTTCGTCTGCTTCTTCTGATTCACCCTCCTGACTTCACCTTCGCCTTCTCCTTCTTCTACTTCTTCTGATTCACCCTCCTGACTTCACCTTCGCCTTCTCCTTCTTCTACTTCTTCTGATTCACCCTCCAGACTTCACCTTCTCCTTCTCCTTCCCCTGCTTCTTCTGATTCACCCTCCAGACTTCACCTTCTCCTTCTCCTTCTTCTGCTTCTTCTGATTCACCCTCCTGACTTCACCTTCTAATTCTCCTTCTTCTGCTTCTTCTGATTCACCCTCCAGACTTCACCTTCTCCTTCTCCTTCTTCTACTTCTTCCGATTGACCCTCCAGGCTTCACCTTCTCCTTCTCCTTCTTCTACTTCTTCTGATTCACCCTCCTGTCTTCACCTTCTTCTTCTCCTTCTTCTGCTTCTTCTGATTCACCCTCCAGACTCCACCTTCTCCTTCTCCTTCTTCTGCTTCTTCTGATTCTCCCTCCAGACTTCACCTTCTCCTTCTCCTTCTTCTGCTTCTTCTGCTTCACCCTCCAGACTTCACCTTCTCCTTCTCCTTCTTCTGCTTCTTCTGATTCACCCTCCAGACTTCACCTTCTCCTTCTCCTTCTTCTGCTTCTTCTGATTCACCCTCCAGACTTCATCTTCTCCTTCTCCTTCTTCTACTTTTTCTGATTCACCCTCCTGACTTCACCTTCTCCTTCTTCTACTTCTTCTGATTCACCCTCCTGACTTCACCTTCTCCTTCTCCTTCTTCTGCTGCTTCTGATTCACCCTCCAGACTTCACCTTCTCCTTCTCCTTCTTCTGCTTCTTCTGTTTCACCCTCCAGACTTCACCTTCTCCTTCTCCTTATTCTGCTTCTTCTGATTCACCCTCCAGACTTCACCTTCTCCTTCTCCTTCTTCTGCTTCTTCTGATTCACCCTCCTGACTTCACCTTCTCCTTCTGCTTCTTCTGCTTCTTCTGATTCACCCTCCAGACTTCACCTTCTCCTTCTCCTTCTTCTGCTTCTGCTAATTCACCCTCCTCACTTCACCTTCTCCTTCTCCTTCTACTGCTTCTTCTGCTTCACCCTTCTGACTTCACCTTCTCCTTCTCCTTCTTCTGCTGCTTCTGATTCACCCTCCAGACTTCACCTTCTCCTTCTCCTTCTTCTACTTCTTCTGATTCACCCTCCTGACTTCACCTTCTCCTTCTCCTTCTTCTGCTTCTCCTGATTCACCCGCCTGACTTCACCTTCCCCTTCTCCTTCTTCTGCTTCTTTTGATTCACCCTCCAGACTTCACCTACTCCTTCTCCGTCTTCTGCTTCTGCTGCTTCACCCTCCAGACTTCTCCTTCTCCTTCTCCTTCTTCTACTTCTTCTGATTCACCCTCCAGACTTAACCTTCTCCTTCTCCTTCTTCTGCTTCTTCTGATTCACGCTCCAGACTTCACCTACTCCTTCTCCTTCTTCTACTTCTTCTGCTTCACCCTCCTGACTTCACCTTCGCCTTCTCCTTCTTTTGCTTCTTCTGATTCATCCTCCTGACTTCACCTTCTCCTTCTCCTTCTTCTACTTCTTCTGATTCACCCTCCAGACTTCACCTTCTCCTTCTCCATCTTCTGCTTCTTCTGCTTCACCCTCCTGACTTCACCTTCTCCTTCTCCTTCTTCTGCTTCATCTGATTCACCCTCCAGGCTTCACCACTTTCTCCTTCATCTACTTCTTCTGATTCACCCTCCTGACTTCACCGTCTCCTTCTCCTTCTTCTACTTCTTCTGATTCACCCTCCTGACTTCACCTTCTCCTTCTCCTTCTTCTGCTTCTTCTGATTCACCCTCCAGATTCACCTTCTCCTTCTCCTTCTTCTGCTTCTCCTGATTCACCCTCCAGACTCCACCTTCTCCTTCTCCTTCTCCTGCTTCTTCTGATTCACCCTCCAGACTTCACCTTCTCCTTCTCCTTCTTCTGCTTCTTCTGATTCACGCTCCTGACTTCACCTTCTCCTTCTCCTTCTTCTGCTTCTTCTGATTCACCCTCCAGACTTCACCTTCTCCTTCTCCTTCTTCTGCTTCTTCTGATGCACCCTCCTGACTTCACCTTCGCCTTCTCCTTCTTCTGCTTCTTCTTATTCACCCTTCAGTCTACACCTTCTCCTTCTCCTTCTTCTGCTTCACCCTCCTGACTTCACCTTCTCCTTCTCCTTCTTCTGCTTCTTCTGATTCACCCTCCTGACTTCACCTTCTCCTTCTCCTTCTTCTGCTTCTTCTGCTTCACCCTCCAGACTTCTCTTTCTCCTTCTCCTTCTTCTTCTTCTCCTGATTCACCCTCCAGACTTCACCTTCTCCTTCTCCTTCTCCTGCTTCTTCTGATTCACCCTCCAGACTTCACCTTCTCCTTCTCCTTCTTCTGCTTCTTCTGATTCACCCTCCTGACTTCACCTTCTCCTTCTCCTTCGTCTGCTTCTTCTGATTCACCCTCCAGACTTCACCTTCTCCTTTTCCTTCTTCTACTTCTTCTGATTTACCCTCCAGACTTCACCTTCTCCTTCTCCTTCTTCTACTTCTTCTGATTCACCCTCCAGACTCCACCTTCTCCTTCTCCTTCTTCTGCTTCTTCTGATTCACCCTCCAGACTTCACCTTCTCCTTCTCCTTCTTCTGCTTCTGATTCACACTACAGACTTCACCTTCTCCTTCTCCTTCTTCTGCTTCTTCTGATTCACCCTCCTGACTTCACCTTCTCCTTCTCCTTCTTCCGCTTCTTCTGATTCACCCTCCAGACTTCACCTTCTCCTTCTCCTTCTTCTACTTCTTCTGATTCACCCTCCAGACTTCACCTTCTCCTTCTCCGTCTTCTGCTTCTTCTGATTCACCCTCCTGACTTCACCTTTGCCTTCTCCTTCTTTTACTTCTTCTGATTCACCCTCCAGACTTCACCTTTTCCTTCTCCTTCTTCTGCTTCTTCTGCTTCACCCTCCTGACTTCACCTTCTCCTTCTCCATCTTCTACTTCTTCTGATTCACCCTCCAGACTTCACCTTCTCCTTCTCCTTCTTCTACTTCTTCTGATTCACCCTCCAGACTTCACCTTCTCCTTCTCCTTCTTCTGCTTCTTCTGATTCAACCTCCTGGCTTCACCTTCGACTTCTCCTCCTTCTGCTTCTTCTGATTCACCCTCCAGACTTCACCTTCTCCTTCTCCTTCTTCTACTTCTTCTGCTTCACCCTCCTGACATCACCTTCTCCTTCTCCTTCTTCTACTTCTTCTCCTTCTCCCTCCAGACTTCACCTCCTCCTTCTCCTTCTTCTACTTCTTCTGATTCACCCTCCTGACTTCACCTGCTCCTTCTCCTTCTTCTGCTTCTTCTGATTCACCCTCCAGACTACACCTTCTCCTTCTCCTTCTTCTACTTCTTCTGCTTCACCCTCCAGACTTCACCTTCTCCTTCTCCTTCTTCTACTTCTTCTGCTTCTCCCTCCAGACTTCACCTTCTCCTTCTCCTTCTTCTGCTTCCTCTGATTCACCCTCCTGACTTCAACTTCTCCTTCTCCTTCTTCTGCTTCTTCTGAATCACCCTCCAGACTTCACCTTCTCCTTCTCCTTCTTCTGCTTCTTCTGCTTCACACTCCAGACTTCACCTTCTCCTTCTCCTTCTTCTGCTTCCTCTGATTCACCCTCCAGGCTTCACCTTCTCTTTCTCCTTCTTCTACTTCTTCTGATTCACCCTCCTGACTTCACCGTCTCCTTCTCCTTCTTCTACTTCTTCTGATTCACCCTCCTGACTTCACCTTCTCCTTCTCCTTCTTCTGCTTCTTCTGATTCACCCTCCAGACTTCACCTTCTCCTTCTCCTTCTTCTGCTTCTTCTGATTCACCCTCCAGATTCACCTTCTCCTTCTCCTTCTTCTCCTTCTCCTGATTCACCCTCCAGTCTCCACCTTCTCCTTCTCCTTCTCCTGCTTCTTCTGATTCACCCTCCAGACTTCACCTTCTCCTTCTCCTTCTTCTGCTTCTTCTGATTCACGCTCCTGACTTCACCTTCTCCTTCTCCTTCTTCTGCTTCTTCTGATTCACCCTCCAGACTTCACCTTCTCCTTCTCCTTCTTCTGCTTCTTCTGATGCACCCTCCTGACTTCACCTTCGCCTTCTCCTTCTTCTGCTTCTTCTTATTCACCCTCCAGTCTTCACCTTCTCCTTCTCCTTCTTCTGCTTCACCCTCCTGACTTCACCTTCTCCTTCTCCTTCTTCTGCTTCTTCTGATTCACCCTCCTGACTTCACCTTCTCCTTCTCCTTCTTCTCCTTCTTCTGCTTCTTCTGCTTCACCCTCCAGACTTCTCCTTCTCCTTCTCCTTCTTCTTCTTCTCCTGATTCACCCTCCAGACTTCACCTTCTCCTTCTCCTTCTCCTGCTTCTTCTGATTCACCCTCCAGACTTCACCTTCTCCTTCTCCTTCTTTTGCTTCTTCTGATTCACCCTCCTGACTTCACCTTCTCCTTCTCCTTCGTCTGCTTCTTCTGATTCACCCTCCAGACTTCACCTTCTCCTTTTCCTTCTTCTACTTCTTCTGATTTACCCTCCAGACTTCACCTTCTCCTTCTCCTTCTTCTACTTCTTCTGATTCACCCTCCAGACTTCACCTTCTCCTTCTCCTTCTTCTGCTTCTTCTGATTCACCCTCCAGACTTCACCTTCTCCTTCTCCTTCTTCTGCTTCTTCTGATTCACCCTCCAGACTTCACCTTCTCCTTCTCCTTCTTCTACTTCTTCTGATTCACCCTCCAGACTTCACCTTCTCCTTCTCCGTCTTCTGCTTCTTCTGATTCACCCTCCTGACTTCACCTTTGCCTTCTCCTTCTTTTACTTCTTCTGATTCACCCTCCAGACTTCACCTTTTCCTTCTCCTTCTTCTGCTTCTTCTGCTTCACCCTCCTGACTTCACCTTCTCCTTCTCCATCTTCTACTTCTTCTGATTCACCCTCCAGACTTCACCTTCTCCTTCTCCTTCTTCTACTTCTTCTGATTCACCCTCCAGACTTCACCTTCTCCTTCTCCTTCTTCTGCTTCTTCTGATTCAACCTCCTGGCTTCACCTTCGACTTCTCCTCCTTCTGCTTCTTCTGATTCACCCTCCAGACTTCACCTTCTCCTTCTCCTTCTTCTACTTCTTCTGCTTCACACTCCTGACATCACCTTCTCCTTCTCCTTCTTGTACTTCTTCTCCTTCTCCCTCCAGACTTCACCTCCTCCTTCTCCTTCTTCTACTTCTTCTGATTCACCCTCCTGACTTCACCTGCTCCTTCTCCTTCTTCTGCTTCTTCTGATTCACCCTCCAGACTTCACCTTCTCCTTCTCCTTCTTCTACTTCTTCTGCTTCACCCTCCAGACTTCACCTTCTCCTTCTCCTTCTTCTACTTCTTCTGCTTCTCCCTCCAGACTTCACCTTCTCCTTCTCCTTCTTCTGCTTCCTCTGATTCACCCTCCTGACTTCACCTTCTCCTTCTCCTTCTTCTGCTTCTTCTGAATCACCCTCCAGACTTCACCTTCTCCTTCTCCTTCTTCTGCTTCTTCTGCTTCACACTCCAGACTTCACCTTCTCCTTCTCCTTCTTCTGCTTCCTCTGATTCACCCTCCAGGCTTCACCTTCTCTTTCTCCTTCTTCTACTTCTTCTGATTCACCCTCCTGACTTCACCGTCTCCTTCTCCTTCATCTACTTCTTCTGATTCACCCTCCTGACTTCACCTTCTCCTTCTCCTTCTTCTGCTTCTTCTGATTCACCCTCCAGACTTCACCTTCTCCTTCTCCTTCTTCTGCTTCTTCTGATTCACCCTCCAGACTTCACCTTCTCCTTCTCCTTCTTCTGCTTCTCCTGATTCACCCTCCAGACTTCACCTTCTCCTTCTCCTTCTCCTGCTTCTTCTGATTCACCCTCCAGACTTCACCTTCTCCTTCTCCTTCTTCTGCTTCTTCTGATTCACGCTCCTGAGTTCACCTTCTCCTTCTCCTTCTTCTGCTTCTTCTGATTCACCCTCCAGACTTCACCTTCTCCTTCTCCTTCTTCTACTTCTTCTGATGCACCCTCCTGACTTCACCTTCGCCTTCTCCTTCTTCTGCTTCTTCTTATTCACCCTCCAGTCTTCACCTTCTCCTTCTCCTTCTTCTGCTTCACCCTCCTGACTTCACCTTCTCCTTCTCCTTCTTCTGCTTCTTCTGATTCTCCCTCCTGACTTCACCTTCTCCTTCTCCTTCTTCTGCTTCTTCTGCTTCACCCTCCAGACTTCTCCTTCTCCTTCTCCTTCTTCTTCTTCTCCTGATTCACCCTCCAGACTTCACCTTCTCCTTCTCCTTCTCCTGCTTCTTCTGATTCACCCTCCAGACTTCACCTTCTCCTTCTCCTTCTTCTGCTTCTTCTGATTCACCCTCCTGACTTCACCTTCTCCTTCTCCTTCTTCTGCTCCTTCTGATTCACCCTCCAGACTTCACCTTCTCCTTCTCCTTCTTCTACTTCTTCAGATTTACCCTCCAGACTTCACCTTCTCCTTCTCCTTCTTCTACTTCTTCTGATTCACCCTCCAGACTTCACCTTCTCCTTCTCCTTCTTCTGCTTCTTCTGATTCACCCTCCAGACTTCACCTTCTCCTTCTCCTTCTTCTGCTTCTTCTGATTCAGACTCCAGACTTCACCTTCTCCTTCTCCTTCTTCTGCTTCTTCTGATTCACCCTCCTGACTTCACCTTCTCCTTCTCCTTCTTCCGCTTCTTCTGATTCACCCTCCAGACTTCACCTTCTCCTTCTCCTTCTTCTACTTCTTCTGATTCACCCTCCAGACTTCACCTTCTCCTTCTCCGTCTTCTGCTTCTTCTGATTCACACTCCTGACTTCACCTTTGCCTTCTCCTTCTTTTACTTCTTCTGATTCACCCTCCAGTCTTCACCTTCTCCTTCTCCTTCTTCTGCTTCTTCTGCTTCACCCTCCTGACTTCACCTTCTACTTCTCCATCTTCTACTTCTTCTGATTCACCCTCCAGACTTCACCTTCTCCTTCTCCTTCTTCTACTTCTTCTGATTCACCCTACAGACTTCACCTTCTCCTTCTCCTTCTTCTGCTTCTTCTGATTCAACCTCCTGGCTTCACCTTCGACTTCTCCTACTTTTGCTTCTTTTGATTCACCCTCCAGACTTCACCTTCTCCTTCTCCTTCTTCTACTTCTTCTGCTTCACCCTCCTGACATCACCTTCTCCTTCTCCTTCTTCTACTTCTTCTCCTTCTCCCTCCAGACTTCACCTTCTCCTTCTCCTTCTTCTACTTCTTGTGATTCCCCCTCCTGACTTCACCTTCTCCTTCTCCTTCTTCTGCTTCTTCTGCTTCACCCTCCTGACTTCACCTTCTATTTCTCCTTCTTCTGCCTCTTCTGATTCACCCTCCAGACTTCACCTTCTCCTTCTCCTTCTTCTACTTCTTCTGCTTCACCCTCCAGACTTCACCTTCTCCTTCTCCTTCTTCTACTTCTTCTGCTTCTCCCTCCAGACTTCTCCTTCTCCTTCTCCTTCTTCTGCTTCCTCTGCTCACCCTCCTGACTTCACCTTCTCCTTCTCCTTCTTCTGCTTCTTCTGAATCACCCTCCAGACTTCACCTTCTCCTTCTCCTTCTTCTGCTTCTTCTGCTTCACCCTCCAGACTTCACCTTCTCCTTCTCCTTCTTCTGCTTCTTCAGATTCACCCTCCTGACTTCACCTTCTCCTTCTCCTTCTTCTGCTTCTTCTGATTCACCCTCCAGACTTCACCTTCTCCTTCTCCTTCTTCTGCTTCTTCTGATTCACCCTCCAGACTTCACCTTCTCCTTCTCCTTCTTCTACATCTTCTGATTCACCCTCCAGACGTCAACTTCTCCTTCTCCTTCTTCTACCTCTTCTGATTCACCCTCCTTACTTCACCTTCTCCTTCTCCTTCTTCTGCTTCTTCTGATTCACCCTCCAGACTTCACCTTCTCCTTCTCCTTCTTCTACTTTTTCTGATTCACCCTCCTGACTTCACCTTCTCCTTCTCCTTCTTCAACTTCTTCTGATTCACCCTCCAGACTTCACCTTCTCCTTCTCCTTCTTCTACTTCTTCTGATTCACCCTCCAGACTTCACCTTCTGCTTCTCCTTCTTCTACTTCTTCTGATTTACCCTCCTGACTTCACCTTCTCCTTCTCCTTCTTCTACTTCTTCTGATTCACCCTCCAGACTTCACCTTCTCCTTCTCCTTCTTCTGCTTCTTCTGATTCACCCTCCAGACTTCACCTTCTCCTTCTCCTTCTTCTGCTTCTTCTGATTCACACGACAGACTTCACCTTCTCCTTCTCCTTCTTCTGCTTCTTCTGATTCACCCTCCTGACTTCACCTTCTCCTTCTCCTTCTTCCGCTTCTTCTGATTCACCCTCCAGACTTCACCTTCTCCTTCTCCTTCTTCTACTTCTTCTGATTCACCCTCCAGACTTCACCTTCTCCTTCTCCGTCTTCTGCTTCTTCTGATTCACCCTCCTGACTTCACCTTTGCCTTCTCCTTCTTTTACTTCTTCTGATTCACCCTCCAGACTTCACCTTTTCCTTCTCCTTCTTCTGCTTCTTCTGCTTCACCCTCCTGACTTCACCTTCTCCTTCTCCATCTTCTACTTCTTCTGATTCACCCTCCAGAATTGACCTTCTCCTTCTCCTTCTTCTACTTCTTCTGATTCACACTCCAGACTTCACCTTCTCCTTCTCCTTCTTCTGCTTCTTCTGATTCAACCTCCTGGCTTCACCTTCGACTTCTCCTCCTTCTGCTTCTTCTGATTCACCCTCAAGACTTCACCTCCTCCTTCTCCTTCTTCTACTTCTTCTGATTCACCCTCCTGACTTCACCTGCTCCTTCTCCTTCTTCTGCTTCTTCTGATTCACCCTCCAGACTTCACCTTCTCCTTCTCCTTCTTCTACTTCTTCTGCTTCTCCCTCCAGACTTCACCTTCTCCTTCTCCTTCTTCTACTTCTTCTGCTTCTCCCTCCAGACTTCACCTTCTCCTTCTCCTTCTTCTGCTTCCTCTGATTCACCCTCCTGACTTCACCTTCTCCTTCTCCTTCTTCTGCTTCTTCTGAATCACCCTCCAGACTTCACCTTCTCCTTCTCCTTCTTCTACTTCTTCTGCTTCACACTCCAGACTTCACCTTCTCCTTCTCCTTCTTCTGCTTCCTCTGATTCACCCTCCAGGCTTCACCTTCTCTTTCTCCTTCTTCTACTTCTTCTGATTCACCCTCCTGACTTCAACGTCTCCTTCTCCTTCATCTACTTCTTCTGATTCACCCTCCTGACTTCACCTTCTCCTTCTCCTTCTTCTGCTTCTTCTGATTCACCCTCCAGACTTCACCTTCTCCTTCTCCTTCTTCTGCTTCTTCTGATTCACCCTCCAGACTTCACCTTCTCCTTCTCCTTCTTCTGCTTCTCCTGATTCACCCTCCAGACTTCACCTTCTCCTTCTCCTTCTCCTGCTTCTTCTGATTCACCCTCCAGACTGCACCTTCTCCTTCTCCTTCTTCTGCTTCTTCTGATTCACGCTCCTGACTTCACCTTCTCCTTCTCCTTCTTCTGCTTCTTCTGATTCACCCTCCAGACTTCACCTTCTCCTTCTCCTTCTTCTACTTCTTCTGATGCACCCTCCTGACTTCACCTTCGCCTTCTCCTTCTTCTGCTTCTTCTTATTCACCCTCCAGTCTTCACCTTCTCCTTCTCCTTCTTCTGCTTCACCCTCCTGACTTCACCTTCTCCTTCTCCTTCTTCTGCTTCTTCTGATTCACCCTCCTGACTTCCCCTTCTCCTTCTCCTTCTTCTGCTTCTTCTGCTTCACCCTCCAGACATCTCCTTCTCCTTCTCCTTCTTCTTCTTCTCCTGATTCACCCTCCAGACTTCACCTTCTCCTTCTCCTTCTCCTGCTTCTTCTGATTCACCCTCCAGACTTCTCCTTCTCCTTCTCCTTCTTCTTCTTCTCCTGATTCACCCTCCAGACTTCACCTTCTCCTTCTCCTTCTCCTGCTTCTTCTGATTCACCCTCCAGACTTCACCTTCTCCTTCTCCTTCTTCTGCTTCTTCTGATTCACCCTCCTGACTTCACCTTCTCCTTCTCCTTCTTCTGCTCCTTCTGATTCACCCTCCAGACTTCACCTTCTCCTTCTCCTTCTTCTACTTCTTCAGATTTACCCTCCAGACTTCACCTTCTCCTTCTCCTTCTTCTACTTCTTCTGATTCACCCTCCAGACTTCACCTTCTCCTTCTCCTTCTTCTGCTTCTTCTGATTCACTCTCCTGACTTCACCTTCTCCTTCTCCTTCTTCCGCTTCTTCTGATTCACCCTCCAGACTTCACCTTCTCCTTCTCCTTCTTCTACTTCTTCTGATTCACCCTCCAGACTTCACCTTCTCCTTCTCCGTCTTCTGCTTCTTCTGATTCACCCTCCTGACTTCACCTTTGCCTTCTCCTTCTTTTACTTCTTCTGATTCACCCTCCAGACTTCACCTTCTCCTTCTCCTTCTTCTGCTTCTTCTGCTTCACCCTCCTGACTTCACCTTCTACTTCTCCATCTTCTACTTCTTCTGATTCACCCTCCAGACTTCACCTTCTCCTTCTCCTTCTTCTACTTCTTCTGATTCACCCTCCAGACTTCACCTTCTCCTTCTCCTTCTTCTGCTTCTTCTGATTCAACCTCCTGGCTTCACCTTCGACTTCTCCTACTTCTGCTTCTTCTGATTCACCCTCCAGACTTCACCTTCTCCTTCTCCTTCTTCTACTTCTTCTGCTTCACCCTCCTGACATCACCTTCTCCTTCTCCTTCTTCTACTTCTTCTCCTTCTCCCTCCAGACTTCACCTTCTCCTTCTCCTTCTTCTACTTCTTGTGATTCCCCCTCCTGACTTCACCTGCTCCTTCTCCTTCTTCTGCCTCTTCTGATTCACCCTCCAGACTTCACCTTCTCCTTCTCCTTCTTCTACTTCTTCTGCTTCACCCTCCAGACTTCACCTTCTCCTTCTCCTTCTTCTACTTCTTCTGCTTCTCCCTCCAGACTTCACCTTCTCCTTCTCCTTCTTCTGCTTCCTCTGCTCACCCTCCTGACTTCACCTTCTCCTTCTCCTTCTTCTGCTTCTTCTGAATCACCCTCCAGACTTCACCTTCTCCTTCTCCTTCTTCTGCTTCTTCTGCTTCACCCTCCAGACTTCACCTCCTCCTTCTCCTTCTTCTGCTTCTTCAGATTCACCCTCCTGACTTCACCTTCTCCTTCTCCTTCTTCTGCTTCTTCTGATTCACCCTCCAGACTTCACCTTCTCCTTCTCCTTCTTCTGCTTCTTCTGATTCACCCTCCAGACTTCACCTTCTCCTTCTCCTTCTTCTACATCTTCTGATTCACCCTCCAGACGTCACCTTCTCCTTCTCCTTCTTCTACCTCTTCTGATTCACCCTCCTTACTTCACCTTCTCCTTCTCCTTCTTCTGCTTCTTCTGATTCACCCTCCAGACTTCACCTTCTCCTTCTCCTTCTTCTACATCTTCTGATTCACCCTCCAGACTTCACCTTCTCCTTCTCCTTCTTCTACGTCTTCTGATTCACCCTCCAGACTTCACCTTCTCCTTCTCCTTCTTCTGCTTCTTCTGATTCACCCTCCAGACTTCAGCTTCTCCTTCTCCTTCTTCTGCTTCTTCTGATTCACCCTCCAGACTTCACCTTCTCCTTCTCCTTCTTCTACTTCTTCTGATTCAACCTCCTGACTTCACCTTCTCCTTCTCCTTCTTCTACTTCTTCTGATTCACCCTCCAGACTTCACCTTCTCCTTCTCCTTTTTCTACTTCTTCTGATTCACCCTCCAGACTTCACCTTCTGCTTCTCCTTCTTCTACTTCTTCTGATTCACCCTCCTGACTTCACCTTCTCCTTCTCCTTCTTCTACTTCTTCTGATTCACCCTCCAGACTTCACCTTCTCCTTCTCCTTCTTCTACTTCTTTTGATTCACCCTCCAGACTTCACCTTCTCCTTCTCCTTCTTCTACTTCTTCTGATTCACACTCCAGACTTCACCTTCTCCTTCTCCTTCTTCTACTTCTTCTGATTCACCCTCCAGACTTCACATTCTCCTTCTCCTTCTTCTACTTCTTCTGATTCACCCTCCAGACTTCACCTTCTCCTTCTCCTTATTCTGCTTCTTCTGCTTCTCTCTCCAGACTTCACCTTCTCCTTCTCCTTCTTCTGCTTCTTCTGATTCACCCTCCAGACTTCACCTTCTCCTTCTCCTTCTTCTGCTTCTTCTGATTTACCCTCCTGACTTCACCTTCTCCTTCTCCTTCTTCTGCTTCTTCCGATCCACCCTCCAGACTTCACCTTCTCCTTTTCCTTCTTCTGCTTCTTCTGCTTCACCCTCCTGACTTCACCTTCTCCTTCTCCTTCTTCTACGTCTTCTGATTCACCCTCCTGACTTCACCTTCTCCTTCTCCTTCTTCTGTTTCTTCTGCTTCACCCTCCAGACTTCACCTTCTCCTTCTCCTTCTTCTACTTCTTCTGATTCACCCTCCTGACTTCACCTTCTCCTTCTCCTTCTTCTACTTCTTCTGCTTCTCCCTCCAGACTTCACCTTCTCCTTCTCCTTCTTCTGCTTCTTCTGATTCACTCTCCAGACTTCACCTTCTCCTTCTCCTTCTTCTACTTCTTCTGATTCACCCTCCAGACATCACCTTCTCCTTCTCCTTCTTCTCCTTCTTCTGCTTCACCCCCCAGACTTCACCTTCTCCTTCTCCTTCTTCTACTTCTTCTGATTCACCGTCCTGACTTCACCTTCTCCTTCTCCTTCTTCTACTTCTTCTGATTCACCCTCCAGACTTCACCTTCACCTTCTCCTTCTTCTGCTTCCTCTGCTTCAACCTCCAGACATCAACTTCTCTTCTCCTTCTTCTACTTCTTCTGATTCACCCTCCTGACTTCATCTTCTCCTTCTCCTTCTTCTACTTCTTCTGCTTCACCCTCCAGACTTCACCTTCTCCTTCTCCTTCCTCTACTTCTTTTGATTCACCCTCCAGACTTCACCTTCTCCTTCTCCTTCTTCTGCTTCCTCTAATTCACCCTCCTGACCTCACCTTCTCCTTCTCCTTCTTCTGCTTCTGCTGATTCACCCTCCAGACTTCACCTTCTCCTTCTCCTTCTTCTACTTCTTCTGCTTCACCCTCCAGACTTCACCTTCTCTTTCTCCTTCTTCTGCTTCTTCTGATTTACCCTCCAGACTTCACGTTCTCCTTCTCCTTCTTCTGCTTCTTCTGATTCACCCTCCTGACTTCACCTTCTCCTTCTCCTTCTTCTACTTCTTCTGCTTCACCCTCCAGACTTCACCTTCTCCTTCTCCTTCTTCTACTTCTTCTGCTTCTCCCTCCAGACTGCACCTTCTCCTTCTCCTTCTTCTTCTGATTCACCCTCCTGACTTCACCTTCTCCTTCTCCTTCTTCTACTTCTTCTGATTCACCCTCCAGACATCACCTTCTCCTTCTCCTTCATCTACTTCTTCTGATTCACCCTCCAGACTTCACCTTCTCCTTCTCCTTCTACTGCTTCGTC
Source organism: Somniosus microcephalus (assembly GCF_052327205.1). Lineage (NCBI taxonomy): Eukaryota > Metazoa > Chordata > Chondrichthyes > Squaliformes > Somniosidae > Somniosus > Somniosus microcephalus. Next base: position 56,226 of record NW_028225397.1, on the reverse strand, counting down.
TGATTCACCCTCCTGACTTCACCTTCTCCTTCTCCTTCTTCTACTTCTTCTGATTCACCCTCCAGACTTCACCTTCTCCTTCTCCTTCTTCTGCTTCTTCTGCTTCACCCTCCTGACTTCACCTTCTCCTTCTCCTTCTTCTACTTCTTCTGATTCACCCTCCAGACTTCACCTTCTCCTTCTCCTTTTTCTACTTCTTCTGATTCACCCTCCAGACTTCACCTTCTGCTTCTCCTTCTTCTACTTCTTCTGATTCACCCTCCTGACTTCACCTTCTCCTTCTCCTTCTTCTACTTCTTCTAATTCACCCTCCAGACTTCACCTTCTCCTTCTCCTTCTTCTACTTCTTTTGATTCACCCTCCAGACTTCACCTTCTCCTTCTCCTTCTTCTACTTCTTCTGATTCACACTCCAGACTTCACCTTCTCCTTCTCCTTCTTCTACTTCTTCTGATTCACCCTCCAGACTTCACCTTCTCCTTCTCCTTCTTCAACTTCTTCTGATTCACCCTCCAGACTTCACCTTCTCCTTCTCCTTATTCTGCTTCTTCTGCTTCTCTCTCCAGACTTCACCTTCTCCTTCTCCTTCTTCTGCTTCTTCTGATTCACCCTCCAGACTTCACCTTCTCCTTCTCCTTCTTCTGCTTCTTCTGATTTACCCTCCTGACTTCACCTTCTCCTTCTCCTTCTTCTGCTTCTTCCGATCCACCCTCCAGACTTCACCTTCTCCTTTTCCTTCTTCTGCTTCTTCTGCTTCACCCTCCTGACTTCACCTTCTCCTTCTCCTTCTTCTACGTCTTCTGATTCACCCTCCTGACTTCACCTTCTCCTTCTCCTTCTTCTGTTTCTTCTGCTTCACCCTCCAGACTTCACCTTCTCCTTCTCCTTCTTCTACTTCTTCTGATTCACCCTCCTGACTTCACCTTCTCCTTCTCCTTCTTCTACTTCTTCTGCTTCTCCCTCCAGACTTCACCTTCTCCTTCTCCTTCTTCTGCTTCTTCTGATTCACTCTCCAGACTTCACCTTCTCCTTCTCCTTCTTCTACTTCTTCTGATTCACCCTCCAGACATCACCTTCTCCTTCTCCTTCTTCTCCTTCTTCTGCTTCACCCCCCAGACTTCACCTTCTCCTTCTCCTTCTTCTACTTCTTCTGATTCACCGTCCTGACTTCACCTTCTCCTTCTCCTTCTTCTACTTCTTCTGATTCACCCTCCAGACTTCACCTTCACCTTCTCCTTCTTCTGCTTCCTCTGCTTCAACCTCCAGACATCAACTTCTCTTCTCCTTCTTCTACTTCTTCTGATTCACCCTCCTGACTTCATCTTCTCCTTCTCCTTCTTCTACTTCTTCTGCTTCACCCTCCAGACTTCACCTTCTCCTTCTCCTTCCTCTACTTCTTTTGATTCACCCTCCAGACTTCACCTTCTCCTTCTCCTTCTTCTGCTTCCTCTGATTCACCCTCCTGACCTCACCTTCTCCTTCTCCTTCTTCTGCTTCTGCTGATTCACCCTCCAGACTTCACCTTCTCCTTCTCCTTCTTCTACTTCTTCTGCTTCACCCTCCAGACTTCACCTTCTCTTTCTCCTTCTTCTGCTTCTTCTGATTTACCCTCCAGACTTCACGTTCTCCTTCTCCTTCTTCTGCTTCTTCTGATTCACCCTCCTGACTTCACCTTCTCCTTCTCCTTCTTCTACTTCTTCTGATTCACCCTCCTGACTTCACCTTCTCCTTCTCCTTCTTCTGCTTCTTCTGCTTCTCCCTCCAGACTTCACCTTCTCCTTCTCCTTCTTCATCTTCTTCTGCTTCACCCTCCTGACTTCACCTTCTCCTTCTCCTTGTTCTGCTTCCTCTGATTCACCCTCCAGACTTCACCTTCTCCTTCTCCTTCATCTGCTTCTTCTGCTTCACCCTCCTGACTTCACCTTCTCCTTCTCCTTCTTCTACTTCTTCTGCTTCACCCTCCAGACTTCACCTTCTCCTTCTCCTTCTTCTACTTCTTCTGCTTCTCCCTCCAGACTGCACCTTCTCCTTCTCCTTCTTCTACTTCTTCTGATTCACCCTCCTGACTTCACCTTCTCCTTCTCCTTCTTCTACTTCTTCTGATTCACCCTCCAGACATCACCTTCTCCTTCTCCTTCATCTACTTCTTCTGATTCACCCTCCAGACTTCACCTTCTCCTTCTCCTTCTTCTGCTTCCTCTGATTCACCCTCCTGACTTCACCTTCTCCTTCTCCTTCTTCTACTTCTTCTGATTCACCCTCCAGACTTCACCTTCTCCTTCTCCTTCTTCTGCTTCTTCTGCTTCACCCTCCTGACTTCACCTTCTCCTTCTTCTACTTCTTCTGATTCACCCTCCAGACTTCACCTTCTCCTTCTCCTTCTTCTACTTCTTCTGATTCACCCTCCAGACTTCACCTTCTCCTTCTCCTTCTTCTACTTCTTCTGATTCACCCTCCAGACTTCACCTTCTCCTTCTCCTTCTTCTGCTTCTTCTGATTCACCCTCCTGACTTCACCTTCTCCTTCTCCTTCTTCCACTTCATCTGATTCACCCTCCAGACTTCACCTTCTCCTTCTCCTTCTTCTACTTCTTCTGATTCACCCTCCAGACTTCACCTTCTCCTTCTCCTTCTTCTGCTTCTTCTGCTTCACCCTCCTGACTTCACCATCTCCTTCTCCATCTTCTACTTCTTCTGATTCACCCTCCAGACTTCACCTTCTCCTTCTCCTTCTTCTACTTCTTCTGATTCACCCTCCAGACTTCACCTTCTGCTTCTCCTTCTTCTGCTTCTTCTGATTCAACCTCCTGACTTCACCTTCGCCTTCTCCTTCTTCTGCTTCTTCTGATTCACCCTCCAGACTTCACCTTCTCCTTCTCCTTCTTCTACTTCTTCTGCTTCACCCTCCTGACTTCGCCTTCTCCTTCTCCTTCTTCTACTTCTTCTCCTTCTCCCTCCAGACTTCACCTTCTCCTTCTCCTTCTTCTACTTCTTCTGATTCACCCTCCTGACTTCACCTTCTCCTTCTCCTTCTTCTGCGTCTTCTGATTCACCCTCCAGACTTCACCTTCTCCTTCTTCGACATCTTCTGCTTCACCCTCCAGACTTCACCTTCTCCTTCTTCTACTTCTTCTGCTTCTCCCTCCAGACTTCACCTTCTCCTTGTCCTTCTTCTGCTGCCTCTGATTCACCCTCCAGACTTCACCTTCTCCTTCTCCTTCTTCTACTTCTTCTGCTTCACCCTCCAGACTTCAACTTCTCCTTCTCCTTCTTCTGCTTCTTCTGATTCACCCTCCTGACTTCACCTTCTCCTTCTCCTTCTTCTGCTTCTTCTGATTCACCCTCCAGACTTCACCTTATCCTTCTCCTTCTTCTGCTTCTTCTGATTCACCCTCCAGACTTCACCTTCTCCTTCTCCTTCTTCTGCTTCTTCTGCTTCACCCTCCAGACTTCACCTTCTCCTTCTCCTTCTTCTGCTTCTTCTGCTTCACCCTCCAGACTTCACCTTCTCCTTCTCCTTCTTCTACTTCTTATGATTCACCCTCCAGACTTCACCTTCTCCTTCTCCTTCTTCTGCTTCTTCTGATTCACCCTGCTGACTTCACCTTCTCCTTCTCCTTCTTCTGCTTCTTCTGATCCACCCTCCAGACTTCACCTTCTCCTTCTCCTTCTTCTGCTTCTTCTGATTCACCCTCCAGACTTCACCTTCTCCTTCTCCTTCTTCTACATCTTCTGATTCACCCTCCAGACGTCACCTTCTCCTTCTCCTTCTTCTACCTCTTCTGATTCACCCTCCTGACTTCACCTTCTCCTTCTCCTTCTTCTGCTTCTTCTGATTCACCCTCCATACTCCACCTTCTCCTTCTCCTTCTTCTACTTCTTCTGCTTCACCATCCTGACTTCACCTTCTCGTTCTCCTTCTTCTGCTTCTTCTGATTCACCCTCCTGACTTCACCATCTCCTTCTCCTTCTTCTGCTTCTTCTGCTTCACCATCCTGACTTCACCTTCTCCTTCTCCTTCTTCTACTTCTTCTGATTCACCCTCCAGACTTCACCTTCTCCTTCTCCTTCTTCTGCTTCTTCTGCTTCACCCTCCTGACTTCACCATCTCCTTCTCCATCTTCTACTTCTTCTGATTCACCCTCCAGACTTCACCTTCTCCTTCTCCTTCTTCTACTTCTTCTGATTCACCCTCCAGACTTCACCTTCGGCTTCTCCTTCTTCTGCTTCTTCTGATTCAACCTCCTGACTTCACCTTCGCCTTCTCCTTCTTCTGCTTCTTCTGATTCACCCTCCAGACTTCACCTTCTCCTTCTCCTTCTTCTACTTCTTCTGCTTCACCCTCCTGACTTCGCCTTCTCCTTCTCCTTCTTCTACTTCTTCTCCTTCTCCCTCCAGACTTCACCTTCTCCTTCTCCTTCTTCTACTTCTTCTGATTCACCCTCCTGACTTCACCTTCTCCTTCTCCTTCTTCTGCGTCTTCTGATTCACCCTCCAGACTTCACCTTCTCCTTCTCCTTCTTCGACATCTTCTGCTTCACCCTCCAGACTTCACCTTCTCCTTCTTCTACTTCTTCTGCTTCTCCCTCCAGACTTCACCTTCTCCTTGTCCTTCTTCTGCTGCCTCTGATTCACCCTCCAGACTTCACCTTCTCCTTCTCCTTCTTCTACTTCTTCTGCTTCACCCTCCAGACTTCAACTTCTCCTTCTCCTTCTTCTGCTTCTTCTGATTCACCCTCCTGACTTCACCTTCTCCTTCTCCTTCTTCTGCTTCTTCTGATTCACCCTCCAGACTTCACCTTATCCTTCTCCTTCTTCTGCTTCTTCTGATTCACCCTCCAGACTTCACCTTCTCCTTCTCCTTCTTCTGCTTCTTCTGCTTCACCCTCCAGACTTCACCTTCTCCTTCTCCTTCTTCTGCTTCTTCTGCTTCACCCTCCAGACTTCACCTTCTCCTTCTCCTTCTTCTACTTCTTATGATTCACCCTCCAGACTTCACCTTCTCCTTCTCCTTCTTCTGCTTCTTCTGATTCACCCTCCTGACTTCACCTTCTCCTTCTCCTTCTTCTGCTTCTTCTGATCCACCCTCCAGACTTCACCTTCTCCTTCTCCTTCTTCTGCTTCTTCTGATTCACCCTCCAGACTTCACCTTCTCCTTCTCCTTCTTCTACATCTTCTGATTCACCCTCCAGACGTCACCTTCTCCTTCTCCTTCTTCTACCTCTTCTGATTCACCCTCCTGACTTCACCTTCTCCTTCTCCTTCTTCTGCTTCTTCTGATTCACCCTCCATACTCCACCTTCTCCTTCTCCTTCTTCTACTTCTTCTGCTTCACCATCCTGACTTCACCTTCTCCTTCTCCTTCTTCTGCTTCTTCTGATTCACCCTCCTGACTTCACCATCTCCTTCTCCTTCTTCTGCTTCTTCTGCTTCACCATCCTGACTTCACCTTCTCCTTCTCCTTCTTCTACTTCTTCTGATTCACCCTCCAGACTTCACCTTCTCCTTCTCCTTCTTCTGCTTCTTCTGCTTCACCCTCCTGACTTCACCATCTCCTTCTCCATCTTCTACTTCTTCTGATTCACCCTCCAGACTTCACCTTCTCCTTCTCCTTCTTCTACTTCTTCTGATTCACCCTCCAGACTTCACCTTCTGCTTCTCCTTCTTCTGCTTCTTCTGATTCAACCTCCTGACTTCACCTTCGCCTTCTCCTTCTTCTGCTTCTTCTGATTCACCCTCCAGACTTCACCTTCTCCTTCTCCTTCTTCTACTTCTTCTGCTTCACCCTCCTGACTTCGCCTTCTCCTTCTCCTTCTTCTACTTCTTCTGCTTCTCCCTCCAGACTTCACCTTCTCCTTGTCCTTCTTCTGCTGCCTCTGATTCACCCTCCAGACTTCACCTTCTCCTTCTCCTTCTTCTACTTCTTTTGCTTCACCCTCCAGACTTCAACTTCTCCTTCTCCTTCTTCTGCTTCTTCTGGTTCACCCTCCTGACTTCACCTTCTCCTTCTCCTTCTTCTGCTTCTTCTGATTCACCCTCCAGACTTCACCTTCTCCTTCTCCTTCTTCTGCTTCTTCTGCATCACCCTCCAGACTTCACCTTCTCCTTCTCCTTCTTCTGCTTCTTCTGCTTCACCCTCCAGAATTCACCTTCTCCTTCTCCTTCTTCTACTTCTTATGATTCACCCTCCAGACTTCACCTTCTCCTTCTCCTTCTTCTGCTTCTTCTGATTCAACCTCCTGACTTCACCTTCTCCTTCTCCTTCTTCTGCTTCTTCTGATCCACCCTCCAGACTTCACCTTCTCCTTCTCCTTCTTCTGCTTCTTCTGATTCACCCTCCAGACTTCACCTTCTCCTTCTCCTTCTTCTACATCTTCTGATTCACCCTCCAGACGTCACCTTCTCCTTCTCCTTCTTCTACCTCTTCTGATTCACCCTCCTGACTTCACCATCTCCTTCTCCTTCTTCTGCTTCTTCTGATTCACCCTCCATACTCCACCTTCTCCTTCTCCTTCTTCTACTTCTTCTGCTTCACCATCCTGACTTCACCTTCTCCTTCTCCTTCTTCTGCTTCTTCTGATTCACCCTCCTGACTTCACCATCTCCTTCTCCTTCTTCTGCTTCTTCTGATTCACCCTCCTGACTTCACCTTCTCCTTCTCCTTCTTCTGCTTGTTCTGATTCACCCTCCAGACTTCAACTTCTCCTTTTCCTTCTTCTACTTCTTCTGCTTCACCCTCCTGACTTCACCTTCTCCTTCTCCTTCTCCTGCTTCTTCTGATTCACCCTCCTGACTTCACATTCTACTTCTCCTTCTTCTGCTTCTTCTGATTCACCCTCCTGACTTCACCTTCTCCTTCTCCTTCTTCTGCTTCTTCTGCTTCACCCTCCAGACTTCACCTTCTCCTTCGCCTTCTTCTACTTCTTCTGCTTCACCCTCCTGACTTCACCTTCTCCTTCTCCTTCTTCTGCTTCTTCTGATTCACCCTCCAGACTTCACCTTCTCCTTCTCCTTCTTCTGCTTCTTCTGCTTCTCCCTGCAGACTTCACCTTCTCCTTCTCCTTCTTCTACTTCTTCTGATTCACCCTCCAGACTTCACCTTCTCCTTCTCCTTCTTCTGCTTCTTCTCATTCACCCTCCAGACTTCACCTTCTCCTTCTCCTTCTCCTTCTTCTGCTTCTTCTCATTCACCCTCCAGACTTCACCTTCTCCTTCTCCTTCTTCTGCTTCTTCTGATTCACCCTCCAGACTTCACCTTCTCCTTCTCCTTCTTCTGATTCACCCTCCAGACTTCACCTTCTCCTTCTCCTTCTTCTGCTTCTTCTGCTCCACCCTCCTGACTTCACCTCCTTCTCCTTCTTCTACTTCTTCTGATTCACCCTCCTGACTTCACATTCTCCTTCTCCTTCTTCTGCTTCTTCTGCTTCACCCTCCAGACTTCACCTTCTCCTTCTCCTTCTTCTAATTCTTCTGTTTCACCCTCCTGATTCACCTTCTCCTTCTCCTTCTTCTACTTCTTCTGCTTCTCCCTCCACACTTCACCTTCTCCTTCTTCTGCTTCTTCTGATTCACCCTCCAGACTTCACCTTTTCCTTCTCCTTCTTCTACTTCTTCTGATTCACCCTCCAGACTTCACCTTCTACTTCTCCTTCTTCTGCTTCTTCTGCTTCACCCTCCATACTTCACCTTCTCCTTCTCCTTCTTCTACTTCTTCTGATTCACCCTCCTGACTTCACCTTCTCCTTCTCCTTCTTCTACTTCTTCTGCTTCACCCTCCAGATTTCACCTTCTACTTCTCCTTCTTCTACTTCTTCTGATTCACCCTCCAGACTTCACCTTCTCCTTCTCCCTCTTCTGCTTCCTCTGATTCACCCTCCTGACTTCACCATCTCCTTCTCCTTTTTCTGCTTCTGCTGATTCACCCTCCAGACTTCACCTTCTCTTTCTCCTTCTTCTACTTCTTCTGCTTCACCCTCCAGACTTCACCTTCTCTTTCTCCTTCTTCTGCTTCATCTGATTCACCCTCCAGACTTCACCTTCTCCTTCTCCTTCTTCTGCTTCTTCTGATTCACCCTCCTGACTTCACCTTCTCCTTCTCCTTCTTCTACTTCTTCTGATTCACCCTCCTGACTTCACCTTCTCCTTCTCCTTCTTCTGCTTCTTCTGCTTCTCCCTCCAGACTTCACCTTCTCCTTCTCCTTCTTCTGCTTCTTCTGATTCACCCTCCAGACTTCACCTTCTCCTTCTCCTTCTTCTGCTTCTTCTGCTTCACCCTCCTGACTTCACCTTCTCCTTCTCCTTGTTCTGCTTCCTCTGATTCACCCTCCAGACTTCACCTTCTCCTTGTCCTTCTTCTGCTTCTTCTGCTTCACCCTCCTGACTTCACCTTCTCCTTCTCCTTCTTCTACTTCTTCTGCTTCACCCTCCAGACTTCACCTTCTCCTTCTCCTTCTTCTACTTCTTCTGCTTCTCCCTCCAGACTTCACCTTCTCCTTCTCCTTCTTCTACTTCTTCTGATACACCCTCCTGACTTCACCTTCTCCTTCTCCTTCTTCTACTTCTTCTGATTCACCATCCAGACTTCACCTTCTCTTTCTCCTTCTTCTACTTCTTCTGATTCACCATCCTGAGTTCACCTTCTCCCTCTCCTTCTTCTACTTCTTCTGCTTCACCCTCCAGACATCACCTTCTCCTTCTCCTTCTTCTACTTCTTCTGATTCACCCTCCAGACTTCACCTTCTCCTTCTCCTTCTTCTGCTTCCTCTGATTCACCCTCCTGACTTCACCTTCTCCTTCTCCTTCTTCTACTTCTTCTGATTCAGCCTCCTGACTTCACCTTCTCCTTCTCCTTCTTCTGCTTCTTCTGATTCACCCTCCAGACTTCAGCTTCTCCTTCTCCTTCTTCTGCTTCTTCTGCTTCTCCCTCCTGACTTCACCTTCTCCTTCTCCTTCTTCTGCTTCTTCTGATTCACCCTCCAGACTTCACCTTCTCCTTCTCCTTCTTCTGCTTCTACTGATTCACCCTCCAGACTTCACCTTCGACTTCTCCTTCTTCTGCTTCCTCTGATTCACCCTCCAGACTTCACCTTCTCCTTCTCCTTCTTCTACTTCTTCGGATTCACCCTCCTGACTTCACCTTCTCCTTCTCCTTCTTCTACTTCTTCTGCTTCACCCTCCAGACTTCACCTTCCCCTTCTCCTTCTTCTACTTCTTCTGATTCACCCTCCAGACTTAACCTTTTCCTTCTCCTTCTTCTCCTTCCTCTGATTCACCCTCCTGACTTCACCTTCTCCTTCTTCTACTTCTTCTGATTCACCCTCCAGACTTCACCTTCTCCTTCTCCTTCTTCTGCTTCTTCTGATTCTCCCTCCAGACTTCACCTTCTCCTTCTCCTTCTTCTACTTCTTCTGATTCACCCTCCTGACTTCACCTTCTCCTTCTCCTTCTTCTGCTTCTTCTGATTCACCCTCCAGACTTCACCTTCTCCTTCTCCTTCTTCTACTTCTTCTGCTTCACCATCCTGACTTCAACTTCTCCTTCTCCTTCTTCTGCTTCTTCTGATTCACCCTCCTGACTTCACCATCTCCTTCTCCTTCTACTGCTTCTTCTGATTCACCTTCCTGACTTCACCTTCTCCTTCTCCTTCTTCTGCTTCTTCTGAATCACCCTCCAGACTTCAACTTCTCCTTTTCCTTCTTCTACTTCTTCTGATTCACCCTCCTGACTTCACATTCTCCTTCTCCTTCTTCTGCTTCTTCTGATTCACCCTCCTGACTTCACCTTCTCCTTCTCCTTCTTCTGCTTCTTCTGCTTCACCCTCCAGACTTCACCTTCTCCTTCGCCTTCTTCTACTTCTTCTGCTTCACCCTCCTGACTTCACCTTCTCCTTCTCCTTCTTCTGCTTCTTCTGATTCACCCTCCAGACTTCACCTTCTCCTTCTCCTTCTTCTGCTTCTTCTGCTTCTCCCTGCAGACTTCACCTTCTCCTTCTCCTTCTTCTACTTCTTCTGATTCACCCTCCAGACTTCACCTTCTCCTTCTCCTTCTTCTGCTTCTTCTGATTCACCCTCCAGACTTCACCTTCTCCTTCTCCTTCTTCTGCTTCTTCTGATTCACCCTCCAGACTTCACCTTCTCCTTCTCCTTCTTCTGCTTCTTCTGATTCACCCTCTAGACTTCACCATCTCCTTCTCCTTCTTCTGCTTCTGCTGATTCACCCTCCAGACTTCACCTTCTCTTTCTCCTTCTTCTACTTCTTCTGCTTCACCCTCCAGTCTTCACCTTCTCCTTCTCCTTCTTCTGCTTCTTCTGATTCACCCTCCTGACTTCACCTTCTCCTTCTCCTTCTTCTACTTCTTCTGATTCACCCTCCTAACTTCACCTTCTCCTTCTCCTTCTTCTGCTTCTTCTGCTTCTCCCTCCAGACTTCACCTTCTCCTTCTCCTTCTTCTGCTTCTTCTGATTCACCCTCCAGACTTCACCTTCTCCTTCTCCTTCTTCTGCTTCTTCTGCTTCACCCTCCTGACTTCACCTTCTCCTTCTCCTTGTTCTGCTTCCTCTGATTCACCCTCCAGACTTCACCTTCTCCTTGTCCTTCTTCTGCTTCTTCTGCTTCACCCTCCTGACTTCACCTTCTCCTTCTCCTTTTCTACTTCTTCTGCTTCACCCTCCAGACTTCACCTTCTCCTTCTCCTTCTTCTACTTCTTCTGCTTCTCCCTCCAGACTTCACCTTCTCCTTCTCCTTCTTCTACTCCTTCTGATACAGCCTCCTGACTTCACCTTCTCCTTCTCCTTCTTCTGCTTCTTCTGATTCACCCTCCAGACTTCAACTTCTACTTCTCCTTCTTCTACTTCTTCTGCTTCACCCTCCTGACTTCACCTTCTCCTTCTCCTTCTTCTGCTTCTTCTGATTCACCCTCCTGACTTCACATTCTCCTTCTCCTTCTTCTGCTTCTTCTGATTCACCCTCCTGACTTCACCTTCTCCTTCTCCTTCTTCTGCTTCTTCTGCTTCACCCTCCAGACTTCACCTTCTCCTTCGCCTTCTTCTACTTCTTCTGCTTCACCCTCCTGACTTCACCTTCTCCTTCTCCTTCTTCTGCTTCTTCTGATTCACCCTCCAGACTTCACCTTCTCCTTCTCCTTCTTCTGCTTCTTCTGCTTCTCCCTGCAGACTTCACCTTCTCCTTCTCCTTCTTCTACTTCTTCTGATTCACCCTCCAGACTTCACCTTCTCCTTCTCCTTCTTCTGCTTCTTCTGATTCACCCTCCAGACTTCACCTTCTCCTTCTCCTTCTTCTGCTTCTTCTGATTCACCCCCTGACTTCACCTTCTCCTTCTCCTTGTTCTGCTTCTTCTGCTTCACCCTCCAGACTTCACCTTCTCCTTCTCCTTCTTCTGCTTCTTCTGCTTCTCCCTGCAGACTTCACCTTCTCCTTCTCCTTCTTCTACTTCTTCTGATTCACCCTCCAGACTTCACCTTCTCCTTCTCCTTCTTCTGCTTCTTCTCATTCACCCTCCAGACTTCACCTTCTCCTTCTCCTTCTTCTGCTTCTTCTGATTCACCCTCCAGACTTCACCTTCTCCTTCTCCTTCTTCTGATTCACCCTCCAGACTTCACCTTCTCCTTCTCCTTCTTCTGCTTCTTCTGATTCACCCTCCAGACTTCACCTTCTCCTTCTCCTTCTTCTGATTCACCCTCCAGACTTCACCTTCTCCTTCTCCTTCTTCTGCTTCTTCTGCTCCACCCTCCTGACTTCACCTCCTTCTCCTTCTTCTACTTCTTCTGATCCACCCTCCTGACTCCACCTTCTCCTTCTCCTTCTTCTGCTTCTTCTGCTTCACCCTCCAGACTTCACCTTCTCCTTCTCCTTCTTCTAATTCTTCTGTTTCACCCTCCTGATTCACCTTCTCCTTCTCCTTCTTCTACTTCTTCTGCTTCTCCCTCCAGACTTCACCTTCTCCTTCTCCTTCTTCTGCTTCTTCTGATTCACCCTCCAGACTTCACCTTCTCCTTCTCCTTCTTCTACTTCTTCTGATTCACCCTCCAGACTTCACCTTCTACTTCTCCTTCTTCTGCTTCTTCTGCTTCACCCTCCATACTTCACCTTCTCCTTCTCCTTCTTCTACTTCTTCTGATTCACCCTCCTGACTTCACCTTCTCCTTCTCCTTCTTCTACTTCTTCTGCTTCACCCTCCAGACTTCACCTTCTACTTCTCCTTCTTCTACTTCTTCTGATTCACCCTCCAGACTTCACCTTCTTCTTCTCCTTCTTCTGCTTCCTCTGATTCACCCTCCTGACTTCACCATCTCCTTCTCCTTCTTCTGCTTCTGCTGATTCACCCTCCAGACTTCACCTTCTCTTTCTCCTTCTTCTACTTCTTCTGCTTCACCCTCCAGACTTCACCTTCTCTTTCTCCTTCTTCTGCTTCATCTGATTCACCCTCCAGACTTCACCTTCTCCTTCTCCTTCTTCTGCTTCTTCTGATTCACCCTCCTGACTTCACCTTCTCCTTCTCCTTCTTCTACTTATTCTGATTCACCCTCCTGACTTCACCTTATCCTTCTCCTTCTTCTGCTTCTTCTGCTTCTCCCTCCAGACTTCACCTTCTCCTTCTCCTTCTTCTGCTTCTTCAGATTCACCCTCCAGACTTCACCTTCTCCTTCTCCTTCTTCTGCTTCTTCTGCTTCACCCTCCTGACTTCCCCTTCTCCTTCTACTTGTTCTGCTTCCTCTGATTCACCCTCCAGACTTCACCTTCTCCTTGTCCTTCTTCTGCTTCTTCTGCTTCACCCTCCTGACTTCACCTTCTCCTTCTCCTTCTTCTACTTCTTCTGCTTCACCCTCCAGACTTCACCTTCTCCTTCTCCTTCTTCTACTTCTTCTGCTTCTCCCTCCAGACTTCACCTTCTCCTTCTCCTTCTTCTACTTCTTCTGATACACCCTCCTGACTTCACCTTCTCCTTCTCCTTCTTCTACTTCTTCTGATTCACCATCCAGACTTCACCTTCTCCTTCTCCTTCTTCTACTTCCTCTGATTCACCATCCTGAGTTCACCTTCTCCCTCTCCTTCTTCTACTTCTTCTGCTTCACCCTCCAGACATCACCTTCTCCTTCTCCTTCTTCTACTTCTTCTGATTCACCCTCCAGACTTCACCTTCTCCTTCTCCTTCTTCTGCTTCCTCTGATTCACCCTCCTGACTTCACCTTCTCCTTCTCCTTCTTCTACTTCTTCTGATTCACCCTCCTGACTTCACCTTCTCCTTCTCCTTCTTCTGCTTCTTCTGATTCACCCTCCAGACTTCAGCTTCTCCTTCTCCTTCTTCTGCTTCTTCTGCTTCTCCCTCCTGACTTCACCTTCTCCTTCTCCTTCTTCTGCTTCTTCTGATTCACCCTCCAGACTTCACCTTCTCCTTCTCCTTCTTCTGCTTCTACTGATTCACCCTCCAGACTTCACCTTCGACTTCTCCTTCTTCTGCTTCCTCTGATTCACCCTCCAGACTTCACCTTCTCCTTCTCCTTCTTCTACTTCTTCTGATTCACCCTCCTGACTTCACCTTCTCCTTCTCCTTCTTCTACTTCTTCTGCTTCACCCTCCAGACTTCACCTTCCCCTTCTCCTTCTTCTACTTCTTCTGATTCACCCGCCAGACTTCACCTTCTCCTTCTCCTTCTTCTCCTTCCTCTGATTCACCCTCCTGACTTCACCTTCTCCTTCTTCTGCTTCTTCTGATTCACCCTCCAGACTTCACCTTCTCCTTCTCCTTCTTCTGCTTCTTCTGATTCTCCCTCCAGACTTCACCTTCTCCTTCTCCTTCTTCTACTTCTTCTGATTCACCCTCCTGACTTCACCTTCTCCTTCTCCTTCTTCTGCTTCTTCTGATTCACCCTCCAGACTTCACCTTCTCCTTCTCCTTCTTCTACTTCTTCTGCTTCACCATCCTGACTTCACCTTCTCCTTCTCCTTCTTCTGCTTCTTCTGATTCACCCTCCTGACTTCACCATCTCCTTCTCCTTCTTCTGCTTCTTCTGATTCACCCTCCTGACTTCACCTTCTCCTTCTCCTTCTTCTGCTTCTTCTGATTCACCCTCCAGACTTCAACTTCTCCTTTTCCTTCTTCTACTTCTTCTGCTTCACCCTCCTGACTTCACCTTCTCCTTCGCCTTCTTCTGCTTCTTCTGATTCACCCTCCTGACTTCACATTCTCCTTCTCCTTCTTCTGCTTCTTCTGATTCACCCTCCTGACTTCACCTTCTCCTTCTCCTTCTTCTGCTTCTTCTGCTTCACCCTCCAGACTTCACCTTCTCCTTCGCCTTCTTCTACTTCTTCTGCTTCACCCTCCTGAATTCCACTTCTCCTTCTCCTTCTTCTGCTTCTTCTGATTCACCCTCCAGACTTCACCTTCTCCTTCTCCTTCTTCTGCTTCTTCTGCTTCTCCCTGCAGACTTCACCTTCTCCTTCTCCTTCTTCTACTTCTTCTGATTCACCCTCCAGACTTCACCTTCTCCTTCTCCTTCTTCTGCTTCTTCTGATTCACCCTCCAGACTTCACCTTCTCCTTCTCCTTCTTCTGCTTCTTCTGATTCACCCTCCAGACTTCACCTTCTCCTTCTCCTTCTTCTGCTTCTTCTGATTCACCCTCCAGACTTCACCTTCTCCTTTTCCTTCTTCTGCTTCTTCTGATTCACCCCCCTGACTTCACCTTCTCCTTCTCCTTGTTCTGCTTCTTCTGATTCACCCTCCAGACTTCACCTTCTCCATCTCCTTCTTCTACATCTTCTGATTCACCCTCCAGACTTCACCTTCTCCTTCTCCTTCTTCTGCTTCTTCTGATTCACCCTCCTGACTTCACCTTCTCCTTCTCCTTCTTCTGCTTCTTCTTCTTCACCCTCCAGACGTCATCTTTTCCTTCTCCTTCTTCAGCTTCTTCTTCACCCTCCCCACTTCACCAAGACTTGATAAAGGGTTTTTGACCCGAAACGTTGACTCTAATTTCTCTCCACGGATATTGCCTGGCCTGCTGAGTTTTTCCAGCATTTTCTGTTGTTAATTTGGATATATGGCTCTTTGTTGTGCTGTCTAAGTCATTAATAAATATAGTGAATAGTTGAGGCCCCAGCACAAATCCTTGTGGGAGGCCACTAGTCACTTCCTTCCAATTTAAGTACATGCCCATTATCCATACTCTCTGTTTTATACCACCTAGCCAATCTCCTAACCAGGTCAATAATTTGCCTTCAATTTCATGAGCTTTAATTTTAGCCAACAGTCTCTTATGTGGAACCTATAAATGCCTTCTGGAAGTCCATATAAACTACATCCATAGACATTCCCCTGTCTACTGCTTTAGTTATGAAAGTAAAGGGAAAAAAAAGGAAGGAAAATTTTGGTGTTGTATTTGACCCTGAGATGAGCTCCCGAACACATACTCATGCCATCACTAAGTCCACCTATTTCCACCTCCATAACATCACTCAACTCTGCCCCACCTCAGCTCATCTGCTGCTGAAGCACTCATCCATGCCTTTGTTATCTCTAGACTTGACTATTCCAAAGGACTCCTGGCCAGCCTCCCATCTTCCACTTTCCATAAACTTAAGCTCACCAAAACTCTGCCGCCCATTTCCTGACTCACACCAAGTCCCCTTCACCCATCACCCCTGTGCTCGCTGACCTACATTGGCTCCCGGTTAAGCAACGCCATGATTTTAAAATTATCATCCTTGTTTTCAAATCCTTTCATGGCCTCGCCCCTCCTTAGCTCTGCAGTATCCTCCAGCCCTACAACCCGCTGAGACCTCTGCGGTCCACCAATTCTAACCTCTTGTGCATCTCCGATTTTAATTGCTCCACCATTAACAGCCGTGCCTTCAGCTGCTGAGGCCCTAAGCTCTGGAATTCCCTCCCTAAACCTCTCTGCTTCTCTTTCCTCCTTTAAGATGCTCCTTAAAACCCACCTCTTTGACCAACTCTGCCCTAATATCTCCTTGTGTGTCTTGGGGCGCGATCTTGCCAGGCCTGGGGAGGCGGATATGGACTGCCGGGAAAATGGTAGAATTTGGGGGCGGGTGCCCAACCTGCCTCCGTGTCATCGTGCCAGGAGGCGGGTAGCTGACCCGCGCCGGGTCCAGTCTCCTTGGAGGCAGGAAGGGGATTAAAGCCACAAGTAGTTAACAGGCAGATAAGAGGATTATCCCCATTTAACCCACACAAGTGCCGGCTTCCCGAAGGCTCCGAACCCCACCAGGGTCACCGAGGTGAGTAGCGGGTCTGCGGGGGTCAGGGGGTGCAAAAGTGCGTTGTGAAGATAAGTGATGGGTGCAAGTGTGGAGAGGTGACGATGTGAGGTAAGTGGAAAGTATTAGAAAAAGTTTACTTACCTTTGTTTCTTCCTGCAGTGTTCAATTGTTGGGGATGCGGAGAATCTCGCACCTCCGCAACAGAGATGACAGATGGCTGTTCCATTTTCCAATGCAACAACCATCTAATTCCTGCTGAAATTCAAGAACTCATCAAACTACAGGGAATGTCGTGTTTGACAGCTTCACAGAGCTGTCAAACGATGACAATTCATCTGTCAAAAATGTTCTCTGTAACCGGCTTTCCCTTAATTGGCCTGCTAAGCCTGCTAGGCGGGCTTAACAAGGTCAAGCAAGGGAAAATAGTGTGGGTTGGCCACGAATCGATGGAGGCGGGACATCGACCCGACAAGCAGCAGTCCCGCCTCCAATGCGCCCCATTGGCGAAATCGCCCCCCTTGTGTGAAGCGATGTCAAAGGCGCTATATAAATGCCAGTTGCTGCTGTTACCCAATGTGCCATCCTTTCCTTTCTTAAACAAGAATGTTACATCAGCTACTCCCCAGTTCCACAACACATTTTAAATATTTAAGGAGAACTGAAAAAAATGGCAGGATTTGCTAGCTTACTGTCTAGTAATCTAGTAATAGATATCGTTCTGTTGCATTTGATCTCTTTTATTTTTCTTCCTTACAATTAATTTAGTGGCAATTTTGATCCTGTCCCGAGGAAAGTGCGGGCTCTCCACCTGCAACACTCGCTACCTGGTGGCCATGGCAATGGCGGACCTACTGGTCATTATCACTGATGTCATATTGATTCGGATCAGTTCTTATTATTTCCCAGGATCCTTTCTGGACATCACCCCTGTGTGTAATGTTATTTTTGTCCTAAGTCACACATCAACAGACTGTTCAGTCTGGCTAACAGTCACTTTCTCCTTTGATCAATTTGTGGCCATTTGTTGCCAGAAGCTGAAAACTCAATATTGCACCTAGAAAACTGCGGCTTGTGGTTCTAGCAACAACCTGCATTTTGCTTTCTTTGAAAAATGTCCCCTTCTACTTTATATTTGAACCTGTGGAGATAATGAACAACGTATCATGGTTCTGTGATGTAAAACTAAGTTATTTTACTGAGCCCAGGTGGGTGGGATTTGACTGGTTTGATACGGTTTTAACCCCATTGCTCCCATTCGCTTCAATTCTGTTGTTCAACACCCTGACAGTCAGACACACATTTTAGTGGACAGTCGACTCCGTAAGGGCCTGAGGGGTCAGAGCAAGGGAGAAAATGGCAGTGACCCAGAGATGGAGAGCAGAAGAAAGTCTCTGATTTTGCTCTTCACAATTTCCGGCAGCTCCATACTTCTGTGGCTGACATATGTTATAGAATTCTTTTATTATAACATTGCAGAGGCAAATCCCACAGATTACAATGATTCTTTGTCTATATTCGCCGATGTCGGAGCCATGCTTCAGAATCGAAGTTGCTGCACAAACACATTTATTTATGGAGTGACGCAGTTCAAAAGCGCAGTGAAATATGTTTACCTTTATTGTTAAATGAGTTAAATAATAAAAAAGCAACTGATCTGAGCCCAGACCTGGTTCTGAACGTTTCCACCTCGTTAATCTAATATTTATTTAGATAATCTAATATTTATCCCGAGATTTCCCTACCTGAATTGCAGCAGGAGACGCTCGCGATCCGAAAACCAACCATTTTGTTCAGAGACTTGGTCAGTTTGATTGACAGGTTGACCCTTTGCTCCACGTGTGGGTCAGACAGAGTCAGAGTAAAACCTGTCAAAATAAGAGGATTCAGAGAGTTAAGATGTAATTTATATTAATTAATATATAATAAGTGGATATCGAGAGTTAGGATGTAGTTTATATTAATATATGATAAGTGGATATCGAGAGTTAAGATGCAGTTTATATTAATACTAGCTGGGGGTGCCCGGCAGTGCCGAGGCTTTTTTGAGGGCATGTTGTTGTTGGAAGAGAGAGAGAGCGAGCGACTGGGGGGAAGAGAGAGAGCGACTGGGGGAAGAGAGAGTGCGAGCGACTGGGGGGAAGAGAGAGAGAGAGCGACTGGGGGGAAGAGAGAGATAGAGCGACTGGGGGGAAGAGAAAGCGTGAGCGACTGGGGGGAAGAGGGAGAGTGAGCGACTGGGGGGAAGAGAGAGAGCGAGCGACTGGGGGGAAGAGAGAGAGCGAGCGACTGGGCGGAAGAGAGAGAGAGAGCGACTGGGGGGAAGAGAGAGAGAGAGCGACTGGGGGGAAGAGAGAGCGAGCGACTGGGGGGAAGAGAAAGCGTGAGCGACTGGGGGGAAGAGGGAGAGCGAGTGACTGGGGGAAAGAGAGAGAGCGAGCGACTGGGGGGAAGAGAGAGAGAGAGCGACTGGGGGGAAGAGAGAGAGAGAGCGACTGGGGGGAAGAGAGAGCGAGCGACTGGGGGGAAGAGAAAGCGTGAGCGACTGGGGGGAAGAGGGAGAGCGAGTGACTGGGGGAAAGAGAGAGAGCGAGCGACTGGGGGGAAGAGAGAGAGCGAGCGACTGGGGGGAAGAGAGAGAGCGAGCGACTGGGGGGAACAGAGAGAGCGAGCGACTGGGGGAACAGAGAGAGCGAGCGACTGGGGGAGAGAGAGCGAGTGACTGGGGGGAAGAGAGAGAGCGAGCGACTGGGGGAAGAGAGAGAGCAAGCGACTGGGGGGAAGAGAGAGAGCGACTGGGGGGAAGAGAGAGAGCGACTGGGGGAAGACAGAGAGCGAGCGACTGGGGGTAAGAG
Source organism: Somniosus microcephalus (assembly GCF_052327205.1). Lineage (NCBI taxonomy): Eukaryota > Metazoa > Chordata > Chondrichthyes > Squaliformes > Somniosidae > Somniosus > Somniosus microcephalus. The sequence continues at coordinate 37,139 of NW_028225397.1, read as the reverse complement.
AGAGAGCGAGCGACTGGGGGGAAGAGAGAGAGCGAGCGACTGGGGGGGAGAGAGAGAGAGAGCGACTGGGGGGAAGAGAGAGAGCGAACGACTGGGGGAAAGAGAGAGAGCGAGCGACTGGGGGGAAGAGAGAGAGTGAGCGACTGTGGGGAAGAGAGAGAGCGAGCGACTGGGGGGAAGAGAGAGAGAGAGCGACTGGGGGGAAGAGAGAGAGAGAGCGACTGGGGGGAAGAGAGAGTGAGCGACTGGGGGGAAGAGAGAGAGCGAGCGACTGGGGGGAAGAGAGAGAGCGAGCGACTGGGAGGAAGAGAGAGAGTGAGCGACTGGGGGGAAGAGAGAGAGCGACTGGGGGGAAGAGAGAGAGCGAGCGACTGGGGGGAAGAAAGAGAGCGAGCGACTGGGGGGAAGAGAGAGAGCGAGCGACTGGGGGGAAGAGAGAGAGCGAGCGACTGGGGGGAAGAGAGCGAGCGAGCGACTGGGGGAAGAGAGAGAGCGAGCGACTGGGGGGAAGAGAGAGAGCAACTGGGGTAAGACAGAGAGCGACTGGGTGGAAGAGAGAGAGCGAGCGACTGGGGGAAGAGAGAGAGCGAGCGACTGGGGGGAAAAGAGAGAGAGAGCGACTGGGGGGAAGAGAGAGAGCGAGCGACTGGGGGGAAGAGAGAAAGCGAGCAACTGGGGGGAAGAGAGAGAGCGAGCGACTGGGGTGAAGAGAGAGAGCGAGCGACTGGGGGGAAGAGAGAGAGCGAGCCACTGGGGGGAAGAGAGAGAGCGAGCGACTGGGGGGAAGAGAGAGAGCGAGCGACTGAGGGGAAGAGAGAGAGCGAGCGACTGGGGGGAAGAGAGAGAGCGAGCGACTGGGGGGAAGAGAGAGAGCGAGTGACTGGTGGGAAGAGAGAGAGCGAGCGACTGGGGGGAAGAGAGAGAGCGACTGGGGAGAAGAGAGAGAGCGAGCGACTGGGGGGAAGAGAGAGAGCGAGCGACTGGGGGGAAGAGAGAGAGCGAGTGACTGGGGGGAAGAGAGAGAGCGAGCGACTGAGGGGAAGAGAGAGAGCGAGCGACTGGGGGGAAGAGAGAGAGCGAGCGACTGGGGGGAAGAGAGAGAGCGAGCGACTGGGGCGAAGAGAGAGAGCGAGCGACTGTGGGGAAGAGAGAGAGCGACTGGGGGGAAGAGAGAGAGTGAGCGACTGGGGGGAAGAGAGAGAGCAAGCGACTGGGGGGAAGAGAGAGAGCGAGTGACTTTGGGGGAAGAAAGAGAGCGAGCGACTGAGGGGGAAGAGAGAGCTTGAGCGACTGGGGGGAAGAGAGAGAGCGAGCGACTGGGGGGAAGAGAGTGAGCGAGCAACTGGGGGGTAGAGACAGAGCGTGCGACTGGGGGGGAGAGAGAAAGCGAGCGACTGTGGGGAAGAGAGAGCGAGCGACTCGGGGGAAGAGAGAGGGCGAGCGACTGGGGGAAGAGAGAGAGCGAGCGACTGGGGGAAGAGAGAGAGCGAGCGACTGGTGGGGAGAGAGAGAGAGCGACTGTGGGGGAAGAGAGAGAGCGACTGGGGGGAAGAGAGAGAGCGAGTGACTGGGGGGAAGAGAGAGAGCGAGCGACTGGGGGGAAGAGAGAGAGTGAGCAACTGGGGGGAAGAGAGAGAGTGACTGGGGGGAAGAGAGAGAGCGACTGGGGGGAAGAGAGAGAGCGACTGGGGGGAGGAGAGAGAGCGACTGGTGGGAAGAGAGAGACCGACTGGGGGGAAGAGAGAGAATGACTGGGGGGAAGAGAGAGAGCGACGGGGAAAAGCGAGAGCGACGGGGAAGAGAGAGAGCGACGGGTGGAAGAGAGAGAGTGACTGGGGGGAAGAGAGAGAGCGACTGGTGGGAAGAGTGAGAGCAACTGGGGAGAAGAGAGAGAGCGAGCGACTGGGGGGAAGAGAGAGAGCGGCTGGGGGGAAGAGAGAGAGCGACTGGGGGGAAGGGAGAGAGCGAGTGACTGGGGGGAAGAGAGAGAGTGAGCGACTGGGGGGAAGAGAGAGAGCGAGCGACTGGTGGGAAGAGAGAGAGCGAGCGACAGGGCGGAAGAGGGAGAGCGAGCGACTGGGGGGAAGAGAGAGAGCGACTGGGGGAAGACAGAGAGCGACTGGGTGGAAGAGAGAGAGCGAGCGACTGGGGGAAGAGGGAGAGCGAGTGACTGGGGGGGAAGAGAGAGAGCGAGCGACTGGGGGGAAGAGAGAGAGCGAGCGACTGGGGGGAAGAGAGAGTGCGAGCGACTGGGGTGAAGAGAGAGAGCGAGCGACTGGGGGGAAGAGAGAGAGCGAGCGACTGGGGGGAAGAGAGAGAGCGAGCGACTGAGGGGAAGAGAGAGAGCGAGCGACTGGGGGGAAGAGAGAGAGCGAGCGACTGGAGGGAAGAGAGAGAGCGAGCGACTGGGGGGAAGAGAGAGAGCGAGCGACTGGGGGGATGAGAGAGAGCGAGCGACTGGAGGGAAGAGAGAAAGCGAGCGACTGGGGAGAAGAGAGAGCGAGCGACTAGGGGGAAGAGAGAGAGCGAGCGACTGGGGGGAAGAGAGAGAGCGAGTGACTGGGGGAAGAGAGAGAGCGAGCGACTGGGTGGAAGAGAGAGAGCGAGCGACTGGGGGGAAGAGAGAGAGCGAGCGACTGGGGGGGAAGAGAGAGAGCGACTGGGGGGAAGACAGAGAGCGACTGGGGGGAAGGGAGAGAGCAAGCGACTGGGGGGAAGAGAGAGAGTGAGCCACTGGGGGGAAGAGAGAGAGCGAGTGACTGGGGGGAAGCGAGAGTGCGAGCGACTGGGGGGAAGAGAGAGAGCGAGCGACTGGAGGGAAGAGAGAGAGCGAGCCACTGGGGGGAAGAGAGAGAGCAAGCGACTGGGGGGAAGAGAGAGAGCGAGTGACTGGGGAGAAGAGAGAGAGTGAGCGACTGGGGGGAGGAGAGGGAGCGAGCGACTGGGGGGGAAGAGAGAGAGCGAGCGACTGAGGGGAAGAGAGAGAGCGAGCGACTGGGGGGAAGAGAGAGAGCGAGTGACTGGGGGGAAGAGAGAGAGCAAGCGACTGGGGGGAAGAGAGAGAGCGAGTGACTGGGGGGAAGAAAGAGAGCGAGCGACTGAGGGGGAAGAGAGAGCTTGAGCGACTGGGGGGAAGAGAGAGAGCGAGCGACTGGGGGGAAGAGAGTGAGCGAGCAACTGGGGGGAAGAGACAGAGCGAGCGACTGGGGGGGAGAGAGAAAGCGAGCGACTGTGGGGAAGAGAGAGCGAGCGACTCGGGGGAAGAGAGAGGGCGAGCGACTGGGGGAAGAGAGAGAGCGAGCGACTGGGGGGAAGAGAGAGAGCGAGCGACTGGTGGGGAGAGAGAGAGAGCGACTGTGGGGGAAGAGAGAGAGCGACTGGGGGGAAGAGAGAGAGCGAGTGACTGGGGGGAAGAGAGAGAGCGAGCGACTGGGGGGAAGAGAGAGAGCGACTGGGGGGAAGAGGGAGAGCGACTGGGGGGAGGAGAGAGAGCGACTGGTGGGAAGAGAGAGACCGACTGGGGGGAAGAGAGAGAATGACTGGGGGGAAGAGAGAGAGCGACGGGGAAAAGCGAGAGCGACGGGGAAGAGAGAGAGCGACGGGTGGAAGAGAGAGAGTGACTGGGGGGAAGAGAGAGAGCGACTGGGGGATGAGAGAGAGTGACTGGGGGGGAAGAGAGAGAGCGACTGGTGGGAAGAGTGAGAGCAACTGGGGAGAAGAGAGAGAGCGAGCGACTGGGGGGAAGAGAGAGAGCGGCTGGGGGGAAGAGAGAGAGCGACTGGGGGGAAGGGAGAGAGCGAGTGACTGGGGGGAAGAGAGAGAGCGAGCGACTGGGGGGAAGAGAGAGAGCGAGCGACAGGGCAGAAGAGGGAGAGCGAGCGACTGGGGGGAAGAGAGAGAGCGACTGGGGGAAGACAGAGAGCGACTGGGTGGAAGAGAGACAGCGAGCGACTGGGGGAAGAGGGAGAGCGAGCGACTGGGGGGGAAGAGAGAGAGCGAGCGACTGGGGGGAAGAGAGAGAGCGAGCGACTGGGGGGAAGAGAGAGAGCGAGCGACTGGGGGGAAGAGAGAGAGCGAGCGACTGGGGGGAAGAGAGAGAGCGAGCGACTGAGGGGAAGAGAGAGAGCGAGCGACTGGGGGGAAGAGAGAGAGCGAGCGACTGGAGGGAAGAGAGAGAGCGAGCGACTGGGGGGAAGAGAGAGAGCGAGCGACTGGGGGGATGAGAGAGAGCGAGCGACTGGGGGGAAGAGAGAAAGCGAGCGACTGGGGAGATGAGAGAGCGAGCGACTAGGGGGAAGAGAGAGAGCGAGCGACTGGGGGGAAGAGAGAGAGCGAGTGACTGGGGGAAGAGAGAGAGCGAGCGATTGGGTGGAAGAGAGAGAGCGAGCGACTGGGGGGAAGAGAGAGAGCGAGCGACTGGGGGGAAGAGAGAGAGTGACTGGGGGGAAGACAGAGAGCGACTGGGGGGAAGCGAGAGAGCGAGCGACTGGGGGGAAGAGAGAGAGCGAGCGACTGGGGGGAAGAGAGAGAGCGAGCCACTGGGGGGAAGAGAGAGAGTGAGCGACTGGGGGGAGGAGAGGGAGCGAGCGACTGGGGGGGAAGAGAGAGAGCGAGCGACTGAGGGGAAGAGAGAGAGCGAGCGACTGGGGGGAAGAGAGAGAGAGAGTGACTGGGGGGAAGAGAGAGAGCAAGCGACTGGGGGGAAGAGAGAGAGCGAGCGACTGGGGGGAAGAGAGAGAGCAAGCGACTGGGGGAAGAGAGAGAGTGAGCGACTGGGGGGAAGAGAGAAAGCGAGCGACTGGGGGGAAGAGAGAGTGAGCGACTCGGGGGAAGAGAGAGAGCGAGCGACTGGGGGGAAGAGAGAGAGCGAGCAACTGGGGGGAAGAGAGAGAGCGAGCGACTGGGGGGGAGAGAGAGAGAGAGCGACTGGGGGGAAGAGAGAGAGTGTGTGACTGGGGGGAAGAGAGAGAGCGAGCGACTGGGGGGAAGAGAGAGAGCGAGCGACTGGGGGGAAGAGAGAGAGTGATGGGGAAGAGAGAGAGCGATGGGGGGGAAGAGAGAGAGCGACTGGGGGGAAGAGAGAGAGCGACTGGGGGAAGAGAGAGAGCGACTGGGGGGAAGAGAGAGAGCGAGCGACTGGGGGGAAGAGAGAGAGCGACTGGGGAGAAGAGAGAGAGCGAGCGACTGGGGGGAAGAGAGAGAGCGAGCGACTGGGGGGAAGAGAGAGAGCGAGTGACTGGGGGGAAGAGAGAGAGCGAGCGACTGAGGGGAAGAGAGAGAGCGAGCGACTGGGGGGAAGAGAGAGAGCGAGCGACTGGGGGGAAGAGAGAGAGCGAGCGACTGGGGCGAAGAGAGAGAGCGAGCGACTGTGGGGAAGAGAGAGAGCGACTGGGGGGAAGAGAGAGAGCGAGCGACTGGGGGGAAGAGAGAGAGCAAGCGACTGGGGGGAAGAGAGAGAGCGAGTGACTGGGGGGAAGAAAGAGCGAGCGACTGAGGGGGAAGAGAGAGCTTGAGCGACTGGGGGGAAGAGAGAGAGCGAGCGACTGGGGGGAAGAGAGTGAGCGAGCAACTGGGGGGAAGAGACAGAGCGAGCGACTGGGGGGGAGAGAGAAAGCGAACGACTGTGGGGAAGAGAGAGCGAGTGACTCGGGGGAAGAGAGAGGGCGAGCGACTGGGGGAAGAGAGAGAGCGAGCGACTGGGGGGAAGAGAGAGAGCGAGCGACTGGTGGGGAGAGAGAGAGAGCGACTGTGGGGGAAGAGAGAGAGCGACTGGGGGGAAGAGAGAGAGCGAGTGACTGGGGGGAAGAGAGAGAGCGAGCGACTGGGGGGAAGAGAGAGAGTGAGCAACTGGGGGGAAGAGAGAGAGTGACTGGGGGGAAGAGAGAGAGCGACTGGGGGGAAGAGAGAGAGCGACTGGGGGGAGGAGAGAGAGCGACTGGTGGGAAGAGAGAGACCGACTGGGGGGAAGAGAGAGAATGACTGGGGGGAAGAGAGAGAATGACGGGGAAAAGCGAGAGCGACGGGGAAGAGAGAGAGCGACGGGTGGAAGAGAGAGAGTGACTGGGGGGAAGAGAGAGAGCGACTGGTGGGAAGAGTGAGAGCAACTGGGGAGAAGAGAGAGAGCGAGCGACTGGGGGGAAGAGAGAGAGCGGCTGGGGGGAAGAGAGAGAGCGACTGGGGGGAAGGGAGAGAGCGAGTGACTGGGGGGAAGAGAGAGAGCGAGCGACTGGGGGGAAGAGAGAGAGCGAGCGACTGGTGGGAAGAGAGAGAGCGAGCGACAGGGCGGAAGAGGGAGAGCGAGCGACTGGGGGGAAGAGAGAGAGCGACTGGGGGAAGACAGAGAGCGACTGGGTGGAAGAGAGAGAGCGAGCGACTGGGGGAAGAGGGAGAGCGAGCGACTGGGGGGGAAGAGAGAGAGCGAGCGACTGGGGGGAAGAGAGAGAGAGAGCGACTGGGGGGAAGAGAGAGTGCGAGCGACTGGGGTGAAGAGAGAGAGCGAGCGACTGGGGGGAAGAGAGAGAGCGAGCGACTGGGGGGAAGAGAGAGAGCGAGCGACTGAGGGGAAGAGAGAGAGCGAGCGACTGGGGGGAAGAGAGAGAGCGAGCGACTGGAGGGAAGAGAGAGAGCGAGCGACTGGGGGGAAGAGAGAGAGCGAGCGACTGGGGGGATGAGAGAGAGCGAGCGACTGGAGGGAAGAGAGAAAGCGAGCGACTGGGGAGAAGAGAGAGCGAGCGACTAGGGGGAAGAGAGAGAGCGAGCGACTGGGGGGAAGAGAGAGAGCGAGTGACTGGGGGAAGAGAGAGAGCGAGCGACTGGGTGGAAGAGAGAGAGCGAGCGACTGGGGGGAAGAGAGAGAGCGAGCGACTGGGGGGGAAGAGAGAGAGCGACTGGGGGGAAGACAGAGAGCGACTGGGGGAAGGGAGAGAGCAAGCGACTGGGGGGAAGAGAGAGAGTGAGCCACTGGGGGGAAGAGAGAGAGCGAGTGACTGGGGGGAAGCGAGAGAGCGAGCGACTGGGGGGAAGAGAGAGAGCGAGCGACTGGGGGGAAGAGAGAGAGCGAGCCACTGGGGGGAAGAGAGAGAGCAAGCGACTGGGGGGAAGAGAGAGAGCGAGTGACTGGGGGGAAGAGAGAGAGTGAGCGACTGGGGGGAGGAGAGGGAGCGAGCGACTGGGGGGGAAGAGAGAGAGCGAGCGACTGGGGGGAAGAGAGAGAGCGAGCGACTGGTGGGAAGAGAGAGAGCGAGCGACAGGGCGGAAGAGGGAGAGCGAGCGACTGGGGGGAAGAGAGAGAGCGACTGGGGGAAGACAGAGAGCGACTGGGTGGAAGAGAGAGAGCGAGCGACTGGGGGAAGAGGGAGAGCGAGCGACTGGGGGGGAAGAGAGAGAGCGAGCGACTGGGGGGAAGAGAGAGAGCGAGCGACTGGGGGGAAGAGAGAGTGCGAGCGACTGGGGTGAAGAGAGAGAGCGAGCGACTGGGGGGAAGAGAGAGAGCGAGCGACTGGGGGGAAGAGAGAGAGCGAGCGACTGAGGGGAAGAGAGAGAGCGAGCGACTGGGGGGAAGAGAGAGAGCGAGCGACTGGAGGGAAGAGAGAGAGCGAGCGACTGGGGGGAAGAGAGAGAGCGAGCGACTGGGGGGATGAGAGAGAGCGAGCGACTGGAGGGAAGAGAGAAAGCGAGCGACTGGGGAGAAGAGAGAGCGAGCGACTAGGGGGAAGAGAGAGAGCGAGCGACTGGGGGGAAGAGAGAGAGCGAGTGACTGGGGGAAGAGAGAGAGCGAGCGACTGGGTGGAAGAGAGAGAGCGAGCGACTGGGGGGAAGAGAGAGAGCGAGCGACTGGGGGGGAAGAGAGAGAGCGACTGGGGGGAAGACAGAGAGCGACTGGGGGAAGGGAGAGAGCAAGCGACTGGGGGGAAGAGAGAGAGTGAGCCACTGGGGGGAAGAGAGAGAGCGAGTGACTGGGGGGAAGCGAGAGAGCGAGCGACTGGGGGGAAGAGAGAGAGCGAGCGACTGGGGGGAAGAGAGAGAGCGAGCCACTGGGGGGAAGAGAGAGAGCAAGCGACTGGGGGGAAGAGAGAGAGCGAGTGACTGGGGGGAAGAGAGAGAGTGAGCGACTGGGGGGAGGAGAGGGAGCGAGCGACTGGGGGGGAAGAGAGAGAGCGAGCGACTGAGGGGAAGAGAGAGAGCGAGCGACTGGGGGGAAGAGAGAGAGCGAGTGACTGGGGGGAAGAGAGAGAGCAAGCGACTGGGGGGAAGAGAGAGAGCGAGTGACTGGGGGGAAGAAAGAGAGCGAGCGACTGAGGGGGAAGAGAGAGCTTGAGCGACTGGGGGGAAGAGAGAGAGCGAGCGACTGGGGGGAAGAGAGTGAGCGAGCAACTGGGGGGAAGAGACAGAGCGAGCGACTGGGGGGGAGAGAGAAAGCGAGCGACTGTGGGGAAGAGAGAGCGAGCGACTCGGGGGAAGAGAGAGGGCGAGCGACTGGGGGAAGAGAGAGAGCGAGCGACTGGGGGGAAGAGAGAGAGCGAGCGACTGGTGGGGAGAGAGAGAGAGCAACTGTGGGGGAAGAGAGAGAGCGACTGGGGGGAAGAGAGAGAGCGAGTGACTGGGGGGAAGAGAGAGAGCGAGCGACTGGGGGGAAGAGAGAGAGCGACTGGGGGGAAGAGAGAGAGCGACTGGGTGGAGGAGAGAGAGCGACTGGTGGGAAGAGAGAGACCGACTGGGGGGAAGAGAGAGAATGACTGGGGGGAAGAGAGAGAGCGACGGGGAAAAGCGAGAGCGACGGGGAAGAGAGAGAGCGACGGGTGGAAGAGAGAGAGTGACTGGGGGGAAGAGAGAGAGCGACTGGGGGATGAGAGAGAGTGACTGGGGGGGAAGAGAGAGAGCGACTGGTGGGAAGAGTGAGAGCAACTGGGGAGAAGAGAGAGAGCGAGCGACTGGGGGGAAGAGAGAGAGCGGCTGGGGGGAAGAGAGAGAGCGACTGGGGGGAAGGGAGAGAGCGAGTGACTGGGGGGAAGAGAGAGAGCGAGCGACTGGGGGGAAGAGAGAGAGCGAGCGACAGGGCAGAAGAGGGAGAGCGAGCGACTGGGGGGAAGAGAGAGAGCGACTGGGGGAAGACAGAGAGCGACTGGGTGGAAGAGAGAGAGCGAGCGACTGGGGGAAGAGGGAGAGCGAGCGACTGGGGGGGAAGAGAGAGAGCGAGCGACTGGGGGGAAGAGAGAGAGCGAGCGACTGGGGGGAAGAGAGAGAGCGAGCGACTGGGGGGAAGAGAGAGAGCGAGCGACTGGGGGGAAGAGAGAGAGCGAGCGACTGAGGGGAAGAGAGAGAGCGAGCGACTGGGGGGAAGAGAGAGAGCGAGCGACTGGAGGGAAGAGAGAGAGCGAGCGACTGGGGGGAAGAGAGAGAGCGAGCGACTGGGGGGATGAGAGAGAGCGAGCGACTGGGGGGAAGAGAGAAAGCGAGCGACTGGGGAGAAGAGAGAGCGAGCGACTAGGGGGAAGAGAGAGAGCGAGCGACTGGGGGGAAGAGAGAGATTGAGTGACTGGGGGAAGAGAGAGAGCGAGCGACTGGGTGGAAGAGAGAGAGCGAGCGACTGGGGGGAAGAGAGAGAGCGAGCGACTGGGGGGAAGAGAGAGAGCGACTGGGGGGAAGACAGAGAGCGACTGGGGGGAAGGGAGAGAGCAAGCGACTGGGGGGAAGAGAGAGAGTGAGCCACTGGGGGGAAGAGAGAGAGCGAGCGACTGGGGGGAAGCGAGAGAGCGAGCGACTGGGGGGAAGAGAGAGAGCGAGCGACTGGGGGGAAGAGAGAGAGCGAGCCACTGGGGGGAAGAGAGAGAGCAAGCGACTGGGTGGAAGAGAGAGAGCGAGTGACTGGGGGGAAGAGAGAGAGTGAGCGACTGGGGGGAGGAGAGGGAGCGAGCGACTGGGGGGGAAGAGAGAGAGCGAGCGACTGAGGGGAAGAGAGAGAGCGAGCGACTGGGGGGAAGAGAGAGAGAGAGTGACTGGGGGGAAGAGAGAGAGCAAGCGACTGGGGGGAAGAGAGAGAGCGAGCGACTGGGGGGAAGAGAGAGAGCGAGCGACTGGGGGAAGAGAGAGAGTGAGCGACTGGGGGGAAGAGAGAAAGCGAGCGACTGGGGGGAAGAGAGAGTGAGCGACTCGGGGGAAGAGAGAGAGCGAGCGACTGGGGGGAAGAGAGAGAGTGAGCAACTGGGGGGAAGAGAGAGAGCGAGCGACTGGGGGGGAGAGAGAGAGAGAGCGACTGGGGGGAAGAGAGAGAGTGTGTGACTGGGGGGAAGAGAGAGAGCGAGCGACTGGGGGGAAGAGAGAGAGCGAGCGACTGGGGGGAAGAGAGAGAGTGATGGGGAAGAGAGAGAGCGACGGGGGCGAAGAGAGAGAGCGACTGGGGGGAAGAGAGAGAGCGACTGGGGGGAAGAGAGAGAGCGACTGGGGGGAAGAGAGAGAGCGACTGGGGGGAGGAGAGAGAGCGACTGGAGGGAAGAGAGTGAGCGACTGGGGGGAAGAGAGAGAATGACTGGGGGGATGAGAGAGAGCGACGGGGAAGAGCGAGAGCGACGGGTAAGAGAGAGAGCGACGGGTGGAAGAGAGAGAGTGACTGGGGGGAAGGGAGAGAGCAACTGGGGGACGAGAGAGAATGACTGGGGGAAGAGAGAGAGCGACTGGTGGGAAGAGTGAGAGCAACTGGGGGGAAGAGAGAGAGCGAGCGACTGGGGGGAAGAGAGAGAGCGGCTGGGGGGAAGACAGAGAGCGACTGGGGGGAAGAGAGAGAGCCACTGGGGGGAAGAGAGAGAGTGACTGGGGGGAAGAGAGAGAGCGACTGGGAGGAAGAGAGAGAGCGACTGGGGGGAAGAGAGAGAGCGACTGGGGGGAAGAGAGAGAGCGACTGGGAGGAAGAGAGAGAGCGACTGGGGGGGAAGAGAGAGAGCGACTGGGGGGAAGAGAGAGAGCGACTGGGGGGAAGAGAGAGAGCGACTGGGGGAAGAGAGAGAGCGACTGGGGGGGAAGAGAGAGAACAACTGGGGAGAAGAGAGAGAGCGAGCGACTGGGGGGAAGAGAGAGAGTAACTGGGGGGAAGAGAGAGAGCGGCTGGGGGGAAGAGAGAGAGCGACTGGGAGGAAGAGAGAGAGCGACTGGGGGGAAGAGAGAGAGCGACTGGGGGGAAGAGAGAGAGCGACTGGGGGAAGAGAGAGAGCGGACTGGGGGGAAGAGAGAGAACAACTGGGGAGAAGAGAGAGAGCGAGCGACTGGGGGGAAGAGAGAGAGCAACTGGGGGGAAGAGAGAGAGCGACTGGGGGGAAGAGAGAGAGCGACTGGGGGGGAGAGAGAGAGCAATGGGGGAAGAGAGAGAGCGACGGGGGGAAGAGAGAGAGAGAGCGACTGGGGAAAGAGAGAGTGAGCGACGGGGGGAAGAGAGAGAGCGAGCGACTGGGAGGAAGAGAGAGAGCGAGCGACTGGGGGAAGAGAGAGAGCGAGTGACTGGGGGAAGAGAGAGAGCGAGCGACTGGGGGGAAGAGAGAGAGCGACTGGGGGGAAGAGAGAGAGCGAGCGACTGGGGGGAAGAGAGAGAGCGAGCGACTGGGGGGAAGAGAGAGAGCGAGCGACTGGGGGGAAGAGAGCGAGCGAGCGACTGGGGGAAGAGAGAGAGCGAGCGACTGGGGGAAGAGAGAGAGCAACTGGGTAAGACAGAGAGCGACTGGGTGGAAGAGAGAGAGCGAGCGACTGGGGGAAGAGAGAGAGTGAGCGACTGGGGGGAAAAGAGAGAGAGAGCGACTGGGGGGAAGAGAGAGAGCGAGCGACTGGGGGGAAGAGGGAAAGCGAGTGACTGGGGGGAAGAGAGGGAGCGAGCGACTGGGGGGAAGAGAGAGAGCGAGCGACTGGGGGGAAGAGAGAGAGCGAGCCACTGGGGGAAGAGAGAGAGCGAGCGACTGGGGGGAAGAGAGAGAGCGAGCGACTGGGGGGAAGAGAGAGAGCGAGCGACTGGGGGATGAGAGAGAGCGAGCGACTGGGGGGAAGAGAGAGAGTGAGCAACTGGGGGGAAGAGAGAAAGCGAGCTACTGGGGGGAAGAGAGAGCGACGACTGGGGGGAAGAGAGAGAGTGAGCGACTGGGGGGAAGAGAGAGAGCGAGCGACTGGGGGGAAGACAGAGAGCGAGCGACTGGGGAAGAGAGAGAGCGACTGGGGAGAAGAGAGAGAGCGACGGGGGGAGGAGAGAGAGCGACTGGATGGAAGAGAGTGAGCGACTGGGGGGAAGAGAGAGAATGACTGGGGGGAGAGAGAGAGCGACGGGGAAGAGCGAGAGCGACGGGTAAGAGAGAGAGCGACGGGTGGAAGAGAGAGAGTGACTGGGGGGAAGGGAGAGAGCAACTGGGGGATGAGAGAGAGTGACTGGGGAAGAGAGAGAGCGACTGGTGGGAAGAGTGAGAGCAACTGGGGAGAAGAGAGAGAGCGAGCGACTGGGGGGAAGAGAGAGAGCGGCTGGGGGGAAGAGAGAGAGCGACTGGGGGAAGAGAGAGAGCCACTGGGGGGGAAGAGAGAGAGCGACTGGGGGGAAGAGAGAGAGCGACTGGGAGGAAGAGAGAGAGCGACTGGGGGGAAGAGAGAGAGCGAATGGGGGGAAGAGAGAGAGCGACTGGGAGGAAGAGAGAGAGCGACTGGGGGGAAGAGAGAGAGCGACTGGGGGGAAGAGAGAGCGACTGGGGGGAAGAGAGAGAGCGACTGGGGGAAGAGAGAGAGCGACTGGGGGAAGAGAGAGAGCGACTGGGGGGAAGAGAGAGAACAACTGGGGAGAAGAGAGAGAGCGAGCGACTGGGGGGAAGAGAGACAGCAACTGGGGGGAAGAGAGAGAGCGGCTGGGGGGAAGAGAGAGAGCGACTGGGAGGAAGAGAGAGAGCGACTGGGGGAAGAGAGAGAGCGACTGGGGGGAAGAGACAGAGCGACTGGGGGAAGAGAGAGAGCGACTGGGGGGAAGAGAGAGAACAACTGGGAGAAGAGAGAGAGCGAGCGACTGGGGGGAAGAGAGAGAGCAACTGGGGGGAAGAGAGAGAGCGACTGGGGGGAAGAGAGAGAGCGACTGGGGGGAGAGAGAGAGCAATGGGGGAAGAGAGAGAGCGACTTGGGGGAAGAGAGAGAGCGATGGGGAAGAGAGAGCGCGATGGGGAAGAGAGAGAGCGACTGGGGGGAAGAGAGAAAGCGATGGGGGGAAGGGAGAGAGCGACTGGGGGGAAGAGAGAGCGACTGGGGGAAGAGAGAGAGTGACTGGGGAGAAGAGAGAGAGAGAGCGACTGGGGGGAAGAGAGAGAGCAACTGGGGGAAGAGAGAGAGCGACGGGGGGAAGAGAGAGAGAGAGCGACTGGGGGAAGAGAGAGTGAGTGACTGGGGGAAGAGAGAGAGCGAGCGACTGGGGGGAAGAGAGAGAGCGAGCGACTGGAGGAAGAGAGAGAGCGAGCGACTGGGGGGAAGAGAGAGAGCGAGCGACTGGGGGGAAGAGAGAGAGCGAGCGACTGGGGGAAGAGAGAGAGCGACTGGGGGAAGAGAGAGAGCGAGCGACTGGGGGAAGAGAGAGAGCGAGCGACTGGGGGGAAGAGAGAGAGCGAGCGACTGGGGGGAAGAGAGAGAGCGAGCGACTGGGGGGAAGAGAGCGAGCGAGCGACTGGGGGAAGAGAGAGAACGAGCGACTGGGGGGAAGAGAGAGAGCAACTGGGGGAAAGACAGAGAGCGACTGGGTGGAAGAGAGAGAGCGAGCGACTGGGGGAAGAGAGAGAGCGAGCGACTGGGGGGAAAAGAGAGAGAGAGCGACTGGGGGGAAGAGAGAGAGCTAGCGACTGGGGGGAAGAGAGAAAGCGAGCGACTGGGGGGAAGAGAGAGAGCGAGCGACTGGGGGGAAGAGAGAGAGTGAGCGACTGGGGGGAAGAGAGAGAGCGAGCCACTGGGGGGAAGAGAGAGAGCGAGCGACTGGGGGGAAGAGAGAGAGCGAGCGACTGAGGGGAAGAGAGAGAGCGAGCGGACTGGGGGGAAGAGAGAGAGCGAGCGACTGGGGGGAAGAGAGAGAGCGAGCGACTGGGGGGAAGAGAGAGAGCGAGCGACTGGGGGGGAAGAGAGAGAGTGAGCAACTGGGGGGAAGAGAGAAAGCGAGCTACTGGGGGGAAGAGAGAGCGAGTGACTGGGGGAAGAGAGAGAGCGAGTGACTGGGGGGAAGAGAGAGAGCGAGCGACTGGGGGGAAGAGAGAGAGCGAGCGACTGAGGGGAAGAGAGAGAGCGAGCGACTGGGGGGAAGAGAGAGAGCGAGCGACTGGGGGAAGAGAGAGAACGAGCGACTGGGGGGAAGAGAGAGAGCGAGCGACTGGGGGGAAGAGAGAGAGCGACTGGGGGGAAGAGAGAGAGCGAGCGACTGGGAGGAAGAGAGAGAGCGAGCGACTGGGGGGGAAGAGAGAGAGCGAGTGACTGGGGGGAAGAAAGAGAGCGAGCGACTGAGGGGGAAGAGAGAGCTTGAGTGACTGGGGGGAAGAGAGAGAGTGAGCGACTGGGGGGAAGAGAGTGAGCGAGCAACTGGGGGGAAGAGACAGAGCGAGCGACTGGGGGGAAGAGAGAAAGCGAGCGACTGGGGGGAAGAGAGAGCGAGCGACTTGGGGAAGAGAGAGGGCGAGCGACTGGGGGGAAGAGAGAGGGCGAGCGACTGGGGGGAAGAGAGAGAGCGAGCGACTGGTGGGGAGAGAGAGAGAGCGACTGTGGGGGAAGAGAGAGAGCGACTGGGGGGAAGAGAGAGAGCGAGTGACTGGGGGGAAGAGAGAGAGCGAGCGACTGGGGGGAAGAGAGAGAATGAGCAACTGGGGGGAAGAGAGAGAGTGACTGGGGGGAAGAGAGAGAGCGACTGGGGGGAAGAGAGAGAGCGACGGGGGGAGGAGAGAGAGCGACTGGTGGGAAGAGAGAGACTGACTGGGGGGAAGAGAGAGAATGACTGGGGGGAAGAGAGAGAGCGACGGGGAAAAGCGAGAGCGACGGGGAAGAGAGAGAGCGACGGGTGGAAGAGAGAGAGTGACTGCGGGGAAGAGAGAGAGCGACTGGGGGATGAGAGAGAGTGACTGGGGGGGAAGAGAGAGAGCGACTGGTGGGAAGAGTGAGAGCAACTGGGGAGAAGAGAGAGAGCGAGCGACTGGGGGAAGAGAGAGAGCGGCTGGGGGGAAGAGAGAGAGCGACTGGGGGGAAGGGAGAGAGCGAGTGACTGGGGGGAAGAGAGAGAGCGAGCGACTGGGGGGAAGAGAGAGAGCGAGCGACTGGGGGGAAGAGAGAGAGCGAGCGACAGGGCGGAAGAGAGAGAGCGAGCGACTGGGGGGAAGAGAGCGAGCGAGCGACTGGGGGAAGAGAGAGAACGAGCGACTGGGGGAAGAGAGAGAGCAACTGGGGTAAGACAGAGAGCGACTGCGTGGAAGAGAGAGAGCGAGCGACTGGGGGAAGAGAGAGAGCGAGCGACTGGGGGGAAAAGAGAGAGAGAGCGACTGGGGGGAAGAGAGAGAGCGAGCGACTGGGGGGAAGAGAGAAAGCGAGCGACTGGGGGGAAGAGAGAGAGCGAGCGACTGGGGGGAAGAGAGAGAGTGAGCGACTGGGGGGAAGAGAGAGAGCGAGCCACTGGGGGGAAGAGAGAGAGCGAGCCACTGGGGGGAAGAGAGAGAGCGAGCGACTGAGGGGAAGAGAGAGAGCGAGCGACTGGGGGGAAGAGAGAGAGCGAGCGACTGGGGGGAAGAGAGAGAGCGAGCGACTGGGGGGAAGAGAGAGAGCGAGCGACTGGGGGGAAAAGAGAGAGTGAGCAACTGGGGGGAAGAGAGAAAGCGAGCTACTGGGGGGAAGAGAGAGCGAGCGACTGGGGGAAGAGAGAGAGTGAGCGACTGGGGGGAAGAGAGAGAGCGAGCGACTGGGGGGAAGAGAGAGAACGAGCGACTGGGGGGAAGAGAGAGAGCGAGCGACTGGGGGAAGAGAGAGAGCGACTGGGGGGAAGAGAGAGAGCGAGCGACTGGGGGGAAGAGAGAGAGCGAGCGACTGGGGGGAAGAGAGAGTGCGAGTGACTGGGGGAAGAGAGAGAGCGAGCGACTGAGGGGAAGAGAGAGAGCGAGCGACTGGGGGGAAGAGAGAGAGCGAGCGACTGGGGGGAAGAGAGAGAGCGAGCGACTGGGGGGAAGAGAGAGAGCGAGCGACTGGGGGGAAGAGAGAGAGCGACTGGGGGGAAGAGAGAGAGCGAGCGACTGGGAGGAAGAGAGAGAGTGAGCGACTGGGGGGAAGAGAGAGAGCGAGTGACTGGGGGGAAGAAAGAGAGCGAGCGACTGAGGGGGAAGAGAGAGCTTGAGTGACTGGGGGGCAGAGAGAGAGCGAGCGACTGGGGGGAAGAGAGTGAGCGAGCAACTGGGGGAAGAGACAGAGTGAGCGACTGGGGGGAAGAGAGAAAGCGAGCGACTGGGGGGAAGAGAGAGCGAGCGACTCGGGGGAAGAGAGAGGGCGAGCGACTGGGGGGAAGAGAGAGAGCGAGCGACTGGGGGGAAGAGAGAGAGCGAGCGACTGGTGGGGAGAGAGAGAGAGCGACTGTGGGGGAAGAGAGAGAGCGACTGGGGGGAAGAGAGAGAGCGAGTGACTGGGGGGAAGAGAGAGAGCGAGCGACTGGGGGGAAGAGAGAGAGTGAGCAACTGGGGGGAAGAGAGAGAGTGACTGGGGGGAAGAGAGAGAGCGACTGGGGGGAAGAGAGAGAGCGACTGGGGGGAGGAGAGAGAGCGACTGGTGGGAAGAGAGAGACCGACTGGGGGGAAGAGAGAGAATGACTGGGGGGAAGAGAGAGAGCGACGGGGAAAAGCGAGAGCGACGGGGAAGAGGGAGAGCGATGGGTGGAAGAGAGAGAGTGACTGGGGGGAAGAGAGAGAGCGACTGGGGGATGAGAGAGAGTGACTGGGGGGGAAGAGAGAGAGCGACTGGTGGGAAGAGTGAGAGCAACTGGGGAGAAGAGAGAGAGCGAGTGACTGGGGGGAAGAGAGAGAGCGGCTGGGGGGAAGAGAGAGAGCGACTGGGGGGAAGGGAGAGAGCGAGTGACTGGGGGGAAGAGAGAGAGCGAGCGACTGGGGGGAAGAGAGAGAGCGAGCGACTGGGGGGAAGAGAGAGAGCGAGCGACAGGGCGGAAGAGAGAGAGCGAGCGACTGGGGGGAAGAGAGAGAGCGACTGGGGGAAGACAGAGAGCGACTGGGTGGAAGAGAGAGAGCGAGCGACTGGGGGAAGAGAGAGAGCGAGCGACTGGGGGGAAGAGGGAGAGCGAGCGACTGGGGGGGAAGAGAGAGAGCGAGCGACTGGGGGGAAGAGAGAGAGCGAGCGACTGGGGGGAAGAGAGAGTGCGAGCGACTGGGGTGAAGAGAGAGAGCGAGCGACTGGAGGGAAGAGAGAGAGGGAGCGACTGGGGGGAAGAGAGAGAGCGAGCAACTGGGGGGAAGAGAGAGAGCGAGCGACTGGGGGGAAGAGAGAAAGCGAGCGACTGGGGGGAAGAGAGAGCGAGCGACTAGGGGGAAGAGAGAGAGCGAGCGACTGGGGGGAAGAGAGAGAGCGAGTGACTGGGGGAAGAGAGAGAGTGAGCGACTGGGTGGAAGAGAGGGAGCGAGCGACTGGGGGGAAGAGAGAGAGCGAGCGACTGGGGGGAAGAGAGAGAGCGACTGGGGGGAAGACAGAGAGCGACTGGGGGGAAGGGAGAGAGCAAGCGACTGGGGGGAAGAGAGAGAGTGAGCCACTGGGGGGAAGAGAGAGAGCGAGCGACTGGGGGGAAGCGAGAGAGCGAGCGACTGGGGGGAAGAGAGAGAGCGAGCGACTGGGGGGAAGAGAGAGAGCGAGCCACTGGGGGGAAGAGAGAGAGCAAGCGACTGGGGGGAAGAGAGAGAGCGAGTGACTGGGGCGAAGAGAGAGAGTGAGCGACTGGGGGGAGGAGAGCGAGCGAGCGACTGGGGGGGAAGAGAGAGAGCGAGCGACTGAGGGGAAGAGAGAGAGCGAGCGACTGGGGGGAAGAGAGAGAGCGAATGACTGGGGGGAAGAGAGAGAGCAAGCGACTGGGGGGAAGAGAGAGAGCGAGCGACTGGGGGGAAGAGAGAGAGCGAGCGACTGGGAGAAGAGAGAGAGTGAGCGACTGGGGGGAAGAGAGAAAGCGAGCGACTGGGGGGAAGAGAGAGTGAGCGACTCGGGGGAAGAGAGAGAGCGAGCGACTTGGGGGAAGAGAGAGAGCGAGCAACTGGGGGGAAGAGAGAGAGCGAGCGACTGGGGGGAGAGAGAGCGACTGGGGGGAAGAGAGAGAGTGTGTGACTGGGGGGAAGAGAGAGAGCGAGCGACTGGGCGGAAGAGAGAGAGCGAGCGACTGGGGGGAAGAGAGAGAGTGATGGGGAAGAGAGAGAGCGACGGGGGGGAAGAGAGAGAGCGACTGGGGGGAAGAGA
The DNA here is from genome assembly GCF_052327205.1 of Somniosus microcephalus. Lineage (NCBI taxonomy): Eukaryota > Metazoa > Chordata > Chondrichthyes > Squaliformes > Somniosidae > Somniosus > Somniosus microcephalus. The sequence goes on along the minus strand of NW_028225397.1, from coordinate 18,689 downwards.
GAGAGCGACTGGGGGGAAGAGAGAGAGCGACTGGGGGAAGAGAGAGAGCGACTGGGGGGAGGAGAGAGAGCGACTGGAGGGAAGAGAGTGAGCGACTGGGGGGAAGAGAGAGAATGACTGGGGGGAAGAGAGAGAGCGACGGGGAAGAGCGAGAGCGACGGGTAAGAGAGAGAGCGACGGGTGGAAGAGAGAGAGTGACTGGGGGGAAGGGAGAGAGCAACTGGGGGATGAGAGAGAGTGACTGGGGGAAGAGAGAGAGCGACTGGTGGGAAGAGTGAGAGCAACTGGGGAGAAGAGAGAGAGCGAGCGACTGGGGGGAAGAGAGAGAGCGGCTGGGGGGAAGAGAGAGAGCGACTGGGGGGAAGAGAGAGAGCCACTGCGGGGAAGAGAGAGAGCGACTGGTGGGAAGAGAGAGAGCGACTGGGAGGAAGAGAGAGAGCGACTGGGGGGAAGAGAGAGAGCGACTGGGGTGAAGAGAGAGAGCGACTGGGAGGAAGAGAGAGAGCGACTGGGGGGAAGAGAGGGAGCGACTGGGGGGAAGAGAGAGAGCGACTGGGGGGAAGAGAGAGAGCGACTGGGGGAAGAGAGAGAGCGACTGGGGGGAAGAGAGAGAACAACTGGGGAGAAGAGAGAGAGCGAGCGACTGGGGGGAAGAGAGAGAGCAACTGGGGGGAAGAGAGAGAGCGGCTGGGGGAAGAGAGAGAGCGACTGGGAGGAAGAGAGAGAGCGACTGGGGGGAAGAGAGAGAGCGACTGGGGGGAAGAGAGAGAGCGACTGGGGGAAGAGAGAGAGCGACTGGGGGGAAGAGAGAGAACAACTGGGGAGAAGAGAGAGAGCGAGCGACTGGGGGGAAGAGAGAGAGCAACTGGGGGGAAGAGAGAGAGCGACTGGGGGAAGAGAGAGAGCGACTGGGGGGGAGAGAGAGAGCAATGGGGGAAGAGAGAGAGCGACGGGGGGAAGAGAGAGAGCGATGGGGAAGAGAGAGCGCGATGGGGAAGAGAGAGAGCGACTGCGGGGAAGAGAGAGAGCGATGGGGGGAAGAGAGAGAGCGACTGGGGGGAAGAGAGAGAGCGACTGGGGGGAAGAGAGAGAGCGACTGGGGAGAAGAGAGAGAGAGAGCGACTGGGGGGAAGAGAGAGAGCAACTGGGGGGAAGAGAGAGAGCGACGGGGGGAAGAGAGAGAGCGACTGGGGGAAGAGAGAGAGCGATGGGGGGAAGAGAGAGAGTGACTTGGGGGAAGAGAGAGAGCGATGGGGAAGAGAGAGAGCGACGGGGGGAAGAGGGAGAGTGACTGGGGGGAAGAGAGAGAGCGACTGGGGGGAAGAGCGAGAGCGACTGGGGGGAAGAGAGAGAGCGACTGGGGGGAAGAGAGAGAGCGACTGTGGGGAAGAGATAGAGTGACTGGGGGGAAGAGAGAGATCTTGTGGCCATTACAGAAACATGGCTGCAGGATGACAATGCCTGGGAATTAAACATACCAGGTTATTTAATGATCAGGAAGGACAGGCAGGAAGGAAGGGGAGGTGGGGTGGCTATGTTAATAAAGGAAGGAATCACTGTAATAGAGAGAAATGATATTGGGTCTAAAGATCAGGACAATGAAACAGTTTCGGTGGAGGTAAGTAATAATAAGGGGGAAAAAACATTAGTGGGTGTATTCTATAGGCCTCCAAACTGTGGCAACTCTGTTGGACGGAGTATCAATCAGGAAATAGTTGAGGCTTGTAATAAGGGAACATCTATAATTATGGGGGATTTTAACTATCATGTTAATTGGACAAATCAAATTGGGCAGGGCTGCCTTGAGGATGAGTTCATTGAGTTTATTGGGGATGGGTTTCTTGAGCAGTATGTAACTGAACCGACCAGGGGGCAGGCAACCTTAGATGTGGTCCTGTGTAATGAGACAGGATTAATTAAAAATGTCCTAGTAAAGGATCCCCTTGGAATGAGTGACCATAACATGGTTGAATTCCATATTCAATTAGAGGGTGAGAAGGTTGGATCTCAAACAAGCGTACTAAGCTTGAATAAAGGAAACTATGAAGGTATGAGAGCGGAATTGAGTAGAGTGGACTGGGAAAATGGATTAAAGGGTAAGACGATACTTGATCAGTGGTGTACATTTAAGGAGTTATTTTACATCTTCCAAAAAGTATATATTCCACTGAGAAGAAAAGGGTGTAAAAGAAAAGACAGCCATCCGTGGCTAAGTAAAGAAATTAAGGATAATATTCGACTAAAAACAAGGGCATATAAGGTAGCCAAATCTAGTGGGAGGATAGAGGATTGGGAAAACTTTAAAAGACAGCAAAAAATAACAAAAAGATTGATTAAGAAAGGGAAGATAGATTATGAAAGTAAATTAGCAAAAAATATAAAAACAGATAGTAAGAGTTTTTATAGTTATATGAAAAGAAAAAGGGTGGCTAAAGTAAATGTTGGTCCCTTAGAGGATGAGACTGGGAAATTAATGGTGGGAAATATGGAGCTGGCAAAAACACTGAATGAATAATTTACATCAGTCTTTACAGTAGAAGGCACTAAGAATATCCCAACACTGGACAAACAGGGGGCTAAAGGGGGGGAGGAGCTAAACACGATCAAAATCACTAAGGAAGTGGTACTCGGTAAAATAATGGGACTCAAGGCGGATAAATCACCTGGACCTGATGGCTTACATCCTAGGGTCTTGAGGGAAGTGGCGGTAGGGATTGTGGATGCATTGGTAATAATTTTCCAAAACTCCCTGGACTCGGCAATCGTCCCGGCAGACTGGAAAACTGCTAATGTAACACCCTTATTTAAAAAGGGCAGTAGACAGAAGGCTGGAAACTATAGACCGGTTAGCCTAACATCTGTGGTAGGTAAAATTTTGGAGTCCATTATTAAGGAGACAGTAACAGGACATTTGGATAATCATAATTTAATAGGACAAACTCAGCATGGTTTTATGAAGGGGAAGTCATGTTTGACAAATTTGCTGGAGTTCTTTGAGGAAGTAACATATAGGGTGGATAAAGGGGAACCAGTGGACGTAGTGTATTTAGACTTCCAAAAGGCATTTGACAAGGTGCCACAGAAAAGATTATTGCTTGAGATAAAAAATCACGGGATTGGGGGTAATATTCTGGCATGGATAGAGGATTGGCTATCTAACAGAAGGCAGAGAGTTGGGATAAATGGTTCATTCTCAGACTGGCAATCAGTAACTAGTGGTGTTCCGCAGGGGTCAGTGCTGGGTCCCCAACTCTTTACAATCTATATTAATGATTTGGAGGTGGGGACTGAGTGTAACATATCAATGTTTGCAGATGATACTGAAATAAAGAATAGATTTGCCTTTCTAATCTAGGCTTTATTAACTTAAAAATCCGGTAGCACATCTTCAACACCCAATCCCAACTGAAGGCTGGAAAGAACTGAATTTAAGATGGCCACCACAAATCACATGACATCAACTACCAATGAGATTACAGCATATATCCCAAGGCAGGAAATAAACAACCAATCACAATACTTCTTACTAAACATAAAGAATAATCACCACATTCACCCCTCCTTTTAAAATATACTCCAACCTAAATAACCTTTACAATTTATAATTAATTATTTACAACTAAAACTATGCACAGACAAAATAAAACTATTCAACATGACACAATACTAAGTGAGCAACAACAAATAGTAACATTGCACATAAGTATTAAGTATCTCTCAACTAAAACAATATAATATATTTCAACAATTTTAAAACATTACTATCAATTTAAAAGTCCATTTTCAATCGGTCGACCGGATATCTTGTTCGTGTCGACCTTCTTAACCTTGGTGAAATTCCTTGCCCTCCCACACCAGGAGACACAGAAGTATCTTCTGCAGGAAGGCTATCCATATCCCGATTTTCAACGGTTTCCGGATTAGAAATCCCATCAGGAGGTAAACTGGGATGGTCATGAACATCCATCGAGGGCTGACTAATAGAAGTATAATTATCTGCAGTCGGATTGGAAATATTCGTAGTATCTGTAACAGCATCCACATTATCTGAATCATGACTATTGTTAATATCCTCAGAAGAGGGCTGGCCACCACAAGGAGCCAAGCCTTTAATTGAAACGGTACTTTCTTTCCCATCTTGGAATCGAATATGAGCATATTGGGAATTTGCCTCCAGCAGCTCCACCTCCTCCACTAAAGGATCATATTTTGACAATCTAACATGGCGTTGAAGCAGCACAGGTCCCTGCATAGTAAGCCATGAAGGTACCGAATATCCTGTAGTAGATCTCCGTGGACAGTTAAAGAGCCTTTCATGGGGGGTCACATTAGTAGCCGTTGAAAGCAATGATCTAATGGAATGCAGGGCACCAGGCAGTACCATTTCCCACTGTGTATTCTTAAGGTTCTGGGATGTCAAAGCCAACATAACTGCCTTCCAGATCACCCCATTGTATCATTCGCACTGCCCATTACCCTGGGGATTATACGGGGTAGTTCTGCTAGTAGAAATTCCCTGACTCTGAAGGTATTCCTTCAACTGGGAAGACATAAAAGAACTTCCCTGATCCGAATGGATATACGCAGGCATCCCAAAGATGACAAAAAGTTGAGTCAGACATTTGATAACTGTAGCAGCTGATACATCTGCGCAAGGAAAAGCAAAAGGGAACCTTGAAAACTCATCCACAACAGTAAATATATATCGGTTTTGAGTAGTTGAAGGAAGAGGCCCCTTGAAATTGACGCTCAAACGTTCAAAAGGAGCAGTAGCCTTTATAAGATGAGCTCGTTGAGGCTTAAAGAAATTCGGTTTACACCGAGCACAGATAGAACATGATGAAGTCATCCGCTTGATGTCTTCAACTGAAAAGGGCAAATTCTTACTGCGTACGAAGTGTATCATCCTCGTAACCCCAGGATGGCATAAGGCATTGTGAAGATTAATAAGCGTATCTCCGTGAATCACAGAACAATAAGCCCTCGACAGCGCATCAGCAGCAACATTATTCTTCCCCGGACGATAAACTATATCAAAATGGTAACATGCCAACTCAATCCTCCACCTCATTATTTTATCATTCTTAATCTTTCCAAAATGTTTGATATCAAACATAAAGGACACAGACTTTTGATCAGTTACCAACATAAAATGTTGCCCCGATAAATAATGTCTCCATTTACGCAGTGCTTCTACTATTGCATACGCCTCTTTCTCTATTGAAGAATGCCTTTTTTCACTATTGTTCAAGGTACGTGAGAAAAAGGCCACAGGTCTTCCATTTTGGTTCAGAGTAGCCCCAATTGCAAAATCAGAAGCGTCCGTCTCAATCACAAAATGAACCTGCTCATCAATAGAATGCACAACTGCTCCAAGGATATCCTTTTGAAAATTATCAAAACACATCCTGGCCTCCCATGATAGAGGATATGTTGTAACCCGAATAAGAGGCCGGATCTTCTGTGAAAAATTTGCAATCCAATTAGAATAGTAAGAAAACAGTCCAACAACTCGTTGCAAAGCCTTAGAATTAGTAGGACAAGGTAAATCAATCAATGGTCGCAGACATTCTGGGTCTGGTTTAATCTTGTTTCCCGAGATAATGTACCCCAGTAGATTTACCTCAGTGGTCGAAAAGGTACACTTCTCTTTATTGAAAGTTAAACCAACTTTTTCCGCAGCTTGAAGGAATCTTTCTAAATTAGAATCATGCTCCACCCTTGATTTGCCACACACCGTGATGTCATCTAAATATGAAAAGGTGTCAGAGAGAGAGTTATCACTTATAAAAGCATCCATTGCCCGTTGAAAACAAGCAACACCATTAGTAACACCAAATGGTATTCGGCAAAACTGATACAGCTTTCCACCAGCCTCAAAGGCCGTATATGGTTGATCCTTCTTAACAATAGGAATCTGATGATAAGCACTCTTTAGGTCAATAGTGCTAAAAACCTTATACTGAGATACTTTATTGATAAGCTCATCAATCTTAGGCAAAGGGTACGCATCTAATTGAGTATACCTATTAATAGTTTGGGAATAGTCTATCACCATTCGTTTCTTATGTCTCTCGTTAGTCGTGACAACTACCTGTGCCCGCCAAGGCGAACAACTAGGTTCAATGATTCCTTCCAATAAGAGACATTGAACCTCAGAATTAATAAATTCTCTATCCTGACTGCTATACCTTCTTGACTTGGTAGCAATTGGCTTACAATCCGGCATCAAATTGGAAAAAAGTGATAATGGAGAAATGGATAAAGAGGTTAATCCACAAATAGATAAAGGTGGCTTAGTCCCTCCAAATGAAAGACTGAGACTCTCGTGTAACTGAAGCACATCATGACCAATCAAAATATCCGCACAGAGATTAGGCAAAACAGATAGGCGTATATCAGTATACGTATTACCTAGAAGAATCAATTTCACAAGGCAACAACCAGCTACTTGTGAAGTGAGAGTCGTCTGAGCCATACACACCTGATAGGAAACAGGCGAAATTTTCAAATGCTTCTCCTTTGCAAACTGAAGGCTTATAAAACTCTCGGTACTGCCCGTATCTATAAGGGCCTTCACTTCCAACCCATTAACTTGGGCCGTAACTATAGCTTTGTTTAGGCCATGAGCAAATGCAGCAGAAATTGATGCAATAAACAACCTATCTAAAGGCTGAATAGTCACAGAGGAGGTAATTGAACCTGATGATTTACACACACGTGCGTAATGACCTCTCTTGCCGCATTTACTACACACAGCCTCCCGAGCAGGACACTTCAGACGAGGGTGCCGGACGTTCCCACAAAAATAACACTTCTGAATCCTAGAGGCAACAGCCGCTGAAGTAGAAACTGTTTCAGTATCTAGTAAACCACTCCTATTAAGTCCACATAATTCCTTTTCATCCGGAACTGCCGAAACCACAGTCACAGGCTGATTAAAAAGAGCATAAGAATCCGAACTTCTCTGAGCCACATCCAATGTAGAAGCTTGCTCAAAAGCACTCTTAAGATCCAAAGTCTTATTTTCTAACAACCGCTGACGAATTGATCTAGACAGTAATCCATTAATAAAAGCATCCCGTACCGATTCTTCCTTATATTCTTCAGCCATCACGGCCTTATAATTACAGTTAACACTAAGGCACCGAAGTGCTTGTAAATAAGTATCCAAAGATTCTCCCACCTGCTGCCTACGGGCAGATAGAAGGTGACGTGCAAATACCTCATTCTTTGGTTTAACAAAAATCTTTTCCAATGTAGAAATAGCCACTTCGTAAGTTTTACAGTCCAAAATATACTTATACACATCCGGAGCAATGTAGTTGATCAGCATATTCAGCTTATTTAGAGACTCTTGATCCAACACGCCCAAAAAGTTTTTAAATGTACAATACCAATGTTTCCATTTATCATCCACTCCTGCAGAATTAGGGTCAGCATTGAATCGTTCTGGTTGAAGATATCGCTCCATTCTGACATAAAGTTAATAAATTGAAATAAAGAATAGATTTGCCTTTCTAATCTAGGCTTTATTAACTTAAAAATCCGGTAGCACATCTTCAACACCCAGTCCCAACTAAAGGCTGGAAAGAACTGAATTTAAGATGGCCACCACAAATCACATGACATCAACTACCAATGAGATTACAGCATATATCCCAAGGCAGGAAACAAACAACCAATCACAATACTTCTTACTAAACATAAAGAATAATCACCACAGATACTAAGATGGGGGGGAAAGTAGTGAGTGAGGAGGACATAAAAAACCTTCAAGGGGACATAGACAGGCTAAGTAAGTGGGCAGAGATTTGGCAGATGGAATACAATACTGGAAAGTGTGAGGTTATGCACTTTGGCAGGAAAAATCGTAGAGCAAGTTATTATCTTAATGGCAAGAAACTGGAAAGTACTGAAGTACAAAGGGATCTGGGGGTCCTGGTGCACGAAACTCAAAAGGTTAGTATGCAGGTGCAGCAAGTGATTAAGAAGGCCAATGGAATGTTGGCTTTCATTGCTAGGGGGATAGAATATAAAAATAGGAAGGTATTGCTTCAGTTGTACAAGGTATTGGTGAGACCGCACCTGGAATACTGCATACAGTTTTGGTGTCCATACTTAAGAAAGGACATACTTGCTCTCGAGTCAGTACAAAGAAGGTTCACTCGGTTAATCCCGGGGATGAGGGGATGGACATATGAGGAGAGGTTGAGTAGATTGGGACTCTACTCATTGGAGTTCAGAAGAATGAGAGGCGATCTTATTGAAACATACAAGATTGTGAAGGGGTTGGATCGGGTGGATGCAGGGAAGATGTTCCCGATGATGGGTGAAACTAGAACTAGGGGGCATAGTCTTAGAATAAGGGGCTGTTCTTTCAAAACTGAGATGAGGAGGAACTACTTCACTCAGAGGGTGGTAGGTCCATGGAATATGCAGCCCCAAAAATCTGTAGAAGCTACATCATTACATAAATTTAAAACAGAAATAGACAGTTTCCTAGAAGTAAAGGGAATTAAGGGTTACGGGGAGCGGGCAGGAATTTGGACATGAGTCTAGGTTCGGATCAGTCATGGCCCTGTGGTTAGCGGAGCGGGCCCAGGGGCCGTGTAGCCTGATCCTGCTCCTATTTTGTGTGTCTAATTCTGTTAGATGCAGGAGATGGTTCTGTGATAGTGGATTGGCAGTTAGGATCAGATCAGCCATGATCTTATTGAATGGCGGATTAGGCTCGAGGGGCCAATTGGCCTACTCCTGCTCCTATTTCTTATGTTCTTATGTTCTTATAAGAGAGAGAGAGACTGGGGGGAAGAGAGAGCGCGACTGGGGGGAAGGGGGAGGGGAGGGGGGGAAAGGGGAGGAGGGGGGAATGGGGAAGGGGGAAGGGGGGAAAAAGGGGGGAGGGAGGAGGAAGTGGAGGAGTGGGAGAGGGGGAGACCCCGAGCCCCGCCCCCGATCCCCGCCCCGATCCCCGCCCCGATCCCCGCCCCCGATCTCCCGGTGTCCCGCCCCCGATCTCCCGATGTCCCGCCCCCCGATGCCCCGCCCCCCGATGTCCCACCCCCCCGATGTCCCGCCCCGCGATCTCCCGCCCCCCCGATCTCCCGATGTCCCGCCCCCGATGTCCCGCCCCCCAATCTCCCGATGTCCCGCCCCCCCGATCTCCCGTCCCACGATGTCGCGAGCCCTGCCCCCCAATGTCCTGAGCCCCGCCCCCCAATGTCCTGAGCCCCGCCCCCCGCCCTCCCGAGCACCGGCCTCCCGCTCTCCGGAGCCCCGCCCTCCTGAGCTGGCTTCAAGGCCGCCGATTGCAGCTGTGAGAGACAGGCGGCGGGCCTGGTTGCCGGGGTAACCCTTCCCGCTCTCCAAGCCCCGCCCAAGATCCGCACTCCCGAGAGCCCCGCCCCCCCGCCTGAGCCGAGCGGGGAACAGAGAGAGACGCCGCGTCTCAGCTGCTCCTGCTGCGCACGCACCCTGTGTATGTCCCGTGACCCTCGTGGCTGACGTCGTTGCCCCGGGTAACGTGACACGGGGGAGGGAGCTTAGCATAAGCCGTGGGACAATTACCTAGCTCGGGCGTGGCTGGGCAGGAGAGGCCCAGGCTTTGAGGCCTCGGTTCTGAGGCCTTACAAAAACGGGGAAAGGTAGGATAAAGAATCTTCAGGTTAGAGAAAATATTTACAAATGAATGAAGTTTTTTTTAAAACAATTTAATAAAAGCAATTTTTTTTTGCTGGAAATCTATATTTGAAAAGAAAGACGCAGAAAGTGGGAAAAAGAATGGAAGCAAGATGGTTGCTACTCACCTCGGTGCAGAACGATAAGGCCCGCCCACACACGCACCGATTGGTCGACCGTCAGGTCACCAAAGCGACTGGGGGGGGAAGAGAGAGCAACTGGGGGGGAAGAGAGAGAGAGAGCGACTGGGGGGGAAGAGAGAGAGAGAGCTGTTGTGTATGTAACCTGTTCCACCTTAAGAGAGCTTAAGCCTGTTCCACCTTAAGAGATGTACTACTTTCTCAGGCTGCTGTAGACGTAATACCGGGGGTGAACACACCGGTATATAAGCACTGTGCAGTAATCTTGTATTCAGTATAGTCCCTACCTCCAACCAGTAAAAACCTGTTTTTATTGTTACTCATTAGTCTGTTTTAATTAACTAAATAATTCACAGACTTAACACTGGCGACGAGTCAGGTTCTTACCCTGCGGCAGTTATTCCACGGCGGTTGAAGAGAGGTTTCAAACCTCACCACTCACAATTCAATTCACAATTCAAATCGCTTTATTGGCATGATAAGTTACATCTTATGTTGCCAAAGCATCAAAATACATTTATGGTTTAGCACATAAACGCAGTTCTATTCATACAGTGTATAAACAGGTATATCCCTGAGTGTATAAATATACATTCGCATTGTTTATATATATTCTTTTCTTAGTTTACTGGTTGTCCCTCTGTTCATGGCAAGCTGTAACATAGTGTGCCGCCAGTGTTATACAGTTTCTCTCCTCTCCCAGTAGGAATGGGAGTTTTTGGTTGTCACTCAGATTTCTGAAATCAGGGCATATTTGTGAGAATTTTTGGTAGAAATTCTCCCTGATGCCCTGATATTTTCCACAAGCTGTGAGGAAGTGCATCTCTGTCTCCACCACTCCCTGACTGCAGTGAGAGCATATCCTGTCCTCTCTTGGCAGCCTGGTCTGCCTGTGTCTGCCTTTTTCGATCGCTAGGCTATGTTCGCTAAAGTCTGTACCTTGTCAAGGTTCTTCTCAGTTTGTTATCCTTTACCATGGTCAGGTAATCAGCTATGTTGTATTGTCTGTTTAGGGCCAAGTAGCAATTGAGTTTGCTTTGGGTTTTTGTTGTTTCTGCCCAATATGTCAGATATTTTTCCTTTTGCTTAGCGACGATTGTGTTGGGTCGAATTCTTTGTGTTACCCTGTCACTGTCCTGGGGCTGGTTATTGTTAGTATTGTTAGTAGTTACTTCACTGAGTCCCAGGACTAGTTGACTGAGGGTATTCTTCTTTATGGTCAGCTCTTGGCATTTCAGGGCGTCGTAGTGATAGCATTGGGGATTGCTCATTTGTAGGTGATTCCAAAATTTGGTGGCTCTTTTTTGGATAGTGATTATTAATGGATATTGGCCTAGTTCCGCCCTGCATGCATTGTTTACTGTTTTCCTTTGAGTCCGGAGGATACTTTTACAGAATTCTGCATGTAGGATCTCAATTGGGTGTTTGTCCCATTTTGCAAATTCTTGTTGAGTTAGCGGTCCCCATACTTCACTGCCATAGAGTGCAATTGGTTCAATTACTGATTTGAAAATTTTGAGCCAAATGCTAATTGGGATTTCTATTTGGATTGATTTTTTGATGGCATAGAAAGCCCTTCTTGCTTTCTCTTTCAGTTCATTCACAGCCAGTTTGAAGTTTCCCGTAGAACTGATTTTTAAGCCCAAGTATGTGTAGTTAGTGGTTTGTTCAATTTTGGTTGTTCCTACTGTGAAATTTATTTTGGGTCCCTGATGTTTGGATCTTTGCTGGAACACAAGGACTTTGGTTTTTTGGGGATTTATTGTCAGGGCCCAAGTCTGGCAGTACGACTCCAGCAGGTCCAGGTTTTGCTGTAGCCCCTCTTTAGTAGGTGACAGCAGAACCAGGTCGTCTGCATAGAGGAGGAATTTAACCTTGGATTCATATAGGGTGAGGCCGGGTGCTGTAGATTGTTCAAGTAGTTTTGCCAATCCATTTATGTAAATATTAAAGAGTGTCGGTGAGATTGGCGAGCCCTGCGTCACCCCCCGCCCCTGTGGGAAGTATTTTGTTTGTTTGTCTCCAATTTTAACTGCACATTTGTTGTTTGTATACATTGATTTAATTACATCATATGTTTTCCCTCCTACCCCACTTTCGATAAGTTTCAGGAATAAACCGTCATGCCAGATGGAGTCGAAAGCCTTCTGGAAATCTACAAAGCATGCGTAGATTTTGCTTTTGTTATGGTGAACGTGTTTGTCAATTAGGGTCTGTAGGGTGAAGATATGATCGGATGTTCTATAGTTTGGCAGGAATCCAATTTGGCTTTTACTCAAGACATTGTGCTCCTCAAGGAAGTTTATAAGTCTTTTGTTTATGATGCTACAGAATACCTTCCCCAGGTTACTGTTTACACAGATGCCTCGATAGTTGTTTGGGTCAATTTTGTCCCCACTTTTGTATATGGGCGTTATGAGTCCTTTGTTCCAGATATCAGGGAAATAACCGACACTCAGAACCAAGTTGAAGAGTTTTAGGATAGCCAGTTTCATTTTGTTGTCTGTGTGTTTAATCATCTCGTTTAGTATGCCGTCTGTCCCGCAGGCTTTTCCTGGTCGCAGGACCTTGAGTTTTTCAAGAAGTTCTTTTTCTGTTATTATGGCGTCCAGCGGGTTTTGGTTATCTTTTATGGCCATTTCTAGCTTTTCCAGTTTTTTGCATATTTGGTGTTGCTCTGGTCTTAGTGTGTTTTTCTGGTATAATTTTTCGAAGTGGTTTACCCATGTGTCCCCATTTTGAATGGCCAAATCGTCGTGTTGTTTTTTGTGTAGTGTTTTCAAGTTTTCCCAGAAACAATTGGAATCAATGGATTCCTCCATGGAGCTGAGTGTATTCTTAATATATTGCTCTTTTTTGGTTCTGAGTGTGTTTCTGTATTGTGTTAGTGTCTGACAATAAGTAAGTGACAGGCATTAGGACCCTGAAGCCTCCATCAGCTTGTGAACCGGAGTAGAAGACAGGACTGGGGAAGAGAGAGGTATAGGGCGATAGCGATCGGCAGATAAGGGCCGGGCCGCTTTCAAGTGCGAGGCGCAGCCGGGCCATCGATCGCATCCGCTGATAAGGGCCGCACTCGGGGGCTGAAGGGAGACGACGTCGGGGGACGGGTGAAGACCGCCAAGCGCGGGAAAACCGCCATTTTGTGGGCGGAGGACGACGGCAAGAGCGGGAAGCCGCCATCTTTGATAACAAGTAAAGAAAATAAAATCTGAGAAATTGCAAATCTACAATGCCTAAACACGGGAATATTAGCACCTTTGATAGTGACCTCGAAGATTGGGCCATATATGTTGAAAGAGTAAAAAATTATTGTAAGGCCAATAAAATTCGTGACCAAGATAAAGCTCTAACATTATTAAATTTAATGGGTGCGAAGACATACGGGCAATTGAAACACCTGTTATCACCAGATGAACCGGCGGATAAGACGTTCGATGAGATTGTTACTGTCCTGAAAGATCATCTAAACCCCACGCCGCTGATGCTAGCGGAACGATTTAAATTTTACGACAGAAGGCAGCTACAGCATGAAAGCAATGCTGAATATTTGCTGGAATTGCGTAAATTAGCGAAATATTGCCAGTTTGGAACGGGACTGACAGAGGCACTTCGAGACAAATTTGTGTGTGGTTTATTTAAACAGGATACACAAAAGCGACTGCTCGAGGAGAATGAGCTGACGCTTGAGAAGGCGGTCACTATGACAGCAGCACACGAAGCCGCAGCGAGAGGCACGGCAGTAATGCAGCTACGGTCACCGGAGCTCAGTGCACACAAATTGGGTGTGAGTTCTGGCAAATGTTATCGTTGTGGAAAGACAACGCATGATCAGAACCAGTGTTGGTTTAAAAACCAAGAATGTAGAACTTGTGGTAGGCTTGGACATATAGCTAGAGTATGCAGGTCAGCGAAGAAGACCAGCAACAAGAAGTCACCGCAAGGGAAATACGCAAAGGTACACAAGGTGGCCGAACAGGAGTCCGATTCAGATGCAAGCAGTATTGAACTGGCTAGCTTAAGGGTACTCAACGTTGGTAAGGGTGCAGACCTCCAGACAATTTGGGTTACTCTTCAGATAGAAGGAGTCCAAGTAAAAATGGAATTGGACACTGGATCGGCATTACAACAGAAAATGCTGGAAAAACTCAGCAAGTCAGGCAACATCCGTGGAGAGAAATTTGAGTTGACGTTTCGGGTTTGACCCTTCTTCAAAACTGGAGAGAAAAGGAACTAGATCGAAGGCAGGGCTGCGATCGGACAAAAGAATAAAAGAACCAAAAGAAGTAAAAGAGATTAGAAGCTAGACGAGATGGTAATAGGCTGTGATTAGGTGTAAAGTGTACTGGCAGGGCAAAAGATAGCTGCCAGGTGTGAGAGAGAAACAAAAGGAAAGGGGGGGGGGAAAGGAAAGGAGTGGAAAAATATAAGTGAAAATGAAATAGGGGCCGAGGTTATGATCTGAAATTGTTGAACTCGATATTGAGACCGGAAGGCTGCAGACTGCCTAATCGGAAGATGAGGTGCTGTTCCTCGAGTTTACGTTGAGCTTCCGTGGAACAGTACAAGAGGCCAAGGACGGTGAGGTCCGAGTGGGAATGGAGCGGTGAATTGAAATGACAGGCGACCGGAAGCTCGGGGTCACCCTTACGGACTGAACGGAGGTGTTCCGCAAAGCGGTCACCCAATCTGCGTTTGGTCTCCCCAATGTAGAGGAGACCGCATCGTGAGCAGCGAATACAGTATACTAGATTGCGAGAAGTACAAGTAAATCGCTGTTTCACCTGGAAGGGGTGTTTGGGGCCCTGGACAGTGGGGAGGGGGGAGGTATAGGGGCAGGTGTTACATCTCCTCCGCTTGCACGGGAAGGTGCCAGGCGAAGGGGAAGGGCTGTTTGGGGTGATAGAGGAGTGGACTAGGGTGTCTCGGAGAGAGCGGTCCCTGCGGAATGCTGAAAGGGGAGGGGAGGGGAAGATACGTTTGGTGGTGGGATCACTTTGGAGGTAGCGGAAATGCCGGAGGATGATCCGTTGAATGTGGAGGCTGGTGGGATGAAAGGTGAGGACAAGGGGAACCCTATCGTGGTTCCAGGAGGGAGGGGCAGGGGTGAGGGCAGAGGTGCGGGAGATAGAACTGACACGGTCGAGGGCAGTGTCAACCACGGTAGAGGGGAATCCTCGGTTGCGGAAAAAGGAAGACATGTCTGAAGCACTGGTGTGGAAGGTGGCATCGTCGGAGCAGATACGGCGGAGGAGATGTAACACCTGCCCCTATACCTCCCCCCTCCCCACTGTCCAGGGCCCCAAACACCCCTTCCAGGTGAAACAGCGATTTACTTGTACTTCTCGCAATCTAGTATACTGTATTCGCTGCTCACGATGCGGTCTCCTCTACATTGGGGAGACCAAACGCAGATTGGGTGACCGCTTTGCGGAACACCTCCGTTCAGTCCGTAAGGGTGACCCCGAGCTTCCGGTCGCCTGTCATTTCAATTCACCGCTCCATTCCCACTCGGACCTCACCGTCCTTGGCCTCTTGTACTGTTCCACGGAAGCTCAACGTAAACTCGAGGAACAGCACCTCATCTTCCGATTAGGCAGTCTGCAGCCTTCCGGTCTCAATATCGAGTTCAACAATTTCAGATCATAACCTCGGCCCCTATTTCATTTTCACTTATATTTTTCCACTCCTTTCCTTTCCCCCCCCCCCCCCCCTTTCCTTTTGTTTCTCTCTCACACCTGGCAGCTATCTTTTGCCCTGCCAGTACACTTTACACCTAATCACAGCCTATTACCATCTCGTCTAGCTTCTAATCTCTTTTACTTCTTTTGGTTCTTTTATTCTTTTGTCCGATCGCAGCCCTGCCTTCGATCTAGTTCCTTTTCTCTCCAGTTTTGAAGAAGGGTCAAACCCGAAACGTCAACTCAAATTTCTCTCCACGGATGTTGCCTGACTTGCTGAGTTTTTCCAGCATTTTCTGTTGTTATTTCGGATTTCCAACATCTGCAGTATTTTGCTATCGTACTGGATCGGCATTGTCGGTCATGAATAAGAAAGATTACAGAAGGTTATTCCAACATATTCCCCTACAGGATACGGAGATTATATTGACAACCTACACGGGGCAGAGAGTGTACCCCATCGGGACAATAAAGGTTGCAGTGGCCAACAAGGGCGAAGGAAGTCAAATAATGGACTTATATGTGCTACCGGAGGGAGGTCCACCACTACTAGGCCGGGAGTGGTTTAGAAACATAAATATGGACTGGCATTCGCTAAAAGCCACAAAGAGTGAGAACTCGGTGCAGATAATCAGCCCAGACTCTAGAACTGATGATGGTAAGACCAACCCATGTGCAAAAGACAAAGTTTCAGCACAGAATTCCACTGAGCAACAACAACATAGTTTAACAGAGAATTCTGAGTCTGTCAAGTCTACTGATATGCACATTTTTGAGGGACACTGGGCTCGAACTCAACTCCATTTCAAACTACAACAGCAATTAGAACAAATGATTCGCCGTTTTGAGCAAGAGATGAATGAAATAAAAAAGTTCTTTGTTACAGAGTGGGAGAATCTGGAAAGTCAACAGAAGCAACTGATGGAGAAAATGGAGCAGGAGCACACCAACCATCTGCGCGAGGAGGCCGAACGAATCAAAGCTGATTCAGGTTCTGAAGGTGCGTGCCATAATCTGGTGTCAGAAGAGTTAACGGTCAGCCAACTCCTTCATATGCTGAGGGACAAGACTCTGAAATGGGAAAAACTTGAACACGAGCTGCGATCTTCAAAGGAAAAGGGTTCGGAGCTCTCAAAAGTCATTGAGATGGCTGATGTGACGACACAGACTGAAACGACTGCAACAGAGCAGCCATTGGATGCCAAAAGTACGCTGACTCACGTCAATGTAGAACAACAGACCGCTGAAACAGCTGCTCCGGTAGAGGGATTGCATAGTCCGATCAATCAATCTCCAAAGGAAGTTGAAGTATTAAAATCACAAATGAGGTCACTAGTAAACGACTTGCTGAAAGCCCAGAAAAAGCTGGATGCAGAGGTACACATGAAGAAGTCTCTTCAGGAAAGATGTCTGGATTTGGAACAAGAGCTGGCTAACGTCCAGCTGGGTATGGAGGAAATAGACGACCCTCTCACTGGTCTAGCTCAGGACGACACCGAATATTACCATGACCTGGTGGACGACACCGAATATTACGATGTCCTGTCCTGCCCAGCTTGTAACTTCGACTCCCAAAGTGCAGAAATCATGGAGGAGCACCAAAAGTCTACGGAACATCGGAGAAGCTGGCTCTACGACGGAAACAGGAGGAAGAGAAGGAGGAACTGCGCATGCAGCTGGCAGCTGTGGCAGCTGACAATGGAGCCCAGAGAGTCTCCAAGAAGCAGAAAAGGAAAAGTAAAAACAGAAGATGACCCATCTGAACCATTATCACCTCTACCAGATCACACACGTGGTCCCTCCGAACGGAGCCAAATCAGTTCGGAAGTTCAAGCTGTTAAATCCATGAAAGGACAATTGAATGAGTAACGTGAACCGACTACACCACAGAGATTGAATCTGTGAACTGTTTTCCGCAGAGACTGAATCTGTGATATGTTACGTTAAACATGAAGTTATATATGTATATATGTTATTACGTTATGTTAAATGGGGGGGATGACTATAAAGCTAAGAAGGGAGGAGTGTTGTGTATGTAACCTGTTCCACCTTAAGAGAGCTTAAGCCTGTTCCACCTTAAGAGATGTACTACTTTCTCAGGCTGCTGTAGACGTAATACCGGGGGTGAACACACCGGTATATAAGCACTGTGCAGTAATCTTGTATTCAGTATAGTCCCTACCTCCAACCAGTAAAGACCTGTTTTTATTGTTACTCATTAGTCTGTTTTAATTAACTAAATAATTCACAGACTTAACAAGAGCGACTGGGGGGGAAGAGAGAGAGAGAGCGACTGGGGGGGAGAGGAGAGCGGGGGGGGAGAGGAGAGAGAGGGGGGGAGAGAGGAGCGAGGGGGGGAGAGGGAGCGAGGGGGGGAGGGGAGCGAGGGGGGGAGAGGAGAGCGAGGGGGGAGAGGGAGCGTGGGGGAGAGGGGAGCGAGGGGGGGAGAGGGGAGCGAGGGGGGGGAGAGGGGAGCGAGGGGGGGAGAGGGAGCGAGGGGGGAGAGGGGAGCGAGGGGGGGAGAGGAGAGCGAGGGGGGAGAGGGGAGCGAGGGGGGAGAGGGGAGCGAGGGGGGAGAGGGGAGCGAGGGGGGGAGAGGGGAGCGAGGGGGGAGAGGGGAGCGAGGGGGGAGAGGGGAGCGAGGGGGTGAGGAGAGCGAGGGGGGAGAGGGGAGCGAGGGGGGGAGAGGGGAGCGAGGGGGGGAGAGGGGAGCGAGGGGGGAGAGGGGAGCGAGGGGGAGAGAGCGAGGGGGGGAGAGGGGAGCGAGGGGGAGAGGGGAGCGAGGGGGGGAGAGGGGAGCGAGGGGGGAGAGGGGAGCAAGGGGGGGGAGAGGGGAGCGAGGGGGGAGAGGAGAGCGAGTGGGGGAGAGAGAGCGAGGGGGGAGAGGAGCGAGGGGGAGGGGGAGGAGGGGGGAGAGGAGAGCGAGGGGGGAGAGGAGAGCGAGGGGGGAGAGGGAGCGAGGGGGGGAGAGGAGAGCGAGGGGGGGAGAGGAGAGCGGGGGGGAGAGGGAGCGAGGGGGGAGAGGGGAGCGAGGGGGGGGAGAGGAGAGCGAGGGGGGGAGAGGGGAGCGAGGAGGGGAGTGGGGAGCGAGGGGGGGAGAGGAGAGCGAGGGGGGGAGAGGAGAGCGAGGGGGGGAGAGGGAGAGCGAGGGGGGGGGAGGAGGGGGAGCGAGGGGGGGAGAGGGGAG